>NC_064849.1:151835837-152175837 GCF_024139225.1 Suncus etruscus | reverse complement strand
TAACTTCTCTAGTCCCACATGCACCTTCTGTTTAAATACACACATGTGAACACACATAAACACATGTACATATCACATCACCACCACACAGTTGCACATATATGTATTAAAAAAATTCAACTTAGAGGTCAGAGATATAGAAAAGCAGATAAGGCACTTGCCCTGAACACTACCAACCCCTGTTAGATCTCTGGCACCTGATATGGTTTCTGGATGAAACCATGAATGAGTGATATCTGAATGCAAAGCCAGCAGTAAGCTCTGAGCTCTATGGGGTGTGGTCTTAAAACAAAATAAAACAAAAATTCAACCTAATACATGTTTCTGTAGGAAAACTTCTCTGTAAACTTTAGGGGACAATGAAATTATGGGCTTTCACAAGGTAAAAAGAGGGATTGGACGTCTGTAGGAAAAACCCCAGTAACTGCATTATTTCCACTAACTGGAAGTAAGAATAAAGGCACCATGTTGGAGAAAGGCAGGTATGAAAATCTTCTTTGCCTGGCCTGGGAAACTGCCTGAAGTAGCTTCAGGTTCAAGCAGCTGCCGGCCCCAGCATTCTGCAGATGAAAAGGATTCCTTGGGCCCCAGTCTCCTTGCAAGTTAATTCTTCTCTCCAGGTGTTTATCTGATGTAAATCCAGGGTATTACTCAGGCTCTTTCTTGTGGACTTGCTCAGTCTTTTCAACTCTCTGCTGTTTTCCTCCACTTCTAACCCGATAATTTGTGTAACAACCCACCCACCCACCCACCCACCCTCACCCTAATATCATGATCCTCAGAACAGGTCAATTTCAGCTGTAAAAACTTTGGCATCAAACTCAGGATCTCTCAGACTGTCTCACACCTTACACTCACCAGTTACCTGTATATCTTGTTTTCACACCTGGTCAGGCCCTCACAGTTTCTGCAAACAAACCACCCGAGACTGCAAGTTTCCCTGCAAGCATGTAAAGAACAGATAAGCTCAACCTATTTTTGCAGTTCAGAGCGACTCTGATCTCAAACTACAAGTCCATCCCCAATTGACTTGATTCTTTTTTTGGTTGTTGCTGTTTTTGTTTTGTGGCCACAGCCAGCGATGCTCAGGGATTACTCCTGGCTCTATACTCAGGAATTACTCCTGGTGGAGCTGGGGGGACCATATGAGATGCTAGAGATTGAACCCCAGTGAATGGTGAGCCCTATGGCTGTACTAATCTCCTACTTGATCCCTTAAAAACAAATTAAAAGCATCTGCAACAAATATTCGCTTGTACAAATGTAACCAATTGACCCAAAAGCCGTGATCAAGGTTAGGGCCAATATGTTATGGACTGAGTAACAGTAGATTCCATTTCCTAGGAACTTATTCTGTCTGTAAATTAATGCCTAGAATCAGTGCTGAGCAACCTGGAATCGAGTCAGCTTTCCATTGCCGCTGACGCCAGACCTGTCTCACTTCCGAGACCAAGATCTTCGTCACATCTGTGTGTCATCCCTTGCTTGCATTTGCCGGGCAGCAGCTGGAAGACCCACTTCCCGTCTCACTTAACCCAGACTTGGGCCTCTTGGGAGCGAGGGCGGGTGAGGCCCGTCTGTGAGGTTGCAGCGCTACCTGCTGGCCTCAGGGTGCTAATGTGGGGTGCAGTTAGATCGGGGTGCAGCACCACCTGCTGGTCCAGGAGCAATAGTGTGAGGTGCATCTAGTTAGTGTCCGAGTGCAATGCGCTTGCTGGGCATAGGGTGTGGACAGCCATCGTCGCCCCAGCAGGCAAGACTCCCTGGGAGATGGGTCTGACTCTAGAGATATAAAAACCAGGCAGTCTGGGGCAGGGAAATCTATGATACATGCAGCCTTGAAAGCCACTGTCTGTCAGAGAACTGGGCAAGGTCACTGGCCTTGTTTTTGCTGGAACCTTTGAGAAATTCTCGACTCTGGGATGTAGATCGAATGGCTGCATCTGCCAATAAGGGTTGCCTGACCCTTACCCGACCCTACCTCTCCAGGAGTTTCCTTCTTTCTTTTCTTAATTTAATTTTTTAAATAAAATTTTTATTTAGGGACCGAGAGATAGCACAGCTGCGTTTGCCTTGCAAGCAGCCGATCCAGGACCTAAGGTGGTTGGTTCAAATCCCGGCATCCCATCTGGTCCCCTGTACCTGCCAGGAGCTATTTCTGAGTAGATAAACCAGGAGTAACCCCTGAGCCAGGTGTGGCCCCAAAAAAACCACACACACACACACACACACACACACACACACACACACACACACACAATCTTTATTTTAAGCACCATGATTACAAGCATAATTTTAGTGGGGTTTCAGTCATAAACAATGGACAATCAAATGCAGGACCTCTCAGACTGGGTGCTGATGGGTAACCCGGTTAGAAGTGAGTATTCCACAGCTCTTAGGTGCTGTTCTTCAGGTTTCTGTTCCACTCATTCAAACCCAGCCTGCTGTGTAGAGCAGAAAGCAGGTGTTGGTGCTCCCAGCAGGGACACAGGATACAGGACACAGGACTTGAGGGCAGGAGGGAAGCCCAGGGCATGCTGGCCCAGAATCTTGGCTGTCCAAAACCCTTCTAGGCCCCACTGTAGTGTGGGCTTCAGACCCCACATAACCACACCTCAGTCTCACCCAGACTCGAGGGTGAAAGCAGGGCTTAAGGAACAAGCTTTTGTGGGTTTGCTTTCAGACAAGAGACTGAGGAATGGCCTGAACCAAAAGTTCTGCGTCAGAGGTCAAGGGACAGACTGGACTAAAACAAACAGACCTCAGGTCAGCATCCTGCAGTGCAGGCCGGAGCTGACACTGGTGCCTCCTAACGGAGGAGCCCAGCACTGACCTGGACTCGCTTCTACTCGACCATTCGCCAGGCTTTGTGCTGTGGGGCAGCAGCAAAGGGTCGCACTCAGGAACCTCAGTGCTCATGCCTTGAAATATTGAAAGATTCTGAGACCGTCAGGCAGATAGAATGGTACCATCATGAAAGGCTGGTGGTCCCCTGAGCCACTATCTGAGAAAGACATGTCACTGCGGGTTGACTAATTCTGAGGGAGGTGGGTGGTCCTAGCAAAAAGGAGGAGGAGAATAATTGGGGGCAGGAGTTATAGTACAAGTGGGTAGAGCATTTGTCTTGCATGGAGTTGACCTGGGTTAGATCCCTGATATAGCATATGGTCCCCTCAGCTCCACCAGGATTGCTGGGTGTTACCCCCAATCCCATCCACTCAGAAAAAAATAATTTTGATTCCTCAGTGCCACTGACAGAACTGTCAGTCTTCCTCAGGGTAGCATTCCATCGCCCAATGTTTTTCAAGGTTGGAGCTGGTGATGGGGTCACTGGCCTACAAAGGCCCCAGCCAGGCCAAGTCTGCCCCTTGCAGGGCACAGTACTGATTTTGCTCTTTTAATCTCTGGCCAGGAAGTAAGAAGGTGCCAGCTCCTGCTTCCTGCAGCCAGCCTGACCCTGGTGCAAGTACTGGTGCAAGTGACACTGGCTGAACAGAGCGGGAGGCATGCAAGTCTGAAACAAAGGCCTTTGTTTCGACATGCTGGAGATGCCTTAGAGCTTTGTGGCTTCCTTATTTTTCCCCCTTGAAAGTGATCCAGATCCTGGAAAGCTCTTTCAGCGAACTGATTTCATCTCTTCATTTGTTCCAGTTTTGATTTAATTTGAGGCGCTTTGATTTACAACCCCGTTCATGGTAGTTTTATGCCTACAGCCTTGCACCCCCATCAGAGTGTCCAGAAGTCAACCTGTCCCAATTCTCACAATTCAACTCTGTCTGAATCTCTCAAGGTCACTCCCACCCAAGCCCAACCTAGCCCAGCCTAGCCCAGCCCAACCCATGCTCTCCAGAGGCAGGTAAGCTCAGCTCTGCTTTCTCATCCTCAGGGAACTGATTTTCAAATAGCATCAACAGAAAAGATGGACGGGGCCAGAGCAGTGGCACAAGCTGTAGGGTGTTTGCCTTGTATATGCTAATCTAGGATGGAGCTTGGTTTGAATCCCCGGCATCCCATAGGTCCTCCAAACCAGGAGTGGTTTTTGAGTGCATAGCCAGGAGTAACCCCTGAGAGGCACCAGGTGTGGCCCCAAAACAAAAACAAACAAAAAAAGATAAGATGATAAAATAGACAGCAGTGAAGAGAGGGCTATTAGAGGGACATGCAGAGGGCAGAGTGCTTGTACCGAAGCCTGTGTGGATGCAGGTGTGAGACACAGATGAGAGCAAACCCAGAAATGGACGTGACCTTACTCTAGTCATAGACAAGTTACCCAGACTGTGTAAATCTCTTACGTGGCTATATGATTCAAAGGTCTGTCAGAACCCACAGAACACCACCACAGGAAGAGGAAACTTTGTATAAATAATAGTCCCATCAAATATGGTAGCTACTATGATACTTGGAAGGCCTCAAGAGATAATTGTGGGGTTAAGGTATTTCCTTGCACATGGCCAACCTCCACATATAATTTCATGAGCTTTGTTAATGAGTGTGCACTGTGGGATGTGACCTAATCTTACTAATGGTATTTTGATAGTGGCTCAGCAACTATAGTAAATGTACCAACCAATTCAGTTTGTTAACAAGGAAATATGTGTAGAAGGAAAGAGAACAATTTGGGGGTATTTGTGTTCAATTTTTCTATAAAGCTAAAAACATACGGTAGAAAAATTAAGCCTATTTTGTTTGCTAATTGGCTATAAATAAATAAACAAGTCAAAATGATCATTAGTTTTGGTTGAGGATTGTGAGATTATGGCTAACTTCTGTTTTTACTTTTCTAATTCTCTATTTTCTGATTTTGTCTGTATTTACATGCCACTCTCTTAATTAAAAGACAAACAAGCCTACTATTTGTCTGGGTGACTTTGCTCAGAGTTGTCTGTTGTTTATTATAGGAACACAGGAGGGACTGAATATGTTTTGCTAATAGAACATGCATATTTACATACGCCTTCAACTTGGTCAGTCTTGAAACCTGCACATTGTTGTTTTGTAAAAGGCTACTTTGGGTCAAGAGAGGATGGAAGGCAGCAGCAAAGGACTAGCTGTGATGGAGACACGAGAGCCTTGAAGGAGTAACTGAGTGGTTTGTGGTGTTATTGGGAGAAAAAGATTTGGGTTGCATCTAGTAGGGCTCAGGGGCTACTTTCAGCTCATTACTCAGAAGTAACTTCTGGCAATGCTTCGGGCACCAAGCAGTGTGAGGAGCAACAAAATTGGCACTCTAGCGTGTTCAGATCTCTCTAATTTAAAATACTCTTTTTGAAAGCTAAAGACCTATTTGAACATGTGGAGGAGCATTTATTATATTATCTGAGCAGAATGTGGTGGGTATCGATATAAAACAATATACTGGGGCCGGGCGGTGGCGCTAAAGGTAAGGTGCCTGCCTTGCCTGCGCTAGCCTTGGACGGACTGCGGTTCGATCCCCCGGTGTCCCATATGGTCCCCCAAGCCAGGAGCAACTTCTGAGCGCATAGCCAGGAGTAACCCCTGAGCGTTACCGGGTGTGGCCCAAAAACCAAAAACAAAAACAAAAAACAAAAAAAACAAAACAAAAAAAAAAACAAAAAAAACCCAATATACTAAGATGTATTATCAGTAAATAAAGAAACATGGCAACATAGAGTTAGTTTGAGAATTGAGGGTGATTATGCTGGGAAAGCTCCTTACTCATTGCTGAGTGTTCCTGAAGTTTGAGAAAATTAAAGGTGTCACTTAATGTTAGAGCTAATCCTTCATGTTAGAGTTGTTCAACAGTTTACTATCTGTCTTCATCTTGATCTCATTCACTGCTCTCATTTGTTGATTATCTTGTAACCTAAATCCGCTGGGCAGCTTAAAGACAGGATTGTGACTTATTAAGTGTCTGTCCTGCTTTGATGCATGTCTGTCTAGACATAGTTAGTTCTTTTGGTAGATTAATTACAGTGACAAGTTTTTTGACTTTCCAATCAAAAAGTGGAATCTTTCTTTTGAATCTGGGCTGGCTAGAGACACATTTGAACAAATGAGTATGATAGAAGCATCATTAAGCCAACTCCAAGTTTGGCATTAAGAAAACTTTGTATGGAGCAAGGAAAGCCTCTTCAACAAGTGGTGTTGGCACAACTGGTTAGGCAATTGCAAAAAAAAACTAACTCAGACCCCCATTTAACACCATGCACAAAGGTCAAATCTAAATGGATTAAAGACCTTGATATCATGCCTGAAACCATAAGATATATAGAACAACATGTAGGTAAAACACTCAATGACATTGAGACTAAAGGCATCTTCAAGGAGGAAATAGCACTCTCCAAACAAGTGGAAGCAGAGATAAACAGATGGGAATATACTAAGCTGAGAAGCTTTTGCATCTCAAAGGATATAGTGCTTAGTATACAAAAGCCACCCACAGAATGGGAGAAACTATTCACCCAATACCCATCAGATAAGGAGCTAATATCTAAGATATACAAGGTATTGACAGAATTTAACAAGAAAAAAACATCTAACTCAATCAAAAGATGGGGAGAAGAAATGAACAGACACTTTCTCAAAGAAGAAATAGTAAAAAGACACATGAAAACATGTTCCACATCAATAATATCAAGGAGATGCTAATAAAAACAACCATGAGGTACCATCTAACACCACAGAGACTGGCACACATCACAAAGACCAAAAACAATCAGTGCTGGCAGAGATGAGGAAAGAAAGGAACTCTTATTTACTACTAATGGGAATGTCATCTAGTTCAGCCTTTATGGAAAAAAAAATATGGAGGTTCCTTAAAAAACTGGAAATTGGGGCCAGTGAGGTGGTGCTAGAGGTAAGGTGTCTGCCTTGCAAGCACTAGCCAAGGAAGGTTCTCGGTTCTATCCCCCGGCATCCCATGTGGCCCCCCCAAGCCAGGGGCAATTTCTGAGCGCTTAGCCAGGAGTAACCCCTGAGCATCAAATGAGTGTGGCCCCAAAAAACAAACAAAAAAAAAACCCTGGAAATTGAGCTCCCATATGATCCAGCTACTACTCCTAGGGAACCCTAGGAGTATAAAAATACAATTCAAAAATCTCTTTCTCACACCTATATTCATTGCAGCTCTATTTACAATAGCCAGACTCTGGAAACAACAAAGATGCCCTTCGACAAATGAATGACTAAAGAAACCGTGGTATATATACACAATGGAATATTATGCAGCCATCAGGAGAGATGAAATCATGAAATTTTCCTATATATTTCTATACATTAAACTGAGTGATATGAGTCAGAGGAAGAGAGATAGACACAGAATAGTCACACTCATTTATGGGTTTTAAGAAAAATTAAGGACATTATTGTAATAATTCCCAAAAGCGATAGATGAGGGCCGGAAGGACTGGATCACAATATGGAGCTCACCACAAAGAGTGGTGAGTGCAGTTAGGGAAATAACTACACTAACAACTATCATGACAATCTTGATGAGTGAGAGAAGCAGAATGCCTGTCTCAAATACAGGCAAGGGTTGGGAAGGGGGGCATTGGTGGTGGGAATGTTACACTGGTGAAGGGGGGTGTTCTGTTTATGACTGAAACCCAACTACAATCATGCTTGTAATCATGGTGCTTAAATAAAGATTTTATATTAAAAAAGACAACTTTGTGTTGGAGAGGCTGGGTGGGAGGGAAACTGGAAACGTTGGTGGCAGAAAAATGTATACTAAGTGAAAGGTGGTGTACATTTTTATGAAACTCAACAGTGAAAAACTTAGTAACCACGGTGTTTAAATAAAGTAATCATAATTTTTTTAATTCTTTAAAAAGTGAGAACAAAAAGAGAAATAATACTGTTATATTGGTACTTTGCTGTGGAACTTAATTTTTTTTCAGCTTAATATAACACGTTTTACTTATTTTGTTTTGTTTTGTTTTGTTTTGTTTGAGGAGGAATTTAAAAAATGTATCTTTGACTTTAAAATAAAAGAAGAAAAAAAGAAAACTGTGTCTTGCAACTCTGAGTGTTCAAACATGGAATTCAACTTTCCTGTTATAGATTCCATGTGGCCAGGCCTGAGACCACATGGAGAGGATCTAATCCAAACCTGGCCCAGCTTTCCAGCTATCAACACTGAAGAACTGGACAAGTTAGATCAGGGTTAGGGTTAGGATTAGAATTGAAACATTTGAGTCAAATCAGCCTCTATTCAGGTATCCCCAAATGACCTGTTAGAACTACAGGAAAAGAAGCATCAGCTCAGGGCCAGAGAGATATTATAACAGGTAGGTTTCTTGCCTCCAAACCCTATAAGGTTCCCAGAAACTTTCCAAGAGGGATTCTTGAGCATTGTAGGATATGGGAAAATAATTATTTTTGTTTATGACAAAATCTCTTGCTTTATCCTTATTTCATTCTTGAGAACTTTTCCCCACAGGATTTTCAAAGTGCTAAACATTTTTTCAGGGAAACTTTGAGGGTGGGGGCTGGAGGAGAACCCTCAAGGAAGGCATTTGGAATCCATGTTCACTAGCTGTCATGGTCAGTTAGTGTTTCCAAGTGCCGAGCAGGATCTGCATGCTCTCCAGAGCTTTGAAATGTTTCTGCTAAGAAACTTTCAGCTGATCTTACACCTATCTACACGAGTGTTACCCTCATCTGTCCATTGCACACTCAGCAGGTTCCTCAACCTGAGAATTCCAAAAGTTCTCTCCATTTCTACAAATTGGGGGGTGGGGTTTGGGTCACCCCGCGCTCAGGGGTTACTTCTGGCTTTGGGCTTAAAAATCACTCCTGGCAGGCTGGGGGACCATATGGGATGCCAGGAATTGAGCCGGGGTCTGACCAGGGTGAGGGTTGGATGCATGAAAGGCAGATACCCTACCGCTGTGCTATATCGCTCAGGCCCCAATTTCTTTAAATTTTTTCTTGTGTTTGTTGTTGTTGTTGTCGTTTTTAGTTTCTTTGTGCGATTGTGTGTGCATGCATGTCTGCACGAATCTTATGATCTTCTCTTCATTTGGGGGGCAGGGGGACAAGCGGCAGTGCTCAGGGGTTACTCCTGGATCTGAGCTCAAAAATCACTCCTGGTTAGGGGAACCATATGGGATGACCCGTCATGGGTCAGTTGAGTACAAGGCAAACGTCCTACCGCTGTACTACCACTCGGGTCCCTTGACTTCTCTCCTTACAGTTGACCTTTCTTTCATCTTTAAAAACAACAACAACATGATTTATCCATTCCTGTCCCTTTCTGGGAAATGTTCATTATTTTCTTTAGTTCACCCTTCAACTGTTTCTACTATTTCTCTAATGCATTGTGATATTGCAATTATTTAATTTATTTATTTATTTTGTTTTGGTTTTTTTTTTGGGTCACACCCGGCAGCACTCAGGGGCTACTCCTGGCTCTATGCTCAGAAATCGCTCCTGGCAGGCTCAGGGGACCACATAGGATGCCGAGACTCAAACCACTGACCTTCTGCATGCAAGGCAAATGACCCACCTCCATGCTTTTTCTCCGGCCCCTCAATTTTTTATTTTAACATTAATATTTTGACATGGTTCTTTATTTATTATTCTTGTTTATTTGGTGGGAGGACAGGCACACTCAACTATGTCTAGGGATTACTCCTGGTAGTGCTCAGTGACCATATGCAGTGCCAAGGATCCAACCATGTTGGCCATGCACAAGACAAGACCACGCTGAGCTTTTTATGAATACATTTTTGATTGCAACTTATTTTGAATATTGTTCATCCCTGTGCTGCCTTTCTGGCTACTTTTATTCCCCTTCTCTACCCCTAGATACAGTAAAGCCTGTATTTTAAATCATAAAACTCTTAACACTTTAAGGGGCCGGAGCGATAGCGAAGTGGTAGAGCGTTTTATCTTGCATGTGGCTGACGCAGGACGGACCTAGGTTCGATCCCTGGCATCCAATGTGGACCCCCAAACCAAGAGCGATTTCTAAGTGCATAGCCAGAAGTAATCCCTGAGCATCACCGAGTGTGGTCCAAAAACAAAAAACTCTAACACCTTCGCTTTATAAATTTTGTGTTTTTCTTTCAGTTTGCATCTTTTGCAGGGTGGTAGGACAGAGAAGTGGTTAATGAGAAGGGTCACACCCAGCTATGCTCAGGAGTTACCCCACCTTTGCACTCAGGGTAAACACTCCTGGCAGTGCTCAAGGGATCATAAGGAATGCCAGGAGTCAAACCCAGGTCAGCAGTTTGCAAGGCAAGTACTCTACTTGTACTATCGCTCTGGCCCCTGGGATCTTTCTTTTAATGTCATTTTCCACTTCAACTTTAATCTTTGAGCTCAGGTTAAATGGAAGAAGCAGCTACTTTCAGGAATTGTGACTAAAAAAGAAATCTGAGGGTTCGAGGCCTGAGAAACAGCTCTTTTCTTTTTGCCAACATTCTCATGAGTTATACTGTGGTCAGGATTTGCCTTCAAACTTAGGGAGAACAGCCAACTTGCGTTGCTTCTTGCTAACTTTGAGAATCCACTTTTCCTCCTTCCTTACACAGCTGCTTTAGAGCTGGTTTTGGGGAAACAAGTATGCTTTCCATGTCTTCCATATTTTCCACAATGTCCATAATTTCTGTTTTTCACATCTCCCATGTTTTGCCAGCTGGTCAATGGCAGGAAGTGGTCAACAGCAGGAAGTTTCCAAATAAATGATTCATTTCACCAGCAAAGCTCCCCAGTAACCTGACTGTCATCTTTGCCCTGTAGTCCCCAGGTTCCTGCCCCTGCAGAGTCACCAGACATTCAGACCAGGAGGTCATGAACTTGGAGCCCTGCTTCTTGACTGTTTCTGGGATGCTAGTGTACAGCTCTCAGAGATGCAGGCAGACTGAGAACTGAACCTCACTGGGAAAGCTCAGGCAACTACCCTCACCTGGGCTCCAGTGGGAAAAGACAGGGCCCAGAGCAACCAGGTGACTGGACGTTGTCCTCGGAGGAGCACCAGGGCCATGATCTGTATCACTCACTGAGATGTGTCTAGCCAATCTTTAGCTCTGAGAAGTATCTTTTACATAGGACAAAGCTTCCCCTAGTACTGGGCAGGAAGTTGATACTCAGGTTCCAGGCTATGTATATGGGCAAGGGAGTCAGGGTCTATGGACCCTCAGAGACAGATAAATTCCCTGCCATCCCCTTTCCTTAAAGAGTACAGTGCTGGGGCTAGAGTTATAGTACAGTGGGAGGGTGTTTGTCTTGAATGAAGCTGACTTGGGTTCAATTGCCAATACCATATATGGTCCCCCAAGCCCTCCTGGTGTGATTCCTGAGCACAAAGTTAGGAGTAATCCCTGAATATGGCTGGGTGTGGCCCAACCTCCTGCCAAAGTTAAACAAGGGGTAGGGTGGGGTTTTTACCAGAGAAAGAATACAGGGGTAGGGTACATACCTGGCATATGGTCAACTGAATTTATCCCCAGCACCCCATGATTCTCCCCCCCAAATCTTTGGGTGCAGCCCTCAAGTCTTATAGCACCACTGTGACATCAGCACAGGACCTGAGGATCTCCAGTGGGCAAACAAGGGCCTTACAGAATCACTTCTTGGGTCTTTTGCTTTGAGTCTTCAGTCCAGTTGGCCAGAAATAATCTGGAGAGGCCCCTAGTCCTCTTGAGCACCTCTTAGGAGCTCCAAAATAAATAAATAAATAATAAGGTAAGGGTTGGGGAGAGAACTCAGTGGGTGAGGCACAGAATTTGTCCCCCAAACAAAAGCTTTAGCTAGAAGCAGAGTTAACCAGGTTCAATCCCTGGTACCCCACTGGTCCCCTGAGCACTACCAGGACTGATTACTGTCCAGAGTCAGGAGTAATCCTGAGTATTGCTGGGTGTGAGCTCCCTCCAAATAATAATATTCAAAACAATGTCTACCACTAGAGAGATAGTGCACATTGGTAGAAGCACTTGCTTGCATGCAGCTGACCCAGGTTTCATCTCAGTACTACATCTTGAGCTCCAAGTCTTTCTCAGAGAGACCCATGAGCACTGCTGTGTGTGTGTGGCTCAATTTTTTTCTTTTTTACTCTTTCATATCTGTGACCACTGTCCCTTTAGAATTTTGTTTGGTTTTGGTTTTGGTTTTCGTTTTTGTACACTTTTTTTTTTTTAAACTTTGGTTTAGTATTAGTATTTAGTATTAGTACTCAGGCTTACTACTGGCTCTGTCTGCACTCAGGGAATCTCTCCTCCGGGCAGTCAGAAATACCCTAGATTTAACGTGCATCAGCTACGTGATACAAGGCAGGCACCTGAGCCTCTGTACTATCACTCCAGCCCCTGTGACCAACCTCCTTGTGGTTTGAGGAAGTTTAATATTTAGAAATAAAGAATAGCTGATAAATCTGATGATTAAGAAAGTGGCCAAGCTATTTAATCAGTTTTTCATTCAAAATACTGTTATCTAGATAAGATTTCCATAGACATAGATTTCCATAACATCTGCAAGAACAGATGTAAGGAACTTTTCAAAAGATGTGTTCTGGGATGAGTCACTGTCCCAGAGACAGTCACTTTCACGATGACTTTTAGTTATAGATATTTTCATGTTTTTTATGTAGCTTAGTATGATGCAACACAAATTGTCCTTCTCATGTACAGTGTTTTCGAACATAGTCAAACTAACTTATGGATTCTCTTCTTGCAAGCACTGAGAGTTCCAAATTAAACAAGGACCTCAGAAAAAAATTACTTAGAAAAAATAGTTCCAAGGCCAAGCCATAGGAAAGAAAGAAAGAAAGAAAGAAAGAAAGAAAGAAAGAAAGAAAGAAAGAAAGAAAGAAAGAAAAGAAAGAAGAAAGAAAGAAAAGAAAGAAGAACAGAAAGAAAGAGAAAGAAATAAAGAAAGAAAGAAAGAAAGAGAAAGAAAGGAGGGAGGGAGGGGAGGGTAAGGGAGGGGAGGGAGGAGGGAGGGAGGGAGGGAGGGAAGGAAGGAAGGAAGGAAAGAAGGAAGGAAGGAAGGAAGGAAGGAAGGAAGGAAGGAAGGAAGGAAGGAAGAAGGAAGAAGGAAGGAAGGAAGGAAAGGAAGGGAAGGAAGGAAGGAAGGAAGGAAGGAAGGAAGGAAGGAAGGAAGGAAGAAAGAAGGAAGGAAGGGAAGGAAGGAAGGAAGGGAAGAAAAGGCAAGGGAAGGAAGGAAGAAAGGAAGGAAGGAAGGAAGGAAGGAAGAAAGAAAAAATAAAGAGAGAAAGAAAGAAAAAGATAGATAGAAAGAAAAAGAAAGAAGAGAAAGAAAGAAAAGTAACAAAAATAGAAAGAAAGAAAGAAAGAAAGAAAGAAAGAAAAAAAGAAAGAAAGAAAGAAAGAAAGAAAGAAGAAAGAAGGGAGGGAGGGAGGGAGGGAGGGAGGGAAGGGAGGGAGGGAGGGAGGGAGGAAGGAAGGAAGGAAGAAAGAAAGAAAGAAAGAAAGAAAGAAAGAAAGAAAGAAGAAAGAAAGAAAAGAAAGAAAAGAAGAAAGAAGAAAGAAAGAAAGAAAGAAAGAAAGAAAGAAGAAAGAAAGAAAGAAAGAAAGAAAGAAAGAAGAAAGAAAGAAAGAAAAGAAAGAAAGAAAGAAGAGAAAAGAAGGAAGGAAGGAAGGAAGGAAGAGAAAGAAAGAAAGAAAGAAAGAAAGAAGAAGAAAAAAAGAAAGAAAGAAAGAAAGAAAGAAAGAAAGAAAGAAAAGAAAGAAAGAAAGAAAGAAAGAAAGAAAGAAAGAAAGAAAGAAAGAAAGAAAGAAAGAAAAGAAAGAAAGAAAGAAAGAAAGAAAGGAGGGAGGGAGGGGGGAGGGAGGGAGGGAGGGAGGGAGGGAGAGGGAGGGAGGGAGAGGAGGGGATGGGAGGGAGGGAGGGAGGGAGGGAGGGAGGGAGGGAGGGAGGGAGGAAGGAAGAAAGAAAGGAAGAAAGAAAGGAAGAAAGAAAGGAAGAAAGAATTAAACAGAGAAGGCCCAGATACCAGAGAGCTCACTTATCTGTGTGTAGAGTAAAAACCAAACAAGAGGACATACAAATCAAATGTTGACAAACCCTTGGGCTTTAATCACAAAACTGGAACTGCCAAGAAGAAACAGGGTGGGGGATACATCAGGGACAGGAAGGCAGAGGAGGGCTAGAAGAAATATTAGCAGGATAGTAGAAGATAGTAGAAGCAGTAACTTTGTATACCCAAACCATAAAAATGCACATTGTTATAATCATGTTACCTAAATTAATGTAAATTTTTTACAATGCAAAGATTCTTAGGTCCACTATTACAAAAGACTTTCTGGCTATTCTGAATCATTTCTCAGAAATGAGTTTATACTGAATCAGGTACACTCTTCCATCTATTTATCTGGTAACTGAGGTAACACAGGGGTTACTCCTGGCTCTGCACTCAGAAATTACTCCTAGGAGAGTTTGGGGGACCATATAGTATGCCAGAAACTAAGCCTGGTCAGCCACATGCGCAGCAAATATACTACCCACTTTAGTTTGGGGAACATATCAAAGTCTTTTTCCTCCATTGCTTTCCCCATCCCCTAGACTTTTCTCCTCAGATGCAAATTATTTTTTATTTGGTATTTTTCCATATGTCAACAATTCTAGGCATCCTTTCAGGGATAAGAAAGTGACCACAAAGCCAGCAGTAATACAGCAAGTAGGGTACTTGCCTTGCATGCAGCCAACCTGGGTTTGGCATCCCATATGGTCCCCCAAGCACTTCCAGGAGTGATTCCTGAGGGCAGAGTCAAGAGTAACTCCTGGGGGCTGGAGAGATTACATGGAGGTAGGGCATTTGCCTTTCATGCAGAAGGACGGTGGTTCGTATCCCGGCATCCCAGGAGTGATTTCTGAATGTAGTACCAGGAGGAACCCCTGAGCGCCGCTGGATGTGACCCCCCTCAAAAAAGAGTAACTCCTGAGCACTGCCAGATGTGACCCAAAAGAAAAAAATAGTGACCAAGTATTGAAATATTATAATCAAACATATGCATATACATTGGTCAGTATTATAAAAAGGCCACGTGTAGTAATATGTACCACATGTCCCCTAAATAGCACCATGCTCATTCCTGGGGTCCCCAAAATTGATTATTCTCATAATTGTATATGCACTATATAATAGATGTTAGAAAATAATGTATTCATATAGATTCTATAGTTACATTATATACTTGGGATATTGGGTTAGGTTCCACATCTGATGATGTTTAGGGCTTAGTCATGGCTCTACACTCAGAAATCACTCTTGGCAGGACTTGGATGACCTTGTGGGAATCTGGGGATAAAAACCAGGTTATTTATATGCAAAGCAATCACCCTATCCACTGTACTATTTCTCTGACCCTAACCTTGTCCATTAGAGTTTCATGCTTTTATATTTTTGGAAGTTCCAATTGGTTTTATTATTATTGTTATTATTATTATTATTATTATTATTATTATTATTATTATTTTGGAGGGTTTGTGCACATACCTGGAAGTAATAAAGAACTATTCCTTGCTCAGTGCTCAGGAGCTACCCTTGGTGGCGCTCAGGAGACCTTATGCGGGGGTGTTAGCTGGGGTCAGCTGCTATAAGGCAACACTTTACCTCCTGTTCTCTCTCTCTCCTGGCCCTTAAAACTGCTGGGCTTTTGTTGCTGTTATTATTGTTAGGTATATCTGGCAGTGCATTTAGCTCTGGCTCAGGGTCTCTACTGGAAGGGTTCAGGGGACAATATATGGTGCCTGAGATGGAACCCAGATATGCAGCATACAAGACAAGCACTTTACATGCTGGACTATATCTCCAGTGTCCCCTGGGTTTTATGGGGTCACATCCAGAAGTGCAGGGGTTGGGGGGGGGGCTATCAGAGCTACCTCTAGTCAAGCTTCCCAATGTTTTACAATGGTAATGTAAACAGAATGGAAGTTTCCTCACAGATTATTTTCTATTCTCCCATGTGTATAACAACACAGTGTTAATGAAAAATAACATTTACATATTCCTCATATATTAAATCTAAAGATTATGGGGCCAGAGCCAAAGTGCAGTAGGTAGGGCACTTGCTGTGTAAAGAGGTTCACGCAGGTTTGATCTCTGGCATCCTATAGGTCCCCGGAACCGTGAGGACTGATCCCTGAGCACAAAGCCAAGGATGAGACCTGAATATAGACAGGTATGCCCCCAAACCCTAAAATAAAAAGGACAGCCGAATTGAGAACATATTTTCAGCTCACAGATAATTTCTTTCCAGAAAAAGTCCTATGCTTTCATCACACGAGCTACTGCTTTCTGTCACTAGATGGCGCGCAGCTTCACAATACCTACAGTGAGGACACTCTTAACCACCCAACAGGCCAAGTGGGTCTTCAGTGAGACCCTGTCACTTGAAGAAAGTTTCTTTTTTGGCCACACCCGGCGGTGCTCAGGGGTTTCTCCTGGCTGTCTGCTCAGAAATAGCTCCTGGCAGGCACGGGGGACCATATGGGACACCAGGATTCGAACCAACCACCTTTGGTCCTGGATCGGCTGCTTGCAAGGCAAACGCCACTGAGCTATCTCTCCAGGCCCTGAAGAAGGTTTCTAAGCCACTACTTTGTACCGTGGTCACTACTGGGCAATGCCTATAGTAAGTGGATCTCAGGGTTTTCTCCTGGGCATGCAACCAATGCATTCTGTCTCCCACTGTAGGGACTGTCCCACGGGGCCCTGGACTGTCACACAGGCCTCTCCCAGATCTCCTTCTGCTATGACTTGGCCTCAGGTGTGCTAGCGAAGGCGGGTCTGAAGGCCAAGCCTTGTGGAGCTTGGTCTCTGCTCTTCTGAGCTACTCCAGCACAGGCAAGTAGCTGCAGGGGAGGCCGCCCCATCTACAAAAATAACTTGATCTCCTCCCTTTCCCAGGAGTTCCTTTCCCAGTAGATTCTCAAGTCAGTTTTCAGCCACTGCCCCAAAGCAGCTCAAGAGAGGACCAACCTCAACGGTAGGCAGAGCCGGAGAACAGGACCATAGTCCAATGGGGGCAAAGGTGTTGGATTCTCGAAAGGCTGCAGTGCTGGCACAAAGAAGCAACCAGTGTACTGAACAGCCAGACTATAGAACAGATAAGAGGAGCTGCCTAGGGCCTGGGTCAGCACCTGTGCTAAGTGTTCAGCTTTCCTTTCGATTCCCAAAGGTTCAAAAGCTGCCCTAGAGGTGGTGCAGGCAAGAAGCCCAGCTCAGTATCACATTGCCACGTTAGTGAAGGCTCTGCATGAGCTATGTAAGAGCAAGTTCTGAAGCTTGTGCATGGACACACACATTCTAGGTTCCCTTTCTGCTGGAAATGGGAACTGAGCCCAGATCAGGATTCCGAGGAAGGCAGATTCTCTAGGGATAAAGGCAGGTACTGTGCTCAGAAGGTCGTTAAAGGGCTGGAGAGAAACCTGGCAAAACATAGGATCTCTTGAAACTGCCATGAGTGGTCTCTGAGGGCAGCAATCGGAGACCGACCTGAGAGCCACTGGGGGTGATCCAATAAACAAAACAGAAAAACAAACGAGATAAAATATTTAACAGTTGACTTGAAGAGATAGGGCAGGTAGTAAGCACTTGCCTTGCATGCTACTGATCTGGCACCATTCATAGTAACCCAAAGACTCATCAGGAGTGAGCTTGGGCACAGAACTGGGACTGATCCCTGGGCACAGAGCCCCACTGGGTGTACCCCCACAGTTTTACTCTTTAGCATGGGCTCTACACTCAACACTGCTATGGGCAGGAGCTCTGAAATGCATCTCTCACCATATCAACTGAGTACTCTAAGGTGGGCCCTTGGCTTTCATGCATGCTGCCTAGAACTCCTTAGAAGAACTAGAAATTTCCATGGGAATAGCAATGTTCTCCTCTGTTGAGTCCCGTTTACTTCTTTATTGGTTGTTTGTGAATCCACAAAGAACTCCCAGAATAAGAAATTGATTCCCATCCCCTTTTGTGGGGAGATCTGGTAATATTTATCCGCAACAAATAATTCACACAGACAGGAGAGTTAAGGGGTAAAAGGTTGGGCGAAGAGAGTCCTTTGTCAGCCTGCTGCTAGCTCCAAAACACACGTCGAGCCAGCCCGCCAACTCTGGCAAAAGACCCTCAATGCCTGGCACCCAAGCTATTTATTTGGCTCTCAACAGCGCCCCCACCTGGAAGGTCAAGTTGGGACAACAGGCAAAGGATAGTCTTATGGAAATATTTTCATATACAACACTCCTCTTTCATAAACCTGCCTCCCAACCATGCCCTCCTGTCCCACGGCTGGAATCTCAGTGAGTGACAACAGCTGGGAGTGTCACCTGTCACAGTGAGGCCCTTCCATCATCTATTAAGTTGAACTATCAAGTGGCATCACTCTCCTGCTCATATCCAAGTCCAGTGATTGGGAAACACAGCAGATGTTCAGGAGGCAGTCACCCACTTATTCCTCCTAAAGACATTTTCATTTGCTTTTTGTGTCACAAGAGGTGACACAAAAGGTGCTGAGTTTTGTAATTCCTCATTGTTGGCCCTGTCCTAAATGAAGAAGCCAACACCCAAATGGAGTGTTCCTGCCCTTGCCTGTGTGACAAGAGGGAAAGAAAGACAGAGCAGAAACTGCATCTGTGCTGCTCATCTAGAACCTTCTTCCACAGGGCCTCAGAGACAAGAACACCGCACTCAGCACTGTGATCCAGCAGTTTAAGGGTGGCAGGGGTTGGAACGATAGTACAATGGATAGGGTGCTTGCCTTGCACACCTGACCTGGGTTCAATCTTCAGCATCCTATATGGTCCCCTGAGCACTGCCAGGAGTAGTAATTCTTAAATTCTGAGCCAGGAGCAACCCCTGAATAGTTGGGTGTGACTTCAAAACTCTAAATAAATAAAGAAATAAAAATAAATATTAGCCAATACAAATACACCCTTTTGCACACATTTCAGACCACAGAGAATCCTCTGAAACATGACCCCACCCTCCCAGTCATGGCCAGTTTCCTGTAACCCTCTTATCTCTCTCTGGGCATCTGCATGAAGCAGAATGCACACACGAAGACCAACGTTTGTCATGAATTTTTTGTAGTTTGCTCTTTTGCAACTTGTAGAAAATGGTATGTTTTTCACTTGGAATTTTTATTCATCTGTGTGTGAATACATGCATATATGTAGATAACCTACGTGCACAGAAACATAATATTTTCATATTCTACACTTTTATATTCATGCAAAAGAGATTGTCCAATGTTCATGATTCCTCACTTCTATTTGTCAACACTAGAAAATCAACACATTTGTGTCTCCTTTACTAATAATCATTTGAATGTACCAACATTTATTATGTACCAACGTTTATAATGTACCAACATTTAAAATGTACCAACATTATTATTATTACTAATTAGAATCTCACTGGTGAAAGTTATTTTCTTTTTGTTTGTTTGTTTTGGGGTGACACTTAGTAGCACTCAGGGGTTACTCCTGGCTCTATGCTCAGAAATCACTCCTGACAGGCTTGGGGGTCCATATGGGATGCCAGGGATCAAACCCGGGTTTGTCCCAGGTTGCCCCATGCAAGGCAAATGCCCTACTGCTTTGCTATGGCTCCAGCCCCTAAAGAAGATTATTTTTTTGGCAGCATTGAAGGCTTATTTGTGGCTTTGTGCTCAGGAATCACTCCTGTTGGGACTCTGGAGACTTACTGGTGCTGGAGATTGAACCTGGGTTGACCTTGTGCAAGGTAAGCCATCAAGGTAAGTGCTTTACCCTGCTCTCTCTTCAGCCCTGAACAATATTAGTGTTATAGCATAACTCTCATTTATCGTTCACAGGACCTAAGAGTCCATGAGAGACTCTAAATCCAGAGAGTTATTCTGCTGGGAAGAATGCTGAGCAAAAAGAACAGGAAGGCAGGAAGGTAGTATTCCTGAATGAGGACGGTTTGCTCATGCCTCTTCACTGACCTCACTTCTAGTGAGGTTTTTCCATGTGTCTCAGCTCAGATCTTTGTTTTCCACTTCCAGCTTCTTTGATGTCATTCTGAATGACAGCCCCATCTTCCATGGGCCTGGCACTTGTTCAGGGTGGTCCTCTAGAAGTGAGGGAGCTCTGCCTCAGAATGACTCACTTCCTTTGAGCATCTAGGCTCATAGTTGTGGCATTTGTTCCCTAACCAGTTTGCATGACTGCTCCTACAGCTGTGTTAGACACCTGTGGCCACATTCGATCTTAAAACACTAGCTTCACACATTGCAGCAGTGATCAGTGGGCTGAAATCAGCTGCCTCCCTAGCCAAATAGACCTCATTTTAATTATTTGATTGCTTTTTAGTTGTTTTTTGTTTGTTTGAGGGCCACCCTAGCAATGCTCAAAGGTTACTCCTGGCTCTTCACTTAGGAATCACTCCTAGAAGTGCTCAGGGACTGTATTAGATGCCGTCTGCCTGCAAAGCAAATGCCCTACTCATTGTACTATCACTCTGGTTCCACTGACTGTATTATTTTTAAATGTTCATTTTATTGTTCAGCAAAAATATTCATTTTATTGAGTCAGCATAGCTAATGTCAATAGTATCAATAATACTGGCATTATACTCATAGTATTGAAGTTTATGATTTGAGTATACAAAATCATTGTCATTTTACCACCACCATAAATGCCCAAGACCCTCTAGGACAGTCTTTGGGGGGTGTGAGGCATATCTGGGTTCATGGTTTACCCCTGGCTCTGCACACAGGAATCACTCCTGACAGGTTCAGGGGACCATATGTGATGACAGGGTTGGAACCTAGGTCAAGTGCCTGCAAGGCAAGTTCCCTACCTGTTCCAAACCCTCCACCAGTGTCTTAAGTTACTTCTCATCCCCTTCTTTTTACCATGTGTCCTCCACAGCATTTAGCAGTCTCAGCTCTGTAGTCAAAGTGCAAGGATGTGTTGCCAGTAAGTACCATCATTTCTTTGCTTCGTTTCTTAAAACACCACATAGGTGTGAGCTCATCCATTACTTGTTTTTCTCCCTCTGGGTTATTTCACTTAACATAAAACTCTCTGGCTTCACCAACATTGTAGCAAAAGGCAAAATTTAACCTTTCTGGTAGCTGCATGATATTCCATTGTGTATATATACCACAACTTATCTACTCATCTGTCACTGGACAAGTGGCTTTCTCCTCTTGTATTTAATACTGCAATGAACCTGGGGTCACATATTAATTATTGTATTCTTTTTTCTTTTTTTTTTTTTTTTTTTGGTTTTTGGGTTTTGGTTTTTGGGTCACACCCCAGCAGCGCTCAGGGGTTACTTCTGGCTCTATGCTCAAAAATTGCTCCTGGCAGGCTCGGGGGCCCATATGGGATGCCGGGATTTGAACTACCAACCTGCATGCAAGGCAAACACATTACCTCCATGCTATCTCTCTGGCCCCAATTATTGTATTCTTGGCATAGATGCAATTGGTAAATCATACGGTAGTTCTCACTTTAGGTTTTTTGAAATGTTTCCTTACAATTTTTTTTTTTTTTTGGTTTTTGGGCCACACCCAGTGATGTTCATGGATTACTCCTGGTTATGTGCTCAGAAATTGCTCCTGGCTTGGTGGACCATATGAGATGCCAGCGTATTGAACTGTGGTCCGTCCTGAGGCAGTGCAAAGGCCCTACCACTGCACCATGGCTCTGGCCCCTTTCCTTACTCTATTTTATAGAAACTTAAACAGGTGGCATTTCACCAAGAGTAAATGAGGATTTCTTTCTTACTGCACCATTCCCAACACTGGCTGCTTCTGGTTTTTGGGACATAAATTTTTCACAAGTGTAAGATAAAATCTCATAGCCATTCTTACCGTCATTTCCCTACTCATAAATAATGATGACTTTTTTTATGATAACTTTTTTTTGTAGACTTTACTAGTCTTCTGTATGTGTTCAGGGAAATATCTGCTCCTTTCCTCCACCACTTTTTTTTTTAATTTTTATTTTAACCACAGTGGATTACAAATCTTTCACAGTAAAATTTTTAGATACATAGTGACATTGAATCAGGGGCATTCCCACCACCAATGTTGTCCTCCCTCCACCCCTGTTCTCCTCCACCACTTTTTAACGGGTCACTGATTATTATTGTTATTGAGCTTTGTGAGTGCTTTATCTTGCTTGGACCTTGGCCCTAATCTGACTGAGGTATGCGAATATATTAAAACATATCTTTTCATTTTAGCCCAACTTTCTTTCACAATACAAGACACTTGTAATTTAATATAGTGCCATTTGCTTAATTTTGCTTTTGTTTTCTTTACCAAAGGAGTCATCACTGATGCAACTTTAAAGGTCCATATCCTAGAGAATCTTGCCTTCATGGACTCTGATCTAAACTCCACATCTTTTGGGGGGGGCACGCCCGATAACACTCAGGGGTTACTCCTGGCTATGCGATCAGAAATTGCTCCTGGCTTAGGGAACCATATGGTACACTGTGAGATAGAACCGTGGTCCATCCTGGATCAGTTGCGTGCAATGCAAACTCCCTACCACTGCGCCAATCGTTCTGGCCCCTCCACATCATAATCCAGTTTGAATTAATTTTTATTCTGTTTTGAGGCCACACCTGGTGGCTTTCAGGAATTATTCCTAGTTCTGTACTCAAAAGTGACTCTTGGAAGTGTTCAAGGATCCATATGTGTTGCAGGGGATCAAACTGGGGTTTGCTGTATGCAAGGCAAGTACTTAAACTCTTGTGCTCGCTCTAGCCCCCAACACCATTTGTTAAAAAGATTTTCCTCTTTCCAAGTCATGCACCCAGCACCACTGTCATAGATTAACTCTCCTTATGTCTGAGGATTAATCTCTGGACTCTCAATTTTATTCTGCCTTTATTTTAGTAATACACAGTTTTGATTACTATCATACAAGTCAATGTCCCTTCTCTTCTTTTCATTTTCAGAATCATTTCAGGGAGTTGTTAATGTTTTATTGGTTGTTTTTAGGTTTTGTTTCATTTTGTTTGAAACCACACCTGGTGGTCTTAAGGCTTATTTCTGACTTTACTCTCAGGGATAACTCCTGACAAGACTCTAGGGACTATATTGGGTATCAGATCAAATCTGGATTGGCCACATGCAAGGAAAGATCCCTACCCACTGCACTATTTCTTCAACTCCTCAGGAAAAGTTATAATTCCATATAAATCTTTGCAGTTTTCTCAAATGGAATGAAACACTATTCAGAATTTATGTTTAAAAACCAATATCTGGGAGCCAGAGAGATAGCACAGCGGTAGGGCGTTTGCCTTGCACGTGATCAACCCAGGACAGACAGTAGTTTGATTCTTGATTTCCCATATGGTCCCCCGAGCCTGCCAGGAGTGATTTCTGCATGCAGAGACAGGATTAACCAAGTGCTGTCAGTTGTAACCCAAAAACAACAAAAAAAATAAATCAACATAAATCAACATATGGAGGCTGGAGTGATAGCATAGCAGGTAGCACATTTGCCTTACCCAAAGATGACCCAGGTTCAATATCTGGCATTCTATATTGTTCGCCGAGCCTGCCCTGAATGCAGAGCAGGGAGTAACCACTGAGCACTGCCAGGTGTAGCCCCCAAACCAAATAACAGCAACAACAACAATAATAAAATAAATAAGAATTACAATATATCCTTGCATTAGAATCTGGAACCAGTGGCTGCCCCAATAAAAGAACTCTAAACAGCTGTAATACAGGTACAAAAACAGCTTCCCTATTACTATATTTTATTTTGTGCTATTAGAACTTTGTGACATCTCTTTTTGTTGCCTATGTATTTTATTCATTTGTTTAGTTTTATTTATTTATTTGGTTATTTTAATTGTTGGTTTGATTTGGGGTTTGTTTGTTTGGTTGCTTGGTTGGCTGGCCATCACTCTGGCCCCTGTTGTTATTTTATTTTTTGTTGTTTAGAATCACTCTTGATTTGGGGTCATGCCTGGTATTGTGCTCAGATGTTGCTCCCAGGGAACTCATGGGGCCCTCCTGTGTGAGGATTAAACCTGAGCCTTCCATGTGCAAAGAATGGGCTCAGCAACCATTCCTCAGTTTCTAACTTAATATATTTAATGAGTTCAGAGAAATCAACTACATGAATTATATAATGATTTGCATAACTAATTATGCAATTCCTTGTTCATGGAGACTTGGGTCATTCTCCAGCATTTGGGTTATTGTTGTTATGCAGACAAATCACACAGGGGTCCTCCCACACTCTCGTTGGTGATGCTGCCCCCAGAAACAGCTACTCGTGCACCATCCACCCACGAGCTTGGCACTAAGATGGCTCCTTTAGGATTCTCTCCCCGGATGAGGTGAATTTTTCAGTACAAGTTTCTGCAAGAGGCACATTTGATAAACAGGTCAGGCTCCAAGGTTTCTAGTGTGTCTAGAGTGGAGGTGAAAGTGGAGATGAGCATGGAAGTGATAGTAGAAATGACCATGGAGATGAGCACTGAGACAAGAGTGGAAGTGAGCAGGAAGTGATAGTAGAGGGAATCATAGAGGTGATAATGGAGGGTTGTTGCAAGTCAGCCCCTGAAGAGGTTGTCTGATGGAAGGATGGAGGATGAGGTCTTTCTCCTCCAGCTCGGAGCACGCGTCTGCCACCCTGTCTAGCCGATGGTTCTGAGGTGAAACAGCGGGTAAACAGCTCGCAGACAGTCATGCTTGTGGAAATATTAGCTTTATTCGGCGGACAAGACTGACGTCCAAAGACTCAGCATAAGTTCCAGCCAAAAGCCCCTCGCCTTCCACAGACCCTTGTTTTTATCCCCCAGAATCAGGTACCACCCAAAGGTGGGATCAGATACCACCCAATGGTGGAAGCAGAATCAGGGTGGGGGCAGAATGCCAGGTCACACCCTAGGGTAGGGCACAATCACGGATCAGGGTAGGGTCAGTAACATAATAATCCCCTAAAATATTTACATACGGGGCCGGGCGGTGGCGCTGGAGGTAAGGTGCCTGCCTTGCCTGCGCTAGCCTAGGACGGACCGCGGTTCGATCCCCCGGCGCCCCATATGGTCCCCCAAGAAGCCAGGAGCAACTTCTGAGCGCATAGCCAGGGGTGACCCCTGAGCGTCACAGGGTGTGGCCCAAAAAACCAAAAAAAAAAAAATATTTGCATACACAACAGAGGGTACCATGGAGGTGATAGTGAAGGTGAGCATTAGTAGGTCAGTGACTAGAGGATTGTATGTTGTGGGTGCAAATTTCTCTAGCTTTTTCCTTTTCTTCTTTCTTTCTTTCTTTCTTTCTTTCTTTCTTTCTTTCTTTCTTTCTTTCTTTCTTTCTTTCTCTTTTTCTTTCTCTCTTTCTTTCTCTCTCTTTCTTTCTTTCTCTTTCTTTCCTTCTCTTCCTTCCTTCCTTCCTTCCTTCTTCCTTCCTTCCCTCCTTCCCTTCTTTCTTTCTTTCTTTCTTTCTTTCTTTCTTTCTTTCTTTCTTTCTTTCTTTCTTTCTTTCTTTCTTTCTTTCTTTCTTTCTTTCTTTCTTTCTTTCATTATCTAGAATGGAGACAGAAATAGAACTGACTAACTTGAACTGTAGGGTGGGTAAACCACAGGCATGTGAAATGAAGCTTGACCTTCAGGAGTTAGAAATCAAATCAGCCACCAGCCAGTAGAGGCATGTCCTACAGATTCCAGGCAGGGAAGCACTTGGGTGCATTTCCAGAAAGCCAATTTTATCAGCACTCTAATAAAAAACCACTTTTTTCCCCTTCTTCATAAACATGCTGTGATTTCATCTTTTCTTCTGTTTGTTTTTAGCCCACATCTGGTGATGTTCAGGAACTACTCCCAACTCTGTGCTCAGCAGTCACTCCCAGTGGTACGCAGAGAATCAGAGGTGCTCATCTGACTGAACTGTTTCCAGCCTCTAAGGTTTAATGTTGCAGGGGATCACACAACTGCTTGAATCTTCCTCATCTCATGTCTGCAGTCTTGAACAAAATGTCCCATTGTTACTTAGAAGATGTGTCTGTGCTGGACGTGGCCACTGACAGTTAGCTGAGAAGCCTCCGGGCTCCTTGAGGGACCTGCAAGATCCCCTTTCTGAATTCAGACTTCTGCTTGTTTTGTGGGTATGACCCTGGGCCAAGCTGGCAGGCACCCAGGAGAGTCACTACAGAAGGAGAAGTACATGGCCTCTGTAATTTTGTCCAGCCTTACCCTTGGACTCTGCAGGGTGGGCAGTGGAAAGGGAATAGTTTTGCGAGTTGAGTTTGCATTAGGCACCTCTGGGCTGGGATTCCATCTGCCTGAGCATGTCCAAGGGCTCCAGGGTCAGCTTTCCTATCTGCAAGTGGCTGGGGCTTATTCTGATGGTGGGGATCAAGGACGCCAAAGTTGCCCATAAGAAACTGCTAAACACATATTGTCTTGAAGATATGGTTCTGAGTCCGAGAAATGACTGAATATTCATCTGAATTTGTGAATAAACCACTGACTCAGCAACAGAGGCTGCCATCCAACCAATGTCACAGCACAAAAATGTCAGTGTTTCAGCTTCCTTAGACTAAGAAGTCAGTTTTGTTTGATGAAACAAGGGGCCACCTTGTTACACAACCTCTTTTTTCTTCTAAAGAATTCTCCACCCTAAATATACTTCAGGAGATGTTAACCAGAGAGGCCAGAGCCTCTCTTTGCTTCTGGGAGGAGGGCCAGTCAGGAATGAGTTTGGAGGACATCTTGACCAAGAACACAAAGTTGAGTGAGCTGTGGAGACCCCTGTGAAAAACCCTGCCTTTCTTCCTCTCTCTTGCATGTGACCATTTAGGGTGTGACTCTGGTTTGATTCCTGGTGCTGTATGTGGTCCACCAAGTACTGCTATGGATGATCCTTGAGCACAAAGCTAGGAGTAAGCTCTGAATACCACCAAGTGTGGTCCCCAAAGAAGCAAACAAAACACCTCCCCAAACTTCTTAAACTAATCATGTTTAAGAAGATATAGCTTTGAGGACTGGAGAGATAGCACAGCAGTAGGGAGTTTGCCTTGCATGCAACCAACTCAGGATGGATCTGGGTTCGATCCCTGGCATCATATATGGTCCCCCCGAGCCTGCCAGGAGCGATTTCTGAGCTCAGAGCCAGGAGTGACCCCGGAGTGCCACCAAATGTGCCTCAAAAACAAATAAAAAAAAGAAGAAGATGCAACTTTATATTTTCCTTTCACTGCTCTGGGGATTCAGGCGAATGATGTGGGGCCAGGCCATGAGAAGGTCCTGCTGAGAAGCTAGCCCTGCTTTACTATTATCACTCAGGACTACTGATGAGGGATTGTTAGGACAGAAAGACCCTGAGGTTTGGGGAGAGAGGGCACCAGAGGAAGCAGTGCCTACTCTTTGTGGTGAAAGGGAATGTTAGAGGATAAAAATCAGGATAATTCAGGTGTCAGAGGAAGGTAGACAACTTTGCTTTCTCTCCTGTTTAGAACACGAAGATATTGAGCACACCCCGATGTGCTCAGGAAAAATAGACAGGCTATCAGAAGGTATGTGCGTTCTTGAAAATCATGTGAGTGCAGGCCACATGATAGTACAGTAGGCAGAGCTTGCCTTGCACACTGCCGACCAGAGTTTAATTCCCGGTCCCCGCTATGGTCCTCTGGTCAGATTAGGATCCAGAATCTTCTCTCTAAATTACTGTGCAGGTTAGAGATGGCACCAGTAAAGCACCAGTACAAAACCTGGCCCATGGTAGATACCCAGAATGTGGTAGCTGCCAGTGAAACAGCCCAAAGTGGAAGAGGAAGGACTTCTAGCCAGTCACTGAGCAATGGTTCCTACTCTTAGCCCAGAGAATCCACAGAATCAGAATGAAAACTGAAACTCTGTAAAGGTCTTTCAATATGACTCCTAATAAAATGAAACACTGTATATAGCAATATGCAATATGTACGGCAACATGTAACCAACACAGCAACATAATAACAGCAACATGTAGCAATACGCTTCACTCACTTGAATCCTTAGAGCACTGAAAGGAAAAGTTGAAGCTGCATCTTCTTAAACACGGTTAGTTTAAGAAGTTTGGGGAGGTGTTTTGTTTGCTTCTTTGGGGGCCACATTTGATGGTACTCAAAGCTTACTCCTGGTTTGTGCTCAAGGATCATCCCTAACAGTACTTGGTGGATCACATGCAGCACCGGGTATCAAACCAGGATCACACTGTACGTGGTCACATGCAAGGCAACCATCTCCTTTCTTCCTATGCCACCTCTCTAGCCTAACTTAGGAATTCTTAAAGACAGCCTAAAGCCCTAAAGCCTAAAGCCTTTAAGACACTCACCCAGCTTCATGTCAACGGATGTTTGATTTCGGGACTAACCTCAATCATGATCTGGTGCTGTCCAGAAGCTACTTCCAGAGCATGGCTAGGGCAGGAATGATGTAGTGCCAGGGAAGAAAATCCAAGTTGCCTGCTAACAAAGCAAGTTTCCCCTAATGCTTTTTTGGTTAGAGTACAGCCTAATTATTTCCTGTTGACACATTTCTAAGAAGAGAGAAAATGATAAAACTTTTATGTACGAAGTTTGCTCAACGGTAGTGAGGTCGAGGTGTCCACCCAGACAAGATCACAAAGAACATATCCAAAAATGTGGGTTCAAGGCGCTGAAGGCCAGACAAATGAGATGCTCAGCAAGTGGAGACAGATCTGTACTGCAACACTCCCACAGCTGGAAGACTGTGGACTCATATAAAGAAATACATGTATGCATGGGGCCAGAGTGATAGCATATTGGTAAGGCAATTGCATGCAGCTGATCCAGGATGGACCTGGGTTTGATTCCTGGTATCTCATATGGTCCCCCTAGCCTGCCAGGAAAGATTTCTGAGTGCAAGGTCAGGAGTAACTCCTGAGCACTGCCAGGTGTCACACACACACACACACACACACACACACACACACGTATGCAGTCATTGTGAAATTACAAAGTTTTTCATGGTTGGGTTTCAGACATTTCAACACACCCCATTCACCATTGCCCTCTTCCCTCCACCAGTGCTCCTCCACCACCATTTGCCTCCCACCAGTCTTCTTCGAAGGTGGAGCCTTTTTGTTTGTTTTTTCGTTTGGGAGCTATACCTGGTGGTGCTCTGTGGGGAGCCTAGCTGATGAAACCTAGAACATAGGACACCTCAGTAATTCCTAATCTGGTCACCCACGTGACCGAAGGCACCCATGCCTTGAGAACAAAGGAAATAGACAAATATTAAAGTAATTCAAAGCAGCCCAATACATCCAGCCAGAAAGAAAAATATATAGAGCAACTTGCCTTTGTGTTAGCAAAAGGTTATTAGGATTACAGCTGATATTTTATTTGTGCTTGCTGAGTGGAATTTGTGGGACTCTGTTTGGATCTTGTGTTTTCTATATAAACTCTCTTAGTATAAACATGTGCTCAGATCTACCTCTTTGCCCCTCCCTATTATCTGCCCCAGCTTATGCTAATGAATGCTTGTAAATGTAATTGGTGGAAAAACCTGTAACACCCTCTGACGTATTTCAGCCCTTAAAAGCTGATCCCCCAACAATAAACTCCCCTTTTGAACAGCATGCGTTGTCTTGAGGACTTCTCTTACTAACTTCTCAAGTTTTTCTTTACAGGTCGGTTCTGCTCGGGCAAACCCGCGAATAACTAGCAACCTTCATTTCCACACCCCCGCGGGTCGGGGGTCCCCCACGGGAGGTTGCAGTGCTCAGAGGTAATTCTTGGCTCTGTGCTCATGAATCACTTCTGGTGGTGCTGAGGTGACCATATGGGATGGTGGAGGTTGAACATGGGGTAGCCACATGCAAGACAAATGCCCAACCCACCGAACTATGACTTTGCCCCTAAAAGGGGCTTTTAGTTTGTTTGGTTGGTTTTTGTTTTTGTTTTGTTTTGGTTTGGTTTTTGGGTCACATGCGGCAGCGCTCAGGGGTTACTCCTGGCTCTAGGCTCAGAAATCGCCCCTGGCAAGCACATGGGACCATATGGGATGCTGGGATTCGAACCACTGTCCTTCTGCATGAAAGGGGCAAACGCCTTACCTCCATGCTATCTCTCCAGCCCCCGGGGTTTGTTTTTTTAATATAGATTTTTGCACTGTGATTTACAGTACTGTTGCTGATAGTGTTTTATACATAATACTTTGTCACCATTCAGCCTTCCTGAAAAAACCTTCACCTTTTATCACCTTTCTTCTGTTTAAATGCTTCCTTCCAACCTAGGTGCCCCCACATCCAACCCCCTAATCCTATCCTCAAGCCCTACCAAATCTTATGTTCTTTGTTTCTATTCTCTTTGGGTGTTTTGTTTGTTTGTTTGTTTTGTTTTTGGGTCATACTGGCAGCACTCAGGGGTTACTCCTGGCTTTGCGTTCAGAAATCGCTCCTGGCATGCTTGGGGGACCATATGGGATGGCTGAGATTCGAACCACCATCAATCCTGGATAGGCTGCCTTCAAGGCAAACCGCTGTGCTATTTCTCCATCTCCATCTTTGGGTGTTTTTATTCCACTATTTTGTTCCTTTTTATTCCACACATGAGAAAGATTATTCTGTATCAGTGCTCTTTTTCTCTGAAAAACTTCACTCAACATGATGCTCTCCAGGTATCTCCAGGTTGCAGACTATTGCATGGCTATTTTTTCTTACAGGGTAATATATCACTGTGTATATGTACCATAGTTGTTGTTTTTTTTTTTTTATATGTACCATAGTTTTTTTATTCAGTTACCTATTCTTGAACACTTGAGTTGTTTCCAGATTTCAATTACTGCAAGGAACATGGGGGCACAGGTGTCTTCTCCATTTTGTTTTTGGACCATTAGAGTATATTCTAAGAAGTAGAGTTGTTGGGTCAAATGGAAGCTCAATTCTAGGGTTTTTAGAAATGTCCTTATTGTTTTACAAAAAAGCCAGCTAGGTCACAAAAGGGATTTTAGAAAAAGAACAGGAAAAAGAGGGTGTGGTATAGACCAGCAGCTCCAGAACAAGAAGTTTCTTTGTGGACAGGTTTCTACCTCTTATCTACAAAACTAAACAAAGAACTAAGTGATCACTTTCCTTAATCTCCAGGTTTCTGGGTTAGGAAAGAGTGAACTCTAGACAAATGTCCTTGTCTATTTCTTAGTTCTAACAACTTAAAATATTTTGATCTGAAGATGCTTTGAGGTGTAGACCCAAGCACATGCTTGGATTTCCAGTTCATTTCACTTTAACTTTGTCTCTCCTTTGTCAAGGATAGAGATAGAATTCCTTACATGGACACATACTCAGTACTGAGACATGGTTCCATGAAATAACTAGACAATTTTGGAGTTGTGGGTCTGAAAGTTCCAATGGAGGGACTATAAAGCAGTTAAACTCTGTCACCTCAAAAACACTCATATGGGACCAGAGCGATAGTACAGTGGGGAGGGCTTTGTGCATGTGGCCAACCCCGGTTTGATCCCTGGCATCCTCTATGGTTCTCTAGCACTGCAGAGCCAGGAGTATCTCCTGAGGTTGTGGGCCTCAAAACAAAATATATCACTAGAAGTCCAATGCACAATGTTTACCACTTTTGGAAACTTTTGCAACTTTTGTTGCACCAAAGAGCCATCTTGAAAAACAAAATGTGTCATGTCTTAAAAGTTACTTTATTGGGAGGTTCACTTTTCTAGGAGTAGGTTTATAAATGAGATAGGTGTGTCTTTTTTTTTTTTTTTTTTTTTTTTTTTTTTTTTTTTTTTTGGTTTTGGGCCACACCCGGCGGTGCTCAGGGGTTACTCCTGGCAGTCTGCTCAGAAATAGCTCCTGGCAGGCACGGGGGACCATATGGGACACCGGGATTCGAACCAACCACCTTTGGTCCTGGATCGGCTGCTTGCAAGGCAAACACCGCTGTGCTATCTCTCCGGGCCCATTGAGTTAGGTCATGGACTGGTCCAAGACACACCTATCCCAGAGATAGGTGTGTCTTGGACCAGTCCATGACCTAACTCAATGCTTGTTCTGGAACCCACTTCCCTGTCTCTACCACCTGGGCTGCACTGTAGAATCCCCCAAATCCCAGCCTCTGTCTCCAAATCCCTTGGGTATACAATGCAAAGGGATCCTTTGAGAGGTTCACAGCATCTGTTTACCAAAAACCCACACCTGCACTTCTCAGACAGACTCAGCCCAGCACACCTGACAGGCTCAATGAATGAGGAGATTTAGCAAGTTGGAGATTATGATTAATGGTGGCTAAAGGCATTTTATCAAAATGGTTGATAAGAGAATTAGATTATGTGAGTCAAGCAGGGAGTGGAAGGTGAGTAAAGTACAAACAGCAAAGCTTCCTGAACTTGTTATGATACAAAGAGAGAGGAGGCTGAAAGGGCCCAGGATGATTTGATATAGTACACCTGAAACTCCTATCTTGTACTATCTAAAAGAAATCACTTTGGCAGCTTTTCTGATAACTCATTCTGTAAAAAAGGAAGAACTTTTAGGACTCTAGTGAGTAAAACAGGTAGGAAGCTTGCTTTGTAAGGGACTGACCCCAGTTTGATCGCCAACACTTCGTGGGTTTCCATGAACACTGCCAGGAATGATCCCTAAAACAAAGCCAGTAGTAAATTCTGGGCACACTGGATGTGGTCCAAAAAACCAAGGAAAAAGGGGCTGGAGAGATAGCATGGAGGTAAGGCATTTGCCTTGCATGCAGATGGATGATGGTTTGAATCCCGGCATCCCATATGGTCCCCCGAGCCTGCCAGGAGCGATTTCTGAGCATAGAGCAAGGAGTAACCCCTGAGCACTGCCGGATGTGACCAAAACCCAAACCAAAACAAAACAAATATACAAGGAAAAAAGTAAAAACTTTCATCTCAGACTTCCCTGAGAAAGAGTCAGCATGCTATAGGCAACTTCTCCAAGGAAACCCAGACTAAAGGTTTATATACTTCAGACAAAGTAGGAGCCCCACACTAGAGAGATCTGCATGCTACAAGACAAAGCATTTATCCTCCAACAGACTCTGGTAATCCCAGTACCCTTGTTGATTCAAGACTGCCTTTATACTTAGGGGATTAGGTGGGGAGACGAGTTAAAGGTGGGATGCATTCAAAACTTGGGCAAACTGCAATCTTTGAATAAGTATTTAACATTTATAAAATATGTTCCAAGATTGCCTGGGCCCTAACCCAGTCGGTGTTAAAATCCTACTATATATCAGAAAATCTCCACTGGGGATTGTAAATTATGTGGGAATTATCTCATTGCTTCCACATACTAAGAAAAAGGTTGTCTTTTTTATTTTTCCAAGAAGAAAGCCTTTTGTGAGAATTCACTTCTGCCCAATAAATGTTTCCAGAATGTGTAGAAACAAAAATATTTGAACCTTCATAATTTCCATGTGTGTGGGCAGAGGTGGGTGGCAGAAGGGAGGGAAGAGCTCAAAGGAGTGAAGCATGTGCCTTCTTGGCCAGACTTTGATGCATGTTCCTTCCACCATTACTGACATATTCAGCACTGGTGTGTTCTTTTTTGTTTGTTTGGTTTGGGTTGTTTTTTTTTTTTTTTTTGGCTAATAAACCTGGTGACACTCAGGGTTTACTCCTGGCTATGCGCTCAGAAATTACTTCTGGCTTGGGAAACCATATGGGACACTGAGGGATAGAAGTGTGGTCCATCCGAGGTAAGCAGCATGTAAGGCAAATGCCCTACTGCTGTGCCACAGCTCAGGTCCCTCAGTACTGGTGGTTTTTAATCAAAGGAAAGACTTGAACATAGTCATATGGTGGGTGAGGAGTGGGGCATGAAGAACAGAAAGTAAAGTGAACCCCATTTACTATGTACACAAAGGCTCTGAGGGTTATACAAGCCTTTTCTGAGCCCCAAGTCTAATGTCAGAGTGCCTGAAGGTTCTGAAGAGTTCCTAAGAAGTCCAAAGTTTTTGAAAATTGCCAAACAATCCAGAGTTCCTGAGAAACTTGCAGACTTCCTGAGAAGTACAAAGTTTCTAAGGAACTAGAAGGAGTTCTGAGAGGTTCAGAGTTCCTAGGAGCCCTTTAGAGACCAGAGGATCTGAGTCTGCCACCAGAGCTGGGATGAAAGGAAATACAGAAGATAATGTCATCTTCTTGGGATGCAAGAAAGGCTGAACCAGGAAGCCTGGGCCCACACAGAAGCCTCAGGCCTCAGCCTACCACGCTTGTTTAGCTGATTGAGATCCTACTCCAGGGCTTCCTCCCCATGACTCAGAATGGGACTTTCTAGTTCTGCCATTTAATTTTAGGACTAATGATTGCTCTCCCAATAGCCTGTGTTCTGGCCTCCTCACAGTGCCAACCTGTTGGAGACTCACTGATGTGACAGCCTGCCCTGGCCTGTCTCACTTGCCTGAAAACACCCAGGAAGTTTTCACACAGAACTTCCTGGGGCAAAGAAATAAATTTGCTTGAAAACATCCAGGAAGTTTCCACACAAAAATAACTTCCTGGAACAAAAGATGATATACATTCAAGGAAAGCTCCATTCCTTATTTGGCTTCTGCAACCTATGGCCTGAATGATCACAACTGGACTCAGAACGGAAGATTTTGCTCTCCACATTCAGGAGCATGCCCCCCCCCCTCAGCATCCTGTAAATGTTGTCGTCTCATTCACCACACTGCTACTTTATAGGGACAAAGACCTTCATTAAATTTGGAGTTTTACTGAAGAATTATGTTGAATTTTGCTTCCAGAACTCCAAAACTAATGTTCCAGGATTATGAATGCAAATATTGGGGTCTCAGGAACCCAGGTCTGCCCTGTCCTATGAAGGGGTCACATCTCCTCCACCCAGGTATAAATACACATAATCTTGCAGATATTGTCATAGAAGACAGAGACTCCAATTCCTGTGAAAACTGAAAGAGGGGACAAGAGATCCAGAGATTAAAAGATTTTGAGATTCAGAAAAGATTGTATTTAAGAGAAGGGAAGTGAAGAGAAAAGAAGGCAGGGAAGCTTCCCTCTGGGGAGGGGGTCTCCTGATACCTGATTTCAGAGAGAAGAAACTTAAGTACTGGCTTAACAAAGAGGGGGAGGGTTGCAGTACCTTTCATAAAATTTAAAGTAGGTGTCCCGGTTAAAAAAAAAAAATAGCAGTAGGCGGTTGAGATCATTATTTTCTGATGTCGGTCTTCTGGATTATCTGCCCATCTTTCTGACATCCACACCAGTAAACCTTTCCTTATGGCCATTTTCCTCCTCTCTGCCTAATCTCCTTGTCCTTGAACGAGACTTTTTGAAGGTAGAGATGGTATTTCCAGAATCTTCCATAAATGTATCTATAATTTAAAATTTTTTGTTGTTTTGGGGAGATGGGGAAGGTACCACACCTAGCAGTACTCAGGAATTACTCTTGGCAAGCTCAGAGCACTATAATATGGAGTTCTGGTGATGGAACCGGGGTCAGCTGCATGTAAGCAAGTGCCCTACCCACTATATTATCTATTGAAGCCCCGAATTCCCCTGAAGAACTAATTCTGTTAAAACTCTCATTGCAAACTCAATGCAACGCTTTTAGGAAGCTGCCTCCAGCTGAGATGCAAAGTCCCTAATTTCTGGTCAAAAAAGTGAAGAGCACTTTAGCACTGTGTCCTGGTGGGTTCCGTGCCTTTGAAACTCTAGCTCTGCAGTGAGTCCCAGCCTGCTCTGGTCTCCCTTCCCCTTTCAAGACTGCCTGGGGACGATTTAGCTCTGCTCTCCCCTGAAGCGAAGGTTTTCCAGAAGTCAAAAATGATAACCCACTCGCTGCTATCAATTCCCCCGATTCCAGGGCATCTGGAGCTGACAAATCTCTCCCAAGTGACGTCGGGGCTGTCCCTTTAAAAGGCGAACATGACACAAGACAAACTCCTCCTTCGGGGAGGTGCCTTTAAATGGGAGCCTGCTGGCTGGGCTGCCGATTTACACCCCAAGCTGTACCCAGTTCTTATTAGGGTTTCTTCCCCGAGCTCATCACCATGGCTCAAGAGTTTGTGAACTGCAAAATCCAGCCAGGGAAGGTGGTGGTGTTCATCAAACACACCTGCCCCTACTGCAAGAGGACCCAAGAGCTCTTGAACCAACTGCCCTTCAAACCAGGGACTCTGGAATTCGTGGATATCATGGGCAGAAAAGACATGGAGGAGATCCAAGACTACCTGAAACAGCTCACTGGAGCCAGGACGGTGAGACGGGGGTGCATTTGCTAAGACTAAGGGGAAAGCTCTGGGCTGCTATTCTCATCTGGGCTGTGTGACCCGGACGCGTGTCTTTCTCTAGGACACCACTAGGGCTGTCATTCTGCAGTGTTGCAAGCACTGGGGGGATGGGAGAGGGCCCGGGAGCAGCTTCTGCTCCCCTGAATGGTTGGCTGGACTGCAGCCAGCTGTCCCTTGGGCTTAGAAGGGGTCCAGCTGACCGTGCCTCGAATATGAGCCAGCAGCGCCAAGCCATGGTTGGAAGCAGCTGGGGGGAGAAGCAGGACCTTTGTCTCAGAGCCACGCTTTGGAGTGACAGCTGCAGCCCGCAGGATGAAGGTGGTGTGGAGGGCCTGAAGCGACAGTGCGTTTCTGTTCTTCAGTGTGGAGATGGTGTGCTGCTCTCACATAGCCGTGTGTGGCCTGGCTGGCCGCCCATCTAGCCTCCAGGCTCTCAAATCCTAACTCGACTCGCTCCTTTATCTTACTCGCCTCACTAGAAAAATCAAGCTGCTCCTTGTTTGCCCCTGATCTCTGTGGGATAGGCTCTTTCCAGGCCCGCAGAGTGGCCAGGCCAGAGTCCAATCCGACGCCTGGCTCAGGGCTTTGGATCCAGGCACGCTGTAGGTCGTTGGGCTGAAGGGTCAAAGGAAAATCTGAGCCTTTGCTCAGAGCCAGCATGAAAGCCCCTAGAAATGGGCCTTGGGCTCCCTCCCCAGCCTGGTCGGTTCTGGTGCACACTCTGTGGCCCAGATGTGCACAGCTCAAGATGAGGGGATTGGGGTTTTCCCGGGTTCTCAGCATAAAGGGTTGTGATGGTTTCTTGGGTCAGAGCCCGGAGATGGGCTCAGTGTATCTATCCTCTGTGCCTGTAAGTGGAGGCCCCTGTCTGGGTTCAGTGCAGAAACTTCCTGTGGCTTTCTCTAAACCACCGCTGCCCAGGCTGCAGACAATAGTCCAGGCCTGTCACTGCCAGTCGAGCCTCACAAGGAATCCCTCTTGGCCATTGATTTTTGCATCAAAAGCTAAAAATCACACCCTACACTAACGAAATCACACCTTCAGAGAGTCAGGGGATCACTTTAAAGGGGACAAAAGAGCCTATTATTAAAAGATGAAAAAGTTCTGGGGATTTAATGGGCATTAAGTGTGATGAGTAAATAATATAGAGTACTTGAAATTTGCTAGAACATTCTATATGATGGATACATGATTTTATAGATAACATTCTATCTGATGGAGGGGAGGTTTTCCAAGGTACGGGGCTGAGGGGCAGCAATTCTCAACCAAGCTGATGAGATGGTTTAATTGTGAGGGCCCATGAAGGTGTATGGTAATGTTTGGGCCTTGCTGCTAAGGACCACCAGGATCTTCCCCAACAATGTTGGGGTCTCAGGGCCCATTCCAAAATGCAACTGCACTAGGTAGTGGGTCTGGGGGGACCATGAGGTGCTAGGGAGGCAAATAGGGCTGGTCACATGTAAGGCAGATGCATTAACCCGTCATTAATTCCTGTAAAGTCTCTTTTGCCCCAAAACCACACACATCACCACCACCACCACCACCATCCCCAGTGCAGAAACAGAAGTGCTAATGAACTTTTTTTGTTTTGGCCATACCTGGTGGCATGCTCTTGGCTGGGCTCAGAGACCATATAGGGTGCCAGAGATTAAATCTGGGTCAACTACGTGCAGAGCAATGTCCTACCTGTTGCACTATCTCTCTGACCCCAGCAGTGCTGATTTACCTTGGTTGTAGCAATTCCCAATGTTTGCATATAACAAACTGTGACTTCCTACCTTGAATGAACACACATTTCTCAATCCCATCTCAATAAAACTGGTTAGTTTCCTACCCAAAGTGTATGCAAGTGAGCCTGAGTCCCAAGTGATTGGAAATGAGTCCCAACTCATTCCCTAACAGGAAAAACCTGCTGCATAGTCTCAGCAACATTTTTCATTTTATTCTTAAGCAACAGCTTTATTTTGACCCTTCCAGATAATTTTTTAACACCTGAAGCAAATTTTTCACAGGTTCATGTCACGAGTGCATTCTTTCATGAGGAACAAAGCCTGTAAAGTTTTAAACTTCAGGGTACCCTAATCTGCAGGGTCCTGATCAAGATAAAGGGACTCACATGAGCTTTATTGTGCTGCAGTTCTTTTGCAGCAGCCCCTAACTGAGCAGAGTATCTTATGGGGCTATGGACCTGGAGAAGCTATTTCTGTTTCATGGTGGACACAGCCCCTAAAATGCTGACTTATATGTGTCCTTATGTTCTCCCCCATCCCTTTTTTTTTTTTTTTTTTGCATAAAACCAAGCTATCCATGGTGCATTTTCCTTATGATGAGTGTCTTAAAATACCCAATTTAATTGAGGTTCAGGGGAGATTCCTAGGGGCTCCTTGAATGTGACTGGCTGAAGCCCTCTGAAAGCAAGAATGGCAGGAAGCAGGGCACAAGGCTGTGCTTTCTCTTCCTCTCTCAGCCTGTACAGGCTTCCTGTTTTCTCACAAGGACCTACCCCACATGGTCTGTGCAGCCTGTGCTCCCCAACCAAGGGAATAGATGCTGGTAGCCTGTGTTTTCAGGGTACTAACTGCTATCTGAGACTGAGGAGGGCCACCTTTCCTCTGGCTGCACTTTGAAAACTGAGTCCAGTTTCTGGGCTGCTGAAGGTGGCAGGTCTTCAGAGCTCAGATTGTCCAGAGATTAAAAGTTACTTAATGCTGACTAGCAATTGTGGCTGGTTTTGGGTACAGGGACCTCAGCATCAGGCAGCAGAAAGGTTTCCTGTGCCAGTTAAAGAGAAGGAAGAGCCAGATAGAACTGTCTCTCCCCCTATCCCTTACTATTACTACTTTTGGTTTTGGGACACTGTGCTCAGGGCTTATTCTTGGCACTGCATTCAGAGATAACTCCTGGCAGGCTTGGGGGAATCATATGGAATGCTGAGAATCAAATCCAGATTGGCTGTATGCAAGGCAATCAACTCTACCCACTGCACTATCTCTCTGGCCCCTAACCTTCTATGCTTTAATAAGCCTTTTGGTGGCTCTGATCCATAATCACAAATGAAAATCTGTCTAGAAGAGGACCCTTCCGCAGGCTATTCTTACTAAAGGACTTAACTGTAATCTTTTTGGTCATCAGTCTTACCACATGGAGATGAGTCAAGTCAGTGTAGGAGTGACAATTGCACAATTCCTGTTTTTGGTTTGGGTGTCTATCTGACAGTGCTGGGGTGCTTGAGGTACTTGAGGACTGCTCCAAACTAAATCTTGAGCTTCAGACTGCAAAGTATTCTCTCACCTCCTGCCCAGTTTTTTAATTCCTTTTGTTTAGCTATAGAGCACCTGACTTGCATGTATGAACCCTTGAGTTTGATCCCTGCCTGGCACTTTGCAAAACCAAGGGGAGATTGGCTAAGAGGAGGTTCAAAAGGGCTGGAGCATATGATTCATTTGCTAAAGGGATGTCCCTTATTCTATCCCCCATATTGTGAGTGCACCAGAATGTGGTCCCAGAATGAACAAGAAAATACAGTTGGAGAATGATTGTGAACCTGCCTTACTCAAGAGCTGATGTCTTTTATTTTGGTGAAAACCTATAAGGAAGAAACTCTATAGTAAAACTCTTCAACTTGGTTTTGTTTCTTGTAATAGTAACCAAAACTGAGTGCTTCTGGGGAGGTATGAGCTAAAAGGCCACACTTTGAACAGAAAGCTTACACTTCTGCATTTGTTTTTATTTGGGGCTCATACCTAGAGAGTTCTGGTTTCTTCCCAACAATGTCCAGAAGACTATGAATGAGTTTTGACTCTGGGAGCTGTCTTATCCATGTGTCATTGATCTCTTCTTCCCATGATGGCTTGGTGGTGCTGATACACAGGTCTGCATGCTATGTGAGCCCTGGGTGTCATGGATGAAGTCATGACTGTGATCTTCCTTGTGATCCCATTTCTCTGTGATTCCTATTTCCAGGACAGATATGTGATGCAGGACTTTCAGTGTTCAACCTTAGTTGTTAAAGCCTAATGCCTGCTTCCACCAGATGCTCTTCCTAGAAATCCTGCAAGGACTTACCTGAAAGAACTCAGCTTTTTTCTGACTCCTCAACGAGTCTCACTTGAGACCAGGCAGATAATAGCATAAGCTGCTTTTGCCTTGTAGCTGGTTGCACCATGTTCAAGCTCTGGCACCACATATGGTCACCACTAGGAGTGATTCCTGAGCACTGTGCAAAACCAAACAGAACAATAGTAAGGTTCTGAGAAGAAGTGATTTCTTGGTCTCTGTGCCCTTGCAGGTTCCAAGGGTCTTTCTCGGCAAAGAGTGCATTGGTGGCTGCAGTGATCTGGTGAACATGCATCAGAGCGGGGAACTGCTAATGCGGCTGAAGCAGATGGGAGCTTTGCAGTAATGGCAGGTGAGGAGCGGGGGTGAGTGGGGGTGGGAGTGTGTGTGTGTGGGGGGGGGGGGGGGGAAACAGGTACCAGCACAAAACACTGGGGTAGAATTCCACTGAATTCTAGTATCATCTTATTAAGACCTAGGAGAGAAAGCTGTTTGGAGAAAGGAGGGCTGGGAGGGTGGGGTTTGAGAACTAGCATTTTGCAGAATTGATTGTGTAGTGGAAATAAATCCTTTTTCACTCCACCTGCATTTAATACATGTTTATTCAGGGGCTAGAGAGAGAGCATAGTGGGTAAGACACTCCCCTTTTAAGGAATAGACCCCAATACTGCATATAATCCTTAGAATACTGTCAGGGGGGACCTCTGAGCAGAGTCAGCCCTGAGCATCCCCTGGTGTGGCCCAATCCTCTCCTTCAAAAGAAAAATGACAAAATGTTTACTGAACATTTACTATGAGCCAGACACTGTCTTGCCCTGACCTCTATATCTTTTATAGTGATGAGGGACCGGAGAGATAGTATGGAGGTAGGGCATTTGCCTTGCATGCAGAAGGACAGTGGTTCGAATCCTGGTTTCCCATATGGTTCCCTGAGCCTGCCAGGTGTGATTTTTTTTTAGAGGATTAAATCAAGACAAGAATTTATTTTTCTTAAATTATCAAATCTTGAATAAAGTACCTGCTTTATTTTTTGTATTAATTACTTTATTATAATTTTATCATTCCATTCAAATTGTTTTTATTATTATTAAAAAATTCTTTTTTTGTTTGTTTGTTTTTTTTCATTTTTTTATCTTTATTTAAGCACCGTGATTACAAACATGATTATAGTTGTATGATTACAGTCATGTAAAGAACACCCCCCTTCACCGGTGCAACATTCCCACCACCAATTTCCCAGATCTCCCTCCTCCCCACCCCCCTACACCTGTACTCGAGACAGGCTTTCTACAGGAGTAGACAGGAGTAGCTTTTGAGCACTGCTGGGTGTGACCCAAAACAAACAAAAACAACAATGAAAAAGATATAGTGATGAACATAAAGATGCCATGAGATCCAGGTTCTAGAAAAATGAACAGATCCAAACAAGAAAATATGCCCAGGGCCTGAGTGATAGCACAGCAGGTGGGCACTTGCCTTGCACCTGGCCAACTCAGTGCCATCCTTGGCATCCCATTTGGTCCCCTGAGCCTGCCAGGAGTGATTCCTGAGCACAGAGAGCCAGGAGTAAGCCCTGAGCATGGCCAGATGTGGACCAGAAGAAAAGTAAAAAAACAAAAATAAGCCTGGAATAAAGAGAATACTATTATGTAGAGGTGTGGGGAACAAGTGAAAAATAATGAGAAAGCCTTTCTCAAGGACAATGTGTGGGTCTGAATCCTCTTTAGGCAAAAGCGATCACTGGGCATGATTCAAAAACCAAAATTAAGAGAGAATGTTGCTTTTATTAGTCAAGGGAGAAATTTGACTTTTTAATCAAAATGTTATTTGAAGGATATTTATTAACCACTGAACAATGAGTATCTACAATTGCTGATAGTTATGCTGGTCAAATTGATGGTGACTATTCAGAATGACAATAGAAAATTATTTACATTTTTTTTTGTAATTCCTAAAAAGTAAACCAAAACTGAGCTTTTGAAGTGAAGTAGTCATAGCCATGTTAGGAACCATCCATTCATGATTCTGCCATATCACTGTAGGTAATGAATACTTCTGGTTCCTCTGCAGCTTCAGGTTTACACTAAAACATAATTCTTTGCAGTGCCAACTGTTTCTATTTTACAATGAAGCAAATTTAAACTTAGACTAAGAATGGGAATGGGAAGAGACTACTGGCTTTCCTGAAGATGACATTTCTCCCTAGCAGAGGGAAGCCCAGACAGACATCTTGTAGAGCTGGAACTAATCAATCACCCATGATGACCACACATCTGGTGGATGGATCCGTGGCTGCCTTTGTTCAGTCCAGCAACTGTTTACTTGAAATTCTGAAGTATGTTAACCAATCAAGGCATGACTGGGGCAGCACAATCAGCCTTTTCTTCTTTGGGATTCAGTATTAATAAATGGAAATGAACTTGCCACAAACCCCAGGTCCAAGAATGTGGATGGACATCTCAGTTTCTTCAGAACGGGCTTTGGGAGTTTGTAGCCATGACAGGTTATAATTATATTTGTCCCCTGACCTAAATGATGTTCTTTCTTTCGTGGCCCATGTCTCTAGCAGGTTCTGGACTCCTACCTCAAAGCCAGTGTTTTCTCAACCAAGTAGGTCTCAAGTTCCTTCACCAATAGGAATCTATAGCTGATTGTCATTGTTACATTTGGTTTGGAACTGCATATGAAATCTGTATATCTTTAAGGCACTTTTTCAAACTGACCAAAGGGGTCATCAAGCCCATCTTATTTTAAAAATTATAAAAGTATTTGAAACCTTAATCACTCACTGATCTCAAAGGAAGTATTTAATAATTCTGTGATGGGTCTGAGAACTGCAATATGCATAGTTTGATCTGAATCATCTTCATGGTGCTTCAACCATGACACTGTTGTAGTTAAATGAGCTCCAGAGGTGGGAGGGCAGATGCTGGGTTATGTGGCCACACTCAGTTACATGATATGATTCTTTGAAAATGTGTAATTCCATTTATATTACCCACAAAAGATAAACATAAAAAATTAATCATCACCCTAAAAATATGTAGCCCTTTTCCCAAGAATAAGAGGAAAAAAATCTGACAAACACCAACCTAAGTGTTTTTCCTTTTTCCCTCCCTCACCCTTCAAGTTTCCCAAATCCTTTACATGAAGATTGTCTGTTCTAGAATTGGAAATTATGGTAATATGTTCTACATTGTGTGTATAAATGCTTATGTTCTTTTGTAATAAAGGGCAACCGCAGATAGCTAGTGTTTTTTATTTTATCCTTCTATTGTCAAGACCTTAAGAAATGAAATTAGTGTTAAACATCTATGTAAAGCTTTATTCATATTTGTCCCTGTCTTTAGAAATAAATGCCTATTATTGCCACTGAGTATAAATGGTTGATGTGATTGTTTTTAATTTAAAGTTATGATTGAAATGGCAAATTGTTTAAATGGGTAGTTTTAGCACTAGCTGTTGAACAATGTTTAGAATTCAGTCATTGCCTTTTCCCACCTAATTCCCTTGGGCTTTAGCCTCTTTCCTCTCCTATCCTCAGGGACCCTAACTTCTCCCTTCAACCAGACAACTATGGATGATTACACAGGCTTCCCACTATAATATAATGACTCACACATACATGGTTGTGTAGTGCAAAACCTCAATACCCCTCAATTTCTCCAGACAACTGGTTGGCACATACTTTACTATTCTATTCTACTCAAAATGCTCTTCAATTCTTGTTCTTAAATTCTTTTCTCCTTTGGTCTATTCTCACGTTCCTCCTTAAAGGCCTGATTTACCAGTTATCTCTTCTTTACATTCTCTCACTGCTGTTTTAAAAGTATGAAGTAAAAAAAAAAAAAAAAAAAAAAAAAGACCTGTGATCCCTCTTCTGTAATCCTCAAGTACTATGCAGCCTTTCAACCATAATATAGTTGTAGTTAATTGAGCTGCAGCTATTTATATGGAATCTCTTGACAAATATTATGTCAAAGGCACAGTATTTGACTGAAACATCTTGAATGTCCAGTTTCTGGTGAAGTTTTATTTAATCAGAGCAATAGGTACGTGGTTTAAAGAATTAAAAACAATGGGCCACAGCAATAGCTCAGCGATAGGGCATTTGCCTTTCACACAGCTGCCCCAGGACAGACCTTGGTTTGATCCCAGGTGTTCCATATGGTCCCTCAAGCCAGGATCAATCTCTGAGCTCATAGCCAGGAGTAACCCCTGAGCATCACCAGGTGTGGCCCAAAAACCAAAAAAAAAAAAAAAAAAAACAAAAAAACATTACCATAACTTTTTCTCACTACCCATTTAGGGGAGGGGACCAATTTCTAACACTGTAAAATGTGTCAGACTATATACATAGATACATAGACTATTGATAGTTTTATTGAAGAGCTATATATCTACTTGGGTTAAGAAATGCAGCCCAGGATTAAAGAGATAGTACAGCAGATGAAATACTTGCTTTGCATATAACTGATATGTGTATGATCCCTGGTACCACATGGTCCCCCTAGCACTGCCAGGACTGATCCCTTAGCAAAACAAAGAATGAAAAAGAAATGAAATGAAGGCCAGAGAGATGACTCAGATTCAGAGAATATATATTTGAATGGATCGGTGTGGATTTGCAAAGATTTGCATGCTGGGTTTGACCCTATTACCACACAGTACCCTAAGCACTATCAGATCACCTCTAAGTATTGAGCCAGATGTGGCACCCATGCTTTTAGGGAATGGATGAGCCCCCTACAAAAATGCCCTCCCACACTGTTTACCCCCTTTCTCTCTCTAGAAGTGAGCACTAGCTCATGTATGCTGTTGTGATCATGATGTTTTTCTTTACTCCTATAATATTCCAGAAAACTGCATTTCCATCTTGAAAACAATGGTAAACCCATACTGCAGGCTGAGGAAAGGCTGTCACCATCAGCTGAACAACTCAGAATGAGACTAACCAAATAGAGGCCACTTACTTGGGCATTTGCCAAAGAGTGACCTGAGAATCCTTGAGAGCACAGGACACCCTATGGTCCCAAAGACATCTCCCAGTAATAGATTTCCTGGGATCAGACTTCTCTCTGATACTGCCACTTCACCTGTTCATACAAACACCACAGCACCCTAGAAGCTGGTCACTTCTGTTCCCTGATAATGCTGATAATGGCATAGCGGTTTCAACAGCAGACAAGCTGAGCAGAAATCAACATCTGCATCTATTCATTGTATATGCAAAGCCCTGTGTTCAATCCGCAGCACTGCAAGTGTGGTTCCAATTTTTGCAAAAAGATGCAGGACCACAGACAGTACAGTGGTAAGCATTTGCCTTATATGGAATAGATTCTGTTTCAATCCCTGGCACCTCATGCATTCCCCCTCTCCTAGTAGTGCCTGGAATAACCCCTGAGCACAAAGCCAAGAGTATGCCCTAAGCACAGCCAAAACAATAGAACAAAAAGCAACAGCAGGGGCCGGGGAGATAGCATGGAGGTAAGGTGTTTGCTTTGCATGCAGAAGGACGGTGGTTTGAATTCCGGCATCCCATATGTCCCCGGAGCCTGCCAGGAGCGATTTCTGAGCATAGAACCAGGAGAACCTTTAAGCACTGCCTGGTGTGACCCCTCCCCCCCCCAAAAAAAAAAAAAAAAAAGCAACAGTAGGACCTTTCTGTGAAGAAGGACTCACTGCAGTAAGCACTGGTTTCAGGCCAAGTGCGCTCAATTTTCTTGTACCTCCTGCTCCAGGCTCACTTCCAGAGGCCTAAAGGTGGAAGTGTCTATGGCTGCCGTACTGTGGATGAAGCCAGGACTGGCCACATGTTAGGCAAGTGCCTTAACCTCTGTGCTATGTCTTCAGTCTCTAAAATTTTTTTTTTTTAGTTTTTGGGTCACACCCGGCTGTGCTCAGGGGTTACTTCTGGCTGTCTGCTCAGAAATAACTCCTGGCAGGCACGGGGAACCATATGGGACACCGGGATTCAAACCAACCACCTTTGGTCTTGGATCGGCTGCTTGCAAGGCAAATGCACTGTGCTATCTCTCCGGGCCCTCAGTCTCTAAATTTTTATTCTATCTTGATTCCTAACACAAGTGGATCTCATTTCTAGTTGGAAATCATGATCCTCTAGAAGTTAGAAAGTGCCTCAATGATGCATTTGCTTTCAGCATTTGCTGAGAAGACACCTGAGTCTTTCTGATGCTTAAAGCTTTCCTTTGTTGGTGACCTATTTTGGTTTTTCTTTAATCAGGCTTGTGCTCCACCTTTGTTAGCTGCCTGCCTCTGCTTGCTTCTATTTTTTGGTGGGGAGGAGGATATACACAACTGTGATGAGGGTTTACTCCTGATCTGCACTCAGGGATCACTCCTGGTGGAGCTTGGGGTACCATATGGAGTGCTGGGATTGTACCTGGGTCAGCCCCATGGAAAGCAAACACCCTACTCACTATATAATCACTCCCTGCCAATTTCTATCTCTTTGCTTTCTACTCTGGACTATTACAGTGTTCCCTGGAAGTCCTGTACTCTAAACTATCATTGTAATGAGCCTACAAAAGGCCTAGGATTTTGTGCCTGAAGACTGGTGGGCCATTCAAGAGTCCTTCCAGTCTCATTAATACTTTTCATTAATTCATTAATTTTCATTAATTTCCTTAATTTCTTTGATTTCTCTCTCTTTTTTTTTTTTTTTTTTTTGGAGTGAGGGGAACTGGCAACCAGTACTCAGAAAGTTCCAGGTGCCTCCACTGGCAAATATTTTTGACTGGCATCCCTAATTTAATTTTTTCTACTAATATCTTTATTTAAGCACCATGATCACAAACATGTTTATAGTTGGGTTTCAGTCATAAAAAGTACATCCCACTTTCAGTGCAAACTTCCCACCATCAATACCCCTCATGTCTCTTCTCTCGACCCCTTACCTGTCTTCGAGACAGGCATTCTGTTTCTCTCACTTATTACCATTGTCATGATGGTTGTTAGTGTAGTTATTTCTCTAACTGATCTCACCACTCTTTGTGGTCAGCTTTGTATCATGGGCTGGAGCTTCCACGTCATCTCTGTTGTCTCTGGGTATTATTAATATACTATCTTTTATTTTTCTTAAATCCCACAGATGAGTAAGACTATTATGTGTCTATCTCCCTCTGACCTATTTCACTCTGCATAATAGTTTCCATGTCCATCCATGTATAGGACAATTTCATGACTTCATTTTTCCTGACAGCTGCATAGTATTCCATTGTGTATATGTACCACAGTTTTTAGCCACTCATCTGTTATCGGGCATCTGGGTTGTTTCCAGATTCTGGCTATTGCAAATAGCACTGTAATGAACATAGGCATGCAGAGGGCATTTTTGGTATTGTGTTTTTGTGAACCTAGGGTAAATTTTTAGCAATGGTATATTGCTGGATAATATGGGAACTTGATTTCCAGTTTTTAAAGGAATCTCCATATTGAAGGCAAGACTAGACAGCAATACCACCAGCACCCACTGGAAATTCTTTATACACACATTACTGCCCCATAGGCTGGCCATTCAATGCTAGGACCTGAGAACATAGACATCTGTTTCAATAGTGCTGGGCACCTTCAGGGCCATCTTTGATGATGCTCAAGGAATTATATGGTGTCAGAAATCAAAACTGAAGCTTCAAGTATGCAGTGAACTCAGTCTTTGTGCAATCTATTGGCCACTTCAGTGACTTTAACTTCTCATACTATGGTTTTAATTTCCAATTGTTCTTTGATACTATCTGGATATTCCTTTTTATTTTATGAAAGTAGTACCTCTTTGGAGTTATTATAGTTGCCTTTTTATTTTTCAGCCCATGTTGCTTCAAACTATGATTTTTTTTCTTATTTCTTAGAGTTCTTTCTTATTCTCACTTTCCTATTTTATTCTTTGCCATCCAGTTTCTCCAGGTTTACAGCTGGGGGTGGAGGGCTGGCCTTGTCACCATTTCCAGCTGCCAATAAGGTGAAAGAATCTTGGCAGCTTGTGATCAGTGGCAGGTTCTTGTCTCTCCTGTTCCCTGCCAGCCTCTTGCAAAGGAATTCTGTGTGCTGTGCAGGAATCCCCTGTGGATTATGGTGTTACTGAGCACCTAAAGAGAAACACAAGACTGGTACATGAGCAAAGGAAACCAGCAAAAATAAGTGGTAAGGAAAACATAGTCAAAGCAGCTCTCCTGAGAGAAAAGGAAAGTGTCTGCCATTGAGGCAAGTTAGAATTGGGAGAGGAGATGAGAGGGAAACTGGGGAAATTGGGGTCAGAAAATGAACACTGGTGAAGGGAGAAGGTGTTGGAACATTGTATGACTGAAATTTAACCATCAACTTCTTAACTCTATATTTTATGGTAATTTCATTTATTTTTTAAACTTGATTGATTGGTTGGTTGGTTTTTGAGCCACACTCAGCAGTGCTCAGGGGCCACTCCTGGCTCTGCACTTAGGACTATCTCCTGACAGGCTGGGGGACCTCATGGGATACCAGAATCAAACCAGGTCCCTCACCAGTCAGCCACATGCAAGGTAAATGCCCTACCGCTGAGTTATCTCTAGCCCCATAATTTAAAAAAATTAAGCAACTCTCTTTTGTGTTTAAAATAGGCACTCAGCCTATTTTATGGATATTTCTCAAAAAACTGGAAATTGAGCTCCAATATGATCCAGCTATATCATTCCTAGGGATATACCTTAGGAACTCAAAAACACAACACAAAAAATGCCTTCTGCACACCTACATTTATTGGAGTGCTATTTTTTTATTTTATTTTATTTTTTTGGTTTTTGGGCCACACCAGGTGGTGACCAGGGGTTACTCCTGGCTCTCTGCTCAGAAATAGCTCCTGGCAGGCACGGGGGACCATATGGGACACCGGGATTCGAACCAACCACCTTAGGTCTTGGATTGCAAGGCAACCGCCGCTGTGCTATCTCTCGGGCCCTATTGGAGTGCTATTTACAATAGCCAGAATCTGGAAACAACCAAGTTGCCCTTTAACAGATAAAAAGCTAAAGAAACTGTTGTACATATATACAATGTAATATTATGCAGTCATCAGGAGAGATGAAGTCATAACATTTTTCTATACATGGATGGACATGGAAACCATTATTCTGAGTGAAATAAGTCAGAGGGAAAGAGATAAGACAGAATAGTCTCACTCATCTATGGGATTTAAGAAAAATACAATACCCAGAAACAATAGAGATGAGGGCTCGAAGGACCTGGCTCATGATATGAAGTTCACCACAAAGAGTGGTAAGTGCAGTTAGAGAAATAACTACACTGACAATTATCATGACAAAGTTAATGAGTGAGAGAAGTAGAATGCCTGTCTCAAATACAGCAGGGGGTGGGGGAGGAAGAAGATAGGGGGCATTGGTGGTGGTAATGTTGCACTGGTGAAGGTCAGCTGTCTGCAAGGCAGACACCTTAACTCACTGTACTATCTCTCTTTAAGATAGCCCCTTCATGGTTATTTGGGGGGGTTGTTTGCTTGTTTAGTTTTTGTTTTAGGATTGGATTACACCAGGCTGGGCTCAGGGATCATACCTAGCACTGTGTTCAAGGATCACTCCTGGTATTTCACAATATCTAGCAGTGGTCGGCAAGCTGCGGTTAGCGAGCCACACGGGGCTCTTTACACTTTTTAATGCGGCTCTTCTGGTGCAGGGTGGCCGCTCCTGGAGTCAGGACTCTGCTCCTAGCCTCTGTCAATGCACTCCCTGTGTGGCTCTCAAAATAAATTTCAATCGTGGTTTTGGCAAGATTTGGCTCAGTTAAAAAAAAGGTTGCCCACCACTGACTGGTGCAAGGCAAATCCTCTACCTGCTGTAATATAGCTCTGTCTCCCTTCTAAATTGTTTTTAGTTTTTTTTGAGCCATACCTGGCAATGCTTACTCCTGTCTCTAAACTTAGGAATTACTCCTGGTGGTGCTGGAGACCATATGGGGTGCTGAAGATCAAAACTAGGTGGGCTATGTGGGAGGCAAGCACCCTATCTGCTGTACTATAACTCCTGCCCCTCCCAGTTATTTTTGGAATTTATGATTCCTATCCTTACATTTCTTCCCAGTCATCCTGAATTAGGCCTGGGTGACCTTTCACACAAATCAGCCCTGGTTTTAAGCAGAAGTGTCTGCCCCAGAGGATCAGCTCTGGGCATGGAGAAAGATTGACTTCAGGTTGACCAAATTAGATAACCTCGTTGGAAGCTGTGCCCACAGGACTGTCCTCCAACATCTAGAGCTGATCCTGCACATGGTGAGAATGAGCACAGAGAGCTGAGCCCACATGTCTTTGACCAGTTCCTCTGTTTGGAATATTCTGACCAGCATGTCTGATAATCATATGAGGATTAGGCCTCCTGGAACTGAGCACAAGGGAGGGAGGAAAGATATGGCCCTATGCCAATGGGAATGTGGCCAAAAGGCTGGTGTGTGTGTGTGTGTGTGTGTGTGTGTGTGTGTGTGTGTAAATGTGTTTAAAATAAGTTAGGTTTTTTTGGAAATAAAAAAAGGAAAATAGAGAATATGGGCTTCTCCAGAGTGGACAGAGCAAAATCTACCTCAGGCAGAGTGAGGACACATACCCTAAAGCAGGGATCTCAAACTCGAGGCCCATGGGCTGTTTGCAGCCCTCCATACATTTTGTGGCCCTGCCCTAGAGGAATCTATTTTTATTTTGTTTTGTTTTAGTTGTTTGGGTCACCCCTTTCCCCAATGTTCAAGGCTTACTACTGACTTTGCACTCAAGGATTACCCCGACTTTGCCTCCTGCGGCCCCCAGGTAAATTGAGTTTGAGACCCCTGCCCTAAAGTAAGAAAGTCCAGCTCTCAAGTGGAGATGTGATTTTCAGCCAGAGAAATTTCCCTTGTCCAAATAATGTAGTATGTTCCTTAAAACACTCCCACTATGGAAAGAGACAGTCCTGTTCTAGATGCAGGAGGAGTGGTTTAGTATTCCATATGGGGGAAATCATATGGGATACTAATAATTGATCTTTGGTCAGATATCTGCAAGGCAAGCGCCCTGTCCACTGTATATCTATCACATTGGGTAGTAGTCAAAATTATTTTTACCATGTTTTTAGTTTATACTCAATGCACAAGAAGTATATATGGAGAAATATTTTGTTTGTTTCTTATTAATGCCAGACAAGGAGGGGTTCATGGTTTTAAAATTCTGGAAACTATTCCAAAGAGGTTAAGATGGTGGTATTCAGTCTTCCTGCTTATGCAAATTAAAGTCTAAAAAACAGCAAATAATAATTAAAGCCTACTGTAGTTAATGTACTACGAGATTTATGGTAAGGTTGGGTCACTCACAGCAGTGCTCAGGGTGACTGCTGTCGGTTTGGGGAGGTCAACTAACTGCCTTTGGTTTATCAGTTGGCAAGTCAAGTTCCTTATTAGCCAGACTTTCTCCAGTCCTGTCTAATGAGTTCTAGCTTCAAATAAGAAATGAGCTAAATGGAGCTGGAAGGTACAGGAAGAAGGTAGCTTGCCTTGCATGAGGTTGACCTGGTTTGGTCCCAGCATCCCATATGGTCCCTTGAGTCCGGAGAAATTTCTGAGTGCAGAACCAGGAGCATCTTCAGGTGTGATCCAAAAACAAACAATAAAAAGAGGCCAGTATCTTCAAGCCCATTGCTTGAAATGTGGGAACACAGGAGACTATGTGCCAGTAGTTTAGACCCAGTGGATGTCAAAAGTGACAAGCATGTTTTCACTCATGTGATCCTGTAGGTAAAATATCATCATTTCCACTTTAAGGATGGAAACACTGAGACACACATCATTTATGAAAGTGTCAGGACTTATGAGGGTGTCAGGAAAGTCAGGACTCAGAAGATAGTCATCTAGGTGCAGCTACTCACAGCCCCTCTACCTGCAGAGTTTTCTCTGTACAGGTGACTCTCCTGTGTTTCTTTCCTAAAAGGGTTGATTAAAGATTCTCCCTAACCCAAAATAAAAACAACCCCCAAAAAGTATCATGTAAAATTTGCACCCAACTTCTTTAGTTGTTCTTGTTTTGGGGCCACAACCAATCCAGTGCTCAGGGCTACTTCTGTCCCTGAGCTCTGGGATCACTCCTGGTATGTTTGGGGGGCTAAATGGGATGCCAGGGATAAAACTGGGTTTACTGCTTAAAAGGCAAACAGCCCACCTGCTGTGCTCTCACTCCAGTTCCACATCCATAAAAAAGTTTTATGATTTATTTTTAGGTCCACACCTAGCAGTGCTTAGGGCTTACTTTTGGCTCTGTGCTCAGAAATCACTCCTGGTGGTGTGGGGGGGGTGGGGGTGACCAAATCCATGGCAAGAATTTGAACCTAGAATGGCCAGTGTAAGATAAGCACCTTGCCCTCTATATTATATCTCCAGTTTCCTAGCTTTTTTTTTTTTTTTTTTTTTTTTTTTTGGTTTTTGAGTCACACCAGGCAGCGCTCAGGGGTTCCTCCTGGCTCTACACTTAGAAATCGCTCCTGGCAGGCTCGGGGGACCATATGGGATGCTGGGATTTGAACCACCAACCTTCTGCATGCAAGGCAAATGCCTTATCTCCATGTTATCTCTCCAGCATAGTTTCCTAACTTTTTTTTTTTTTTTGGTTTTTGGGCCACACCCAGCAGTGCTCAGGGGTTACTCCTGGCTGTCTGCTCAGAAATAGCTCGCAGCAGGCACGGGGGACCATATGGGACACCGGGATTCAAACCAACCACCTTTGGTCCTGGATCGGCTGCTTGCAAGGCAAATGCTGCTGTGCTATCTCTCCGGGCCCTTCCTAACATTTTTATAAGGAAAAATTTTTGTCATAGAATCTGGGATAATTAGTTAGATGATTTGCTTTACTGAGTCTAATATCACAGGGCGGAAGTGAAAAGTCCAATTCCAGCAATATCTGGCCCTTCATCAGGGAAAAGAATTTATTCCTACCCACTCTTGCCATCCTGACCCACTGGCCGAGATTGTGTGTGTGTTCATGTGTGACTAAGTTCACAGCCCCAAGGCACAGAATCATTAAATAGCTAAAACTTAAAGAATAATAACTGGGGCTGGAGAGATAGCACATTATAGGGCATTTACCTTGTATGTGGCTGACCCAGGTTGGACGGAGGTTCAATTTACGGCATCCCATATGGTCCCCCAAGCCTGCCAAGAGCAATTTCTGAGTGTGGAGCCAGGAGTAACCCTTGAACATCACTGGATGTGACCCCCAAAAAAGGATAATAAAAGGCTTCTCTCTCCACATCCATCTCCACCAAAGTTCTGTAAAATAGTTAGTACATGATGTATAACTGCCCCCCAAAACAAATAAATACATAAGGCTAGCTAAAAGACAAAATTCATAATGTGAGACAATATGAATAACAGAGATGTTAGAAATCAAACTGGAAGTTTAAAACTGCTATGAAAAGTGTTGGGAGTCTGATAGATAAAGAAGATAGCATATAAGATTAAATGGGGAGAGTGGGGTTAAGACATAGTACTATGGATAAGACACTCCCTGAATTCCATCTCGGGTATCACATATGATCCCTTGAGTACCACTAGGAGTGAATGATCCCTGGGTGTAGCGCAAGGAGTAACCCCTGTAGTCATCAATAGTCAAATCAATATCGAGGGTAAAAAATCAGTTGGTCTTGACACTACCTTACTTAAAGCTTCAAAACTATCAGGCTAACTTTCAGCTCAGGTGGCAGAGCAGTACATTCTTTAGTATATGTGAAACCTTGAGTTCAATCCCCAGCACCAAATGGCTGCTAACCTCAGAGACAAAGCAGGTATAGTAGTGGTTGCTGTCCAGTAACTGGCCTTAGCCTCCAAATAAAAAGTGGCCAGGTTCAGACTTGTTAACAGCTGCAGTCATCAAGATGGTGTTGTGCTGGTGAGAACAGATAGGTAAGGGGCAGGTACTAGCTCAGGTGTCAGGGCCACATGTTGTTGCAATTGCCAGGACCCAAGTTTAGACTCTGGCACCACATGTACCCCTAGCCAAGTATCACCAAGGTGACCCTGGTAGCTTCCAGCACTGCTTTACTGGATCAAACATTGAATCTGTTGACTGAATATCTCTAGTGATGAGCCCAGGCCACCCTAAACACTCTACACAACTAAACCTAAACAACCTAAAACTGTGGGGAAACTCCGCACACCTCACACATACCAAAAGAATAGAAAGATAAATAACAAAACAGAGAGCACTGAAGGTGACCCTCATATTCAACTGGTATTTGACAAAGAGAAAAGGCAGTGAAGGAAAACACAGTCTTTTCAAAAAAAAATAATAAAAGATAGTACTGTGGGTAAGGCAATTCCTGATATTCATTATGGTACCCCAGGTGTAAGGTAAACCTAGCTAAAACCTTAAACAAAGGTATTCCCCCTGACTCCCTCTTCCCAGTAACCTCTTCCTTTGATATTTAAAAGTCCACCTGGATTACAGGACTTTCCTCCACCCTGATGAATTTGATTCTGGAGAATAAAGAGAGAGCAGTTCTGGCTATAGATGGCACAGAGAGAGCACATGGCAAAGAGGTCATGAGGCAAAAAGCAGGCTGACTCTGATGAATCTCTTTCTTGTTTGGTATATTATTTCTCCACTGCTGCTACCCTGCTTCATCAAACCCATCTGCCTAAGGGGTTAGAGACACAGTGAATCCAACTCATGGATATTCTTATTTATAACTGGCACTTGAACAGTGACACAGGACCCAGAGAACTAAGAAGACCCTCAATGATGATCAGTAGCTTGGTGGCTAATCACAGCCTTCTTAAACTGTACTGAGAGTGAAGAGTCCATCACCAGAACATCAGTGCACATGGCACCTAAGCAGGCAGTAAAGGGAAGAGAGATGAAAACTCTGAGCAGCCTCCCAGAGACCAAGGTCCACAGCCTTTCTTCTACCAAATGTGCTTTGTGTGAAGACCTCAGCCTCCCAACCTTATAGAGGCCATTGATTGGGAAGAAGCCAAAGAGAAAGTTCCATGGGAAGGGGACTGACAGCAGGCAGATGACAGTAAAATATCAGTGGTTGCAAGAGAGGGATAGTACAGCAGGTAGACGTCTGCCTTGCACTTATCTGACCTGAATTCAATCCCTAGCACCCCATAGAGGATTACTTGCAGGGGTGATCCTTGAGTTCAAAGCCAGTAGCAAGCCTTGAGCACTGGGTGTGACCAGTAAACGTTTAAATAATTCAGTGGTTTCATAATGATGGAATAACAAATACTCAAAAACAGTGGAAACAAAGAACTTGAGAACTGGTGGGGCTGGAGGATGGAGGGGACAGTTGTGGGAAGGTGGGACACCTATGGTGGGAGGAAGCACTTAACTAGGAGGAGGGGGTGGTACTGAAAGGTAAGAGTTGTGCAGGAAACCTTACCAACAACAGTATTGTAGACTATAGTGCAACATTTTACATATAAAATAATGCCTCTTATAAAAGCAGACTGGTGGGAGGCAAAGGGGTGGGGGCATTGATGGAAGGAAGTAAGGGATGAGTGTTAAAACAGTGTCTGCCTATGGGGCTGGACTGATAGTACAGCGAGTGGGTAAGGCACTTGCTTTGCACAAAGTCAACCTGGGTTTAATCCCCAGCAGCCCATAAGGTCCTGTAAGTATCTCCAGGAGTACTTTCTGAAAGTAGAGCCAGGCGTAACCTTTGCACATCTCCAGTTGAGTCCTTCCTTTAAAGGAAACATTGTACGCTTAAAACCCAATCATGAATAACTTTGTAACTTCATGACTATATAAAAAATAAAATAATAATTCAGTGTTCCTGGCAATTGAGAGGCAGGTGGAGGGGCAAACAGCAGCAAAATTTTAGTGCAGTAACCATATTCTAAGATAATGTAATGCCATTATAACCATTTACCCAAATCAATTGAACATACAACACAGAGAATCCTCACAGAGACTGTAGATAGGGGAATGTTATTAGATGCCAGTGGAAGTTCATTAGTTGTAGCATTATAATAAGGTATTGACAGTGTGTGAGACTGTGCCTGTATTTGGCGGGGCTACTTCAGAAATCTACCTTCCCCTCAAATTTTGCTGTGAGCCTATAAATGCTGAAAAAAATTATTATTGCCAATTAAAAACCAAATGCAAGGGGCTGAAGCAATAGCACAGCGGGTAGGGTGCTTGCTTTGAACATGGCTGATTGGGGTTCGATTTCCAGCATCCAGTATGGTGCCTCATGCACTGAGCACAGAGCCAGGAATAATCCACAAGCACCACTGGGTGTGGTCCCCCCAAAAAAACAAAAACAAAAACAAATGCATGCTCTCAGTCTCACCAAATCATATATATATATATATATATATATATATTATATATACATATAATCAACTCTCACCTCACTTTCCTTGCTGAGATACAGGATCATGAGGAGCATGACCAGCTTGCACGGATGATGATGCAGAGATGGGTCAAACAGGTCTTGATCAACAAACTCAAACAGCATCTTAAAGCAGGTAGGAAGGCCTGAGGGTCTCCAACAACTGAGATTCATTAGAAGCAAATGTTTGATTATCCCAACTGGGGTCTGCGCCCAAAAAGGCACTATCTAGTTCAGGGGTCCTCACATTTTTTAAATAGGGGGCCACGCACTGTCTCTCAGACCACTGGAAGGACGGACTATAGTTTTTTATTTAAAAAAAAAAAAAAAAGAACAATAGTAGTCCAGGGGCTGTAGTTTGAGAACTCCTGCCGGAGACTGAGAAGAGGAGTCGAGAGACAGAGAGGAGAGAAATCAGAGAGTGTGCCACACATTCCACACATGCGCACTGATGGCCCATGACGAATTGGCTGCTAAGCAGGACAGGCAGCGAAGGCAAAAACCCAGCGGGTCAGATATATATCCTCAGTGGCCACATGTCACCCACAGGCTGTAGTGTGAGGACCCTTATGTACTTTATCTCGTTTACCAAGAAGACAACTGCACTAAAAGCAAAGCCTCTATCTCATCATCAGGTAGAGCTTGTCAGAACATTAAAATGATGAGTGTGCAAGAGGCAATTAAATACCCAGGATCCCCCAAAAGTCGTTCTCTTTGAGAAGCACCTTTTAGAATTTGTTGGGTTGTTTGTTTGTTTTTTGGTTTTTCGGCCACACCCGGCATTGCTCAGGGGTTACTCCTGGCTATCTGCTCAGAAATAGCTCCTGACAGGCACGGGGGGACTATACGGGACACCGGGATTCGAACCAACCACCTTAGGTCCTGGATTGGCTGCTTGCAAGGCAAACGCCGCTGTGCTATCTCTCCAGGCCCTAGAATTTGTTTTATTTATTTTTATTTTATTATTTTGATTTTGATTTTGGGGGCCACACCCAGCAGTGCGCAGGTATTACTCCTGGCTCTCAGAATTTGTTTTAAGAACAACAGCTTTAAAATAAATAAAATAAAGAAATGAACAAAAACAAACAAACAAACAAACAAACTTGGGCTTGAACCATAGCACAGCAGGTAAGGCATCTGCCTTGCATGAAGCTGACTTCACCCAGGTTCAATCACTGGCATCCCATATGATCTCCCCAAGCCTGCCAAAAGTAACTTATGAGCTCAGAGACACGAGTAACCTCTAAGTGCTGTCAGGTGGCCCCCAAACCAAAAAAACAAATAATGATAATAAAAGAACGACAATCTTTGAGAATGCTGTTTTACCTTTTCATGTCCCTCCTCAGCTCAGTTGGCCAAGTCTCACTTTTCTTGTGCAGGATGTAGTCAATATTTGGCATTTCTTTCATATCAGGATCTAGCTTGGTCAGAAAGTTCAGAGGGCTCAACAAGTATACATGACCCACCCAAATTTTCATCTGCTGAGGTAGTTCAAGAATCTTGTGACCCAGTCTCCCAAAGGTTGTTAAAGGCGATGAATCAACATAATCCTAAGCTTTCACAACTGTTTAAAATGCCATTTTAAAAATTGAGCACAAAGCCCAATCCTTGGGCTCTATGGCCTACAGTAAGAATGCCTTTATCAAGTACTTAAGACACACACACACACACACACACACACACACACTCACACACACACACACACACACACACACACACACATTTTTGCCCTCTATTAAAGAGATCCACTCCATTCAGTCAGTTCTACAAAGCAATAGTGTGGCATGTGACATGAGGTGGGGTTGTGTAAGAAATTCATAACAAGTTCTCAAAGGAATGTGGAAACATCTACCCAGAAATGCTTTTCTAGTTTTCCTTTTTTTGCTGATGAGCCTCAATGAAATTATGTCCTGGTTTACAGTGGTTAGGTAACTTGTTTTTTAAAAAAAATAAAAGCCAGGTCTGTAGATAAAGTATAGCAGATAGGAAGCTTGCCTTGCAAGAGGCTGACCTAGATTCTATCCCAGAGTCCTGCTGGAAATAATTCTTAAGGGTAGAGCCAGGAGTATATACTAAGCACCTCTGGGTGTGGCCCAAAGCAAAATATAAATATATATATGTATATATATATATGTAAAAATTAAAAACATATTCCTGGTTACTCATGCCTTCTTTATTTTTTCTTTTCTATTTTTTTCTTCTTGTGCTACAATATGCATATTTTAAAAACTCACCATTTTTCACTTGCACAGTGCAGGCATGTTTTTTCCTAAGTTACAAAGCTCCTGCAGGAACTGGCCCAAGAATTTGAAATTGTTACTTCAAAAATGACTTTTTATGGCTTCAAAGCAACATGTATTCAACTCAAATCCTAGTGGGGCTATTTCATAGCTATGTGCCTATAACTAAGCAAATTTCTCCAGCTTGGACTTTTATGATAAAACCCAAATTTAATTACACTGGCTAATTTAATTAAAATTAATTAAAAGCAAAGAAGACTAACAGAGGAATCACTCTTTAACTGCTGGGGCTAAATCGTTCCTGCATCTAGTCACTTTTCTCTCTGACCACTTCAGACCAGATGGGGTGTTTGTTTTCTAGCCATCAGTCTTGGATTACTTCCTTCAAATATTAACCACAAGGGCAGACTGTTAATATTGGAGGAACCATGATCGAATTAGCCGTTGTAACAGTATCCTGGGAGGAGGTAAAGATGGAAAGGGTTTGGGAGAGGGGATGAGTTTAATGATCCTTAGGCCTTAGAGTTAGTCTAACAAAGAAGCTCAACCATAGTGTCTCCCACATGTATTTGGTCCCCACTTGACTTTGTATAAAGTCAACAATGTCACAGTAGCTTGGGAGGAAGCACCGATTCCAGAGTTAGTGGCACTGCTTTCTAGTTTTCTTAAAATGTTTATGGATAGAATAAAGGGTAGATCATGTGGGCATTAAAATCAGGACTGGTTCTCTCCAGCTCTGCCACTTATTAACCACATGGCCATAGACATGAGTTTCTCATTACATTCATTTGCTTTATTTATTTTGGTTTGGGGGACCACACCCAGTGATATTCAGGAATTACTCCTGACTTTGTATTTAGGATTATTCCTGGCAGGCTTGCAGCTCAGGGGTCCATATGGGGTGCTGGGATAGAAACCAGGCCAGCCAAGATTATGCTATATACTCTCCCTTCAGCCCTGATTGCCCAGTTTAGAATAAAGAAACTCTAGCACAGGGCCCAAGGGTTTACTAGGACAATGCAATGATCATGCAAATCACAATGATAGGGCTCCTTACAGGGTGCTAATGCTGAGCCAGGCACTAGTTTCAACATTTTACAGAGATGATCTCCTTTCCTTCTTGCAATAACACTGAAAGGTTACTGCACCCACTCGATTCTTTTCATAAAGGAGCAAATAGTCTAGGGAAGGCGACTTTTTCAGTCCAAGGGCAGAGTTAGAAGTGGAGCTGGAAATCGAATCAACCGGAGCAATCCAATTTTACCCGCCTGGCCAGTCACCCCAGTAGACCTTGCTGCTCTGCTGTCTGGTCTGTTCAAAAGGAAATACCATAAGAAAAACGATTGGATTCTTAGTGAGAGTGCAATACTTAGAAATGTTGAAATACTAATGTCCGTTTCTTCAGGCCTCAGCAGTTGGTGGATTTAATACAAAGAGAAATAACAAAAATTCCATTCCAGGGCCCTTCTGCCTGTAGGATATAGGTCCCAAAGTCATTCTTGTAGTGCCTCACATGGTTCTCTTGTCCTTCCACACAGAACCTCGGAGGGTGGCGCATTCCGTTTTTGCTGTGACTGTCCTCTGACTCTACCGCACCCACATCAACAAACAGGGCCTCAATTGTCTGGTCAAGTTCAGTTTGCTGGTCCATAAGCAGAAATGGGAACCAAAGCCTAAATTTGTGCTGATGACTGTTAGCATCCAGAAACTGTGCTGACTGCTACATTATCCATACCCCACACTACTCAATGGATATTTTCAAGCAACAGCTGTGCTTTGAAAAAGTAGTTTTAAACATATAAAAAACAAAGAAAGATGCAAGCAATCAGCATGTAACTAGGATCCCTAAAGCAGTTTAGAAACCCCTAATCCCTACCAATTTTAAAATTCATAATTATCAGCCTTTATATTATATTCATTAAAAATAGTCAGAGTGGGGCTGGAACAATAGTGCAGCATATAGCGAACTTGCCGTATATGCAGTAGACCCATATATGCAGTTTTGATCCCTGCATATTGATCATTGATCTCCAAGGAAAATCAGGAGCAATCCTGAAGGCAATCAAGAGGAAAACCCTGAGTGTTGCCAGGTGTGGCCCTTAAGCCAATAAATAAATAAATAAATAGGGGGAACAAAAATAAATAAATGAATAATTTATTTATTTGGGGCCAGATGTGACAGTACAGCAGACAAGTCACATGCATGTGACTGACTAGGTTTGGGCATTTAAGATTATTCCTTGCAGGTTCGCAGCTTGGGGGATCGTAGGGCTGCCAGGTTTCCCCGGCACCCCATATGGTTCCTCGAGTTCTGTCAGGAATGATCCCTGAACACAGAACAGCAAGTAAACTCTGAGCACTGCTACATGTGGCTCGCCAAAACAAACAAAAAATGAGGTTGGAGCCAGAGAGCTAGTACAGCAATTAGTGTACTTGCTTTGCATGCAGCCAACCAGTTTGATCCCTGGTATCACACCCGGCAGTGGTCCTCAAACTATGGCGCGCAGGCCACATATTGTATTTGTATCTGTTTTGTTTCTTCATTGCAAAATAAGATATATGCAGTGTGCATAAGAATTCGTTCACAAGTTTTGTTTTTTCTATAGTCAGACCCTCCAATGGTCTGAGGGACAGTGAACTGGCCCCCTGTTTCAAAAGTTTGAGGACCCCTGATAGCACCTCCAGAGCACAGCCAGGGGTGATCCCTTAGAGCCCAGGAATAACCCCTGTGGCCCAACAACAATAACAAAAATAGTGAGAGCTGGCAGGGTAAATCAAATAGAAGAGGTAAATTATATAGTATAAAATGATTTTTTTTGCATACCCAGCAGCACTCAGGGGTTCTGGGATCAGAAGTTACTCCTAGTAGGCTTGGAGTATTATATGGGATGCCAGGAATCGAACCCAGGTCAGCCTTGTGCAAGGCAAACATCCTACCAATTGGGTAATTGCTCTGGCCCCTGAAACTGGGTTTTAGGTAATAAAATGTAATATAGTATAGATAGGTATGGGCTTGAAGTGATACTATATGTTATAAATAAGTGTTCAATAAAAATTGTATAAATAATACAAAATAGAAAGTTTGGAATCTTAAACCAAAAAGTACCAAAAAAGACTTTAAAGATCACTAAAATTCAGCAAAGAATAAATATATAACAGTGAGTGGCTTGCCTTGCATCTGGACTTGATTCCCAGTTACTGCATATGGGTCTCTAAGCTTCATCAAGAATAATCCCTGAGCACAAAACCAGGAGTAAACCCTGAGCACAGTGGGGATTGATTCCAAATCCAATATAAATAAATAGAATTAAATATAATTAAGTAGAATTCAAATTGTCCAATGAAAATTTAAGAAATGTATATGACATTAAGAATCTCAGGCTGGCGCAATAACACAGCAGATAGGGCTTTTGCCTTGCAGGGGATGACTCAGGTTTCATCTGCAGCATCCCATAAGGTCCCCACAAGACTCTCAGTAGTGACTTTTTTTTTTTTTTGGTCACACCCAGAGGCGCTCAGGGTTACTCCTGGCTCTGCGCTCAGAAATTGCTCCTGGCAGGCTTGGGGGACCATATGGGATGCCAGGAATCTAACTGGTGTTAGATTGTTGTTTGGGGTTGGACAATTACAAGGCAAACGCCCTACCGCTGTACTATAGCTCAGGCCCCAGTAGTGACTTCTGAGCACATTGCCAGGAGTTATTCTTGAATGCCACCAGTGTGGTCCCCCCCCCAAAAACAAAACAAAACAAAACAAGAATTTTTTGTTTTGGGGCCACACCTACTGCACTCAGGGATTACTCCTGGCTCTGTGCTCAGAAATTGTTCCTGGAAGGCTCAGAGGACCATATAGGATACCTGGAATTGAACCTGGGTCTGTCCCAGGTCAGCTGCATGCAAGGCAAATGCCCTACCACTGAGCTATCACTCCAGCCCCCCAAAAAAGAATCATTAAAGTAAAAAACTTTTTGTGATATTATTCATTAAAAATCTATACACAGGGGCCAGAGAGATAGCACAGTGGTAGGGCATTTGCCTTGCAAGCAGCCAATCCAGGATGGATGGCGGTTCGAATCTTGGCAACCCATATGGTCCACCATGCCTGCCAGGAGCAATTTCTGAGTGTGGAGCCAGGAGTAATCCCTGAGTGTGGCTGGGTGTGACTCCTCCCACAAAAAAAAGTCTATACACAAAGGTAATAGTATATGATGTATAATCTCCATGGATTTTAAATTCTGGGGTTTAGTTTATTTCAAGAGCCAGAGCCAGTAGGGAATTGAAAACCAGACTTTTACATGTGTCAGAGAAGCCTGCTACCTAAAGTCAGATTATGAGGCCTATCTCTATTTAAATGAGAGGAGATCTGATTCCTGGGAAAGGAGCTGTGGTTTTTGATTTACTGTTGTTGTTGTTGTTGTTGCTGTTGTTGTTTTCGGGGAGGTTGTTTGTATGCTTTTTTTTTTTTTTTTTTTTTTTTTAGGTTTTCTGGCCACAGGGGTTACTCCTGGCTCTGTCCTCAGGAATTACTTCAGGCAAGCTCAGGGGATTGAACTCAGGTCAACCAGATGCAAGGCAAGTGCCCTTCCTAGTATACTTTATATCACTCTGGCCCCAAAGCTATGATTCGTGTCCAGACTTTTTGTTCCCCACCACTATCAGGGAAAACTGACTCCTGGTTCTGCTTTCACTCATCTGCATGGAATCACCCTGACATGTTTGCGTACTGCATCTCTTTGTCCTGTGCAACTTGGATACAGATGGGGAGGAGGAGTGATGAGAAATGTATTTTGGGAAATAATAAAAGGAGGTTCTGAGAAACAAATTCTGAGCTCTTTGAAAAGGAGAAGTTGAGGCACCCCTAGATATGAAGATCCAAGGCCCAGCCACAGCAGGTGGACCTCTCAGGAGAAGCAATAAGAGAATCTATGAGATTCTGAAGGGACCAACAATACAAGGGCCAAAATTCTGAAAGGAACAATGCAATGGCTTTCATGTGAAAATACCCAGTTTAACTTGGACGAGTGCAGGACTCCAGAAAAACTCATTTGGAAAATTTGTACAAAAGGTCTTTCTAAAAGCCACTAAGGATTTTTTTTTTTTTTTTTTTTTTTTGGTTTTTGGGTCACACCTGGCAGTGCTCAGGGGTTACTCCTGGCTCTACGCTCAGAAATCACTCCTGGCAGGCTCAGGGGACCATATGGGGTGCTGGGATTCGAACCATCTACCTTCTGGATGTAAGGCAAACGCCTTATCTCCATGCTATCTCTCTGGCCCCAGGATTATTTTTCAAGCCCTTGTTCTCCCTTGAAAATATTTCTTGCTTTCCTGTCTCTATATTTCTTTGCTTGCTAGTTCTACTACGGAGAAGCCAGTGTTCTCTCTTGTATACATACTTTACTCTTTCTCTTCCCTCACATCTTTCTTTTTTTTTTTTTTTTTTTTTTTTTTTTTTTTTTTTTGTTTTTTGGGCCACACCCTGTGACGCTCAGGGGTTACTCCTGGCTATGCGCTCAGAAGTTGCTCCTGGCTTCTTGGGGGACCATATGGGGCGCCGGGGGATCGAACCGAGGTCCGTCCTAGGCTAGCGCAGGCAAGGCAGGCACCTTACCTCCAGCGCCACCGCCCGGCCCCCCCTCACATCTTTCTAAATAAATTTCAACTAAAACTTTCTTGCTTTAGGGGCTGGAGAGATAGTGCGGAGGTAAGGCACTTGCCTTGGTTGACCCCAAAGAGCTCTCCAGGGCTGAATGTGAGAAAACTTTAATTGTCTTTAAAATCTCATTTTACATTTTTGTGTGTGTGTGTGGGGGGCACATTCAATGGTACTCAAGGGCTACTCCTTGTTCTGTGCTCAGAAATCATTCCTGGTGGACTCTGGGGATAATATGGGATGCTGGGATTGAACTTGGGTCAGCTACATACAAGGCAAACATGCTATATTTATTTTTTATTTCTGAGTGCAGGAATGACCCCTGAGTCTTTAGAGGTGACTCAAAAAAATCAAACTAACGGGCTAGAAAGATAGCATGGAGGTAAGACATTTGCCTTGCAATCAGAAGGACTGTAATTCAAATCCTGGCATCCCATATGGTCCCCTGAGCCTGGCAGGAGCGATTTCTGAGCATAGAGTAAGGAATAACCCCTGAGCACTACCAGGTGTGACCCAAAATAAAAAAAATTAAACAAAACTCCCTTACAGTCTTGAGTCTTGCTTCACCATTTTGCTTCCTCCTAAAATTATTTTTTGTAAGAGAAAGATGGTGAATTTACCACCTGTCTGTGCTAAGGTTAGGAATGACCTGTTCTAAACAATCATTTCCCTGAGCTATGGTTGTCACAGTGGGTAAAGCAGGGGTACAAACATTCCTCGAGTCTACTCCCTCATTCCCACTTCATTGAGCTACATGACCAAAATCTTGGGCCTCAAGACAGTGAATCTTGAGCTTCACTGTCAGCATAACCAAAATCTTGGGTCAGCACTCAGCCTTCAGAGACCATCCTGCTGGACCTACACTGGTGCTATATATTCTGTTTTTATTTTCCCCTTGTTCTTCCAAATGTGCATCTTTGTCTCTTCCCTTTTCCACACTTTTCTGCCATACATGCAAAACACTGAGCAAAACACTGAACCCCAAAGAGTCAACTCTCCAGGATCTAGTATGAGAAAACTTCAATTGCCTGTGAAATTTAAAATCAACTGGTAGGTTTAAGAGCCATCCTTGTTAGCACAGAAAGAATCAATCTTATGTTTTTTTATGGTTGAGGTGAGAGAATTTGAAGTGAGGAAATGTAAAGTGAAGCTACTCAACTCAAACTTATCAAGTAAAATTTTAAGAAATAAAATTGGGTTCAAGGGGCAGAAGCAAGGGCTCAGTAAGTTGGAATGCATGTTTCCAGCACTTTGTCTGGATTGTCTGAGCACCAAACTGGGAGTCCTGCTTCAGTAGTATAACCTCCATTAGTTTAACCTAAAAATCCAACAACCAAGAACAATGGATACAAAAATGGTGAGTTTTATAAAAGGCAGAGCCTTTTATAAAGAGAAAAAGCCACTCTCTTGTAAGACTCTGTAAAGCTTCTTGTCCTTAGTCCATTCACATTCTTCCAAAGATACCCTCCTTTCCTGGGGCTCTGAAGGGACCAGATCCACCACAATTCCTGTAAGGATCAGGACTGATATCTAACTAGATAAAATTTTTCACACTCAGAATGTGCGCTGCTGTAGATAGAAAGATCTCAAATTCAAATCACTCCTTTGTTTATTTTTTTAGGTGGGGGGGCACACCCAGCAATGCTCAGGGGTTACTCCTGGTTCTGTGCTCAGGAGTTTCTCCTGGTGGTTCTTAGGAGACCAGGTGAAATATCAGACCTGGGTAGGCCTCCTGCAAGGCAAATGTAATATCTCTCCAGCCTCAATGCTCCTTTTCTTATGCAACCTGGTTATTAGGAATAGATTTGCCTAGCAAAGATCAACGGTTAGGGCTTGAGCTAGCTCAACCACTGCGTGCTTTGCTGACAAGAGGCTTAGATGCCAACCTCCACAGCTGCCCAGCATTGTCATTGGGAGAGACCCCCCAAGCACAGACCCTAAAGCAGCTTTTCAACACACAGCCAAGTATGGTCACCGAATCAAAAACAAAATTTTGTATTTTGGGTTTGTACCTGGTGATGCTCTGGAATCATGCCTGCTGGGGTTCACAGGACCATATAAGGTGCTGGGGATCAAACCTGGGTCTGATACTTGCAAGGCAAACACCCTTGTTCTATCTCTCCAGCCCACAAAAGAATTTTTAGGGGGCAAGAGAGATAGTACAGTGGGGAGAATGCTTGCCTTGCATTCAGTTGAACTGGGCTTGATCCCTGGCATCTCATATGGTCTTCCAAGCTTATTAGGAGTAATTCCTGAGTGTAAAGCTAGGAATAACTTCTAAGTACTGCAGTATACCAGGTGTGCCTCCCCAAAAAACAAAACAAACAAAAAGAATTAATTTTTAAAAAGACATGTCTTGACAATGATGTGACTCTTTTCTCTCTGGAGACTGGCTGTTTGGTCCCAGATGCATATAAGCTGGACCCTCTTAGGAAGTGAAGAAACAGCTGCTGAGTCTCTGCTGGATTCATCCTTAGAGCTAAATTCTGAGTAATGGAGCTTTGTCCCTTTCCTCCATGCATCTCGTCTTTTGTCTTAGTGAACAGCAGTGAGAAGGAAGCAGGCATACAGCTCCCGTGGTAAGAGTACATGCCATGCAAGGCCCTGAGCTCTATCCCTTACAGCTCAGCACCATGGCTGTATACCTTGGAGACCTTCAAATACTATTGCATGTAGCCCTGGTGCCCACTGCAACAGGACAGGTTCCAGCTACCCCCAGGCCCAGTATTGGACCAATCGTCCCAATCATCTGGTCTTTACAGTTACAGGAGATGCCTCTTCCCCCTCTGCTTCCTGTGGCTGCTGGTTGTGGCCCCTATTTAAAAAGAGTTTTACTTCTTCACTGTTTTGCTTTCTTTTCTTTTTTGTTTTGGTTTTGGGACCAAATTTGGTGGTGCTCAGGGGTACTTCTGGCTCTGTGCTCAGAAATCACTCCTGGCAGGCTTGGTGGACCATATGGGATGCTGGGGGTCAAAATCGGGTCAGTGAAGTATAAAGCAAACACTTTACCTGCTGTACTATTGTTCCCCCACCCCAATTCTTTTTTTATTTTTATTTTTTATTTTTTTGTTTTTTGGGTCACACCCGGCAGCGCTCGAGGGTTACTCCTGGCTCTACACTCAGAAATCGCTCCTGGTTCTACACTCAAAAATTGCTCCTGGCAGGCTCAGGGGACCATATGGGATGCCGGGATTCGAACCACCATTCTTCTGCATGCAAGGCAAATGCCTTACCTCCATGCTATATCTCCGCCCCCCCCCCCCCAATTCTTTAGCTTTTGTCATATCAGACTGTTGAGGAATGGGAAGAAAACATTGTGAAGCAAAGCTGGGGATCCTGCAGGCAAAGCATGCATCCAGCCCTTTGGGTCATCTTCCCTAGCTCCCCAAATAATGAAAGTTTTAAAAGGGAACATGTACAGGGTAAGAGAGATAGTGCATTGGGCAAGACACTTGACTTGCATGCAACCAATCCCTGGCTTGATCCTTGTCATACTCTAAACTCCCAGAGCCTGCCAAGAGTGATCCTTGGGCACAAAGCCATGAGTAAGTCCTATCACTCCCTAGTATGGCTCCAAAACAAAACAAAAACAAAAATAACAAAACAAAATACTAATAAATAAAAGAGAAAATGTACTGGATATAGAGATTATGACACATGTCTCGCTTATGGGTGACCACAGACCTCTGCCCTCACCAGAGGGGAGGGAAGTCCTAGAGGACTTTACTGGATGTGGCCCTGGAGGGCTCCAGCCCCAAGGGATGAGCCTGAGTAGCATTGCATCTTTGGGCCCTGCTCACAACAACACAAACACTCATCCTGAGTCTGTCTAACACACCCCACAGCAGGGCCATCCTCCTGAGCAGTACATGGGAATGCTGAGAACATGTAAACCTTTTGTGGTGCTTGTTTAAATAATCCACTCTGGGGCCGAAGTGATAGCATAGCGGTATGGCATTTGCCTTTCACACAGACAGACCTCAGTTTGATCCCCTGTGTCCCATATGTTCCCCCAAGCCAGGAGCAAGTTCTGAGCACATGCTAGGAGTAACCCCTGAGCATCAGTGGGTATGGTCCAAAATAAAAAACAAAACAAAACAAAAAACAAATTGAAATGAGAAAGATTAATATTCTACAACCTTACACTTAACTAAAAGGAAAGACAAAATCTGGGTACTGGCAATCAGCAAAGGAAAGAAAACCCTAGAAACTTACAGCAGTAAGAGAGAGTGGGAGAGAATAATGACATGGCAACTGTCGGGTACTTTGGTAAGAATTTCCAGGGTTTGTAAAACCAGTGGAACCCAACTTTGTCCTACAAGGATAAATGGTCCAAAAGCAATTACTTATTAATATGTTCCAACATTGCTTCTATTTTTCCCTAATTTTTGTTATGACATCATGATCTACCAAGTTCATTAAACAGTTATTTGGGGCATTAGGTGTTCAAACACCAATCCTACACTTAAAGGGGAAGTGCCATTTTCTCTTCATCAGTGTCCCCAATCTCTCACCCACCACCACAGCCTATCTCCACACAGGCACGAACAAAGTTACTTCATAATGCTTGTTACAACACAAAGGCAAATGGAATGATCAAAATAAGATCAACCCTGTCGATTAGAAATGATTGTTTTCTCTATGGTGTTATAGTCAGTGTTTAATGATTTTACTGGAATTTGGTTGGTACTTTTTTAGCTTTTTATGGTCCTATTTAGGCTCACTGAGGTTGGTGCATTACTATGTAACTTTCCAATCAGATTTCTTACATTACTACTGGGTTGGCACTATTATAAGATATTGAGTTGTCAGGGTCCAGGATCTATAGATCTAAAATAAATTTGGTAGCTTGAAAGTTTTTAAAGCAAGAAGGTAGGTCTTTTCTGTTGAAGCAGCAGTCCTCAAACTACTGCCCATGAGCCACATATTGTATTTGTTTCCGTTTCACTTCAAAATAAGATATATGAAGTGTGGATAGGAATTTGTTCATAATTTTTGCTTTTACTATAGTACAGCCCTCCAATGGTCTGAGGGATAGTGAAGTGTCCCCATGTTTAAAAAGTTTGAGGATCCCTGGACTGTATGGATGGCACTGGGCTGCTGTAGTTTATACAGAAAGAGGAATCTGACCCCCTCCTTTCTGAGTCTGCCATCAAGCTATATGTTGACTACCTGTAAAATATCAGTGCCCATTGTTTTTCTCTTGGTTGCTTACAGGACAACTGAATTAGTATTTTTAGGGTGTAGTATTTTTTAGCATAGCCCAGGGTATCCTATTCAAGCAAAGGACTAGCCAGTATGGGGGAACCAATAAGGGGTGCTGGGTTCTGCCAGCATCCCACCTCTCAGTGCTAAGGATGGAACTAAAGCTCTGTGCATCTTCTGGCCTGGCTGCCTGCAGTGCTCATATGCACTGCTGGTGATTTAACCCAGATTGGCTGCATGAGAGTATTTTCAATACCTTCCCTACCCATCACACACACACACACACACACACACACACACACACACACACACACACACACACACACACACACATAGTTCTCTAAATGAGAAGATAAAAAAAAAGGCAGACAACTTTCAGGGGATATTTTGAAATAGTAGTAATATATACCATTGTAAATAAAATAATTGAGAAACTCAAATATTTTCAAAAACTGCATTTTAAAAGTGCATAAAACACTGTTTCTGGCTTCCTTGAAAATTTAATTTTAGGAGCCAGAGATAGTATAACAGATAGGGCATTTGGCTTCTACACATTTGACCCACATTCAATTCTGATCTGGGTTAGATCCATGACACCATATCTATTGCCTTGAGTACTTCCAGAAGTGAACCCTGAGCAGATAACACACACACACACACACACACACACACACACACACACACGCGCGCGCGCGCGCGCGCATATGCACACACATGCACATGTATGCATGCACCATGGCCTCCAAAGTTTAAATTTGGGGGCTGGAAAGATAGTAAAGGAGTTAAAGCACTTGCCCTAGTTCTAGGAGTAATCCCTGAGCAGAGTTAGGAGTAAATGATTACCACTGATTAAAATAAAACATAACCCCCATTCCCCCCAAAAAGGAAACCACCAGAATTTAACTTTACATCAACTCCTTGATGATTCACAGATTGGAAGAATCCTTGGCAAATGTTAAAGGCCCGGCCAGTAAAACCCAGGTCCACACGAAGCTTAGTATAAGATTTTTGGCCACTGAACTGCTTTGTAAACATGTCAGAGAGACTGAACCAGGGGCAAATCTGGACGCTGAAGAATTATAAATACTAGTAGAAAAGAATTTTAGTGACAACCTAGTTCCTGGGAGAAGAAATGACAGGACAAAAAGATGCTAATTTTGCTTGTGGTAACAAACACATTACATACCAATTTATATATGAGAGTCTAAATTAAGTCTTTAACTGTCTTAGTTTTGTTTGGTTTGAGTTAAAAAAAAAAAAAGATCTTGAGAGGGCTAAATCTGGCTCCCACCTTCTAAAACCCACTGAACCCCCTAACTCCACCTCCCCCACACCAAAAAAAAAAAAAAGAGAGAACTCTCAGGAGGCTCTGCTCAGCCTGAAGATTGCATAGGCCCAGACCTCTCTCAGGCAGAATCTCTAGACACCATTAAAAACACAGGCAGGGGCCTGGCTGGAAGCTCTGTGGGCTGGGAGCAAGGAGTCATGAGTGCTTCTCACCAAGTTATCCTTCAGTGGGCTCTCAGAGGTCATCTCTGAACATGAAGCATCAGCTTGGCCCAGGAAGCACTCTTGTTTCCTGTCTTTGCTTTTCAGCCATATCCAGCAGTGCTCAGGTACAAATCCCAGTTCCGTGCTCATGGGTCATTTCTGGGGATTCATGAGGAGGCCGTATGCAGTAGTGGAGATTGAATCAAGAGTTGGTCATGGGCAAGGCAAATACCCTGTACTATTCTCTGGCCTCTCTTAAGTACTCTCCAATCTTAAGAAACTGGCTCCACTCAGAATAATCTTCCCATCTTTAATCCTTCAATTAATCCTAAATCCCTTTAGTGATGGAACCAACACCCTCATATTTTAGAGATTAGGATGAGGACATTTCTTGGAGTCATTATTCTAATACAGGGGACAATGGGAACATGTGTTTTCATATGATTACATTCACACTGGATTTCTTACTCATCTTTACAGTTAAAGGAATCTGGGGAAAGCGATGAAAGGCAATAGAGGAGACTTCCCCCAAAAGTATATGTTATTTTACATATTGCTCTGAGCTTTGAAACTGATGGATATATAATCTAGTTCAAAATACTAACTTTAGTTATAAAATGAAAACTTTTCAATAATTTTTTACCATTGAACTGCTTTGTAAACATATCAGAGAGACTGAACCAGGGACAACCCTGGAAGCAGAGGAATTATAAATACTAGTAGAAAAGGATTTTAGTGGCAACCTAGTTCCTGAGAGAAGAAATGACAGGACAAAAAGATGCTAATTTTGCTTGTGGTAACTTTTTTTTTTCTCTTTCTCTTTCTTCTATTTTTTTTTCTTCTTCTTTTTTTTTTTTATTTGCAACATTCCCATCACCAATGTCCCAAGTCTCCCTCCTCCCCACCCGACCCCCGCCTGTACTCTAAACAGGTTCTCAATTTCCCTCATACATTCTCATCATTAGGACAGTTCAAAATGTAGTTATTTATCCAACTAAACTCATCACTCTTTGTGATGAGCTTCCTGAGGTGAGCTGGAACTTCCAGCTCTTTTCTCTTTTGTGTCTGAAAGTTATTATTGCAAGAATGTCTTTCATTTTTCTTAAAACCCATAAATGTGTGAGACCATTCTGCGTTTTTCTCTCTCTCTCTGACTTATTTCACTCAGCATAATAGATTCCATGTACATCCATGTATAGGAAAATTTCATGACTTCATCTCTCCTGACAGCTGCATAATATTCCATTGTGTATATGTACCACAGTTTCTTTAGCCATTCGTCTGTTGAAGGGCATCTTGGTTGTTTCCAGAGTCTTGCTATGGTAAATAGTGCTGCAATGAATATAGGTGTAAGGAAGGGGTTTTTGTATTGTATTTTTGTGTTCCTAGGGTATATTCCTAGGAGTGGTATTTGTATTTTTTTGTTCCTAGGGTATATTCCTAGGAGTGGTATAGCTGGATCGTATGGGAGCTCAATTTCCAGTTTTTGGAGGAATCTCCATATCGCTTTCCATAAAGGTTGAACTAGACAGCATTCCCACCAGCAGTGGATAAGAGTTCCTTTCTCCCCACATCCCCGCCAACACTGTTTATTCTCATTCTTTGTGATGTGTGCCATTCTCTGTGGTGTGAGGTGGTATCTCATTGTTGTTTTGATTTGCATCTCTCTGATGATTAGTGATGTGGAGCATTTCTTCATGTGTCTTTTGGCCATTTGTATTTCTTCTTTGTCAAAGTGTCTGTTCATTTCTTCTCCCCATTTTTTCATGGGATTAGATGTTTTTTTCTTGTAAAGTTCTGTCAGTGCCTTGTATATTTTGGAGATTAGCCCCTTATCTGATGGGTATTGGGTGAATAGTTTCTCCCACTCAGTGGGTGGCTCTTGTATCTTGGGCACTATTTCCTTTGAGGTGCAGAAGCTTCTCAGCTTAATATATTCCCATCTGTTAATTTCTGCTTTCACTTGCTTGGAGAGTGCAGTTTCTTCCTTGAAGATGCCTTTAGCCTCAATGTCCTGGAGTGTTTTACCTACATATTGTTCTATATATCTTATGGTTTTGGGGCTGATATCGAGGTCTTTAATCCATTTGGATTTTACCTTCGTACATGATGTTAGCTGGGGGTCTAAGTTCAATTTTTTGCAAGTGGCTACCCAGTTGTGCCAACACCACTTGTTGAAGAGGCTTTCTTTGTTCCATTTAGGATTTTTTGCTCCTTTATCAAAAATTAGGTGATTGTATGTCTGGGGAACATTCTCTGAGTATTCAAGCTTATTCCACTGATCTGAGGGCCTGTCCTTATTCCAATACCATGCTGTTTTGATAACTATTGCTTTGTAGTAAAGTTTAAAGTTGGGGAAAGTAATTCCTCCCATATTCTTTTTCCCAATTATTGCTTTAGCTATTCGAGGGTGTTTATTGTTCCAAATGAATTTCAAAAGTGCCTGGTCCACTTCTTTGAAGAATGTCATGGGTATCTTTAGGGGGATCGCATTAAATCTGTACAGTGCTTTGGGGAGTATTGCCATTTTAATGATGTTAATCCTGCCAATCCATGAGCAGGGTATGTGCTTCCATTTCCGCGTGTCCTCTCTTATTTCTTGGAGCAGAGTTTTATAGTTTTACTTGTATAGGTCCTTCACATTTTTAGTCAAGTTGATTCCAAGATATTTGAGTTTGTGTGACACTATAGTGAATGGAGTTGTTTTCTTAATGTCCATTTCTTCCTTATTAGTATTGGTGTATAGAAAGGCCATTGATTTTTGTGTGTTAATTTTGTAGCCTGCCACCTTGCTATATGAGTCTATTGTTTCTAGAAGCTTTTTGGTAGAGTCTTTGGGGTTTTCTAAGTAGAGTATCATGTCATCTGCAAACAGTGAGAGCTTGACTTCTTCCTTTCCTATCTGGATTCCCTTGATATCCTTTTCTTGCCTAATCGCTATAGCGAGTACTTCCAGTGCTATGTTGAATAGGAGTGGTGAGAGAGGACAGCCTTGTCTTGTGCCAGAATTTAGAGGAAAGGCTTTCAGTTTTTCTCCATTGAGGACAATATTTGCCTCTGGCTTGTGGTAGATGGCCTTAACTATATTGAGAAAGGTTCCTTCCATTCCCATCTTGCTGAGAGTTTTGATCAAGAATGGGTGTTGGACCTTGTCAAATGCTTTCTCTGCGTCGATTGATATGATCATGTGATTTTTATTTTTCTTGCTGTTGATGTTGTGTATTATGTTGATAGATTAACGGATGTTAAACCAGCCTTGCATTCCTGGAATGAAACCTACTTGATCGTAGTGGATGATCTTCTTAATGAGGCATTGAATCCTATTTGCCAGGATTTTGTTGAAGATCTTTGCATCTGCATTCATCAGCGATATTGGTCTATAATTTTCTTTTTTCGTAGCATCTCTGTCTGGTTTAGGTATCAAGGTAATGTTGGCTTCATAAAAGCTATTTGGAAGTTTTCCTGTTTTTTCAATTTCATGAAAGAGTCTTGCCAGGATTGGTAGTAGTTCCTCTTGAAAGGTTTGAAAGAATTCATTAGTAAATCCATCTGGGCCTGGGCTTTTGTTTTTGGGCAGACATTTGATTACTTTCTTAATTTCCTCAATAGTAATGGGTGTGTTTAGATATGCTACATCCTCTTCATTCAATCGTGGAAGATTATAAGATTCCAAAAATTTATCCATTTCTTCCAGGTTTTCATTTTTAGTGGCATAGAGTTTCTCAAAGTAGTTTCTGATTACCCTTTGAATCTCTACCATATCAGTAGTAATCTCTCCTTTTTCATTCCTAATACGAGTTATCAAGTTTCTCTCTCTTTCTTTCTTTGTTAGTTTTGCCAGTGGTCTATCAATCTTGTTTATTTTTTCAAAGAACCAACTTCTGCTTTCGTTGATCTTTTGGATGGTTTTTCTGGTTTCCACTTCATTGATTTCTGCTCTCAGCTTTGTTATTTCCTTCTGCCTCCCTATTTTTGGATCCTTTTGTTGAGCACTTTCTAATTCTATGAGCTGCGTCATTAAGCTATTCAGGTATGCCCCTTCTTCTTTCCTGATGTGTGCTTGCAAAGCTATAAATTTTCCTCTCAGTACTGCTTTTGCTGTGTCCCATAGGTTCTGATAATTTGTGTCTCCATTGTCATTTGTTTTCAGGAAGGTTTTGATTTCCTCTTTGATTTCATCTCGGACCCACTGATTATTCAGTATGAGGCTATTTAACTTCCAGGTGTTAAAATTTTTCTTCTGTGTCCCTTTGTAGTTTATATATAATTTCAGGGCTTTGTGGTCAGCAAAGGCAGCCTGCAAAATTTCTATCCTCTTGATATTATGGAGGTATGTTTTGTGTGCTAACATGTAGTCTATCCTAGAGAATGTCCCATGTACATTAGAGAAAAATGTGTATCCAGGCTTCTGGGGGTGGAGTGTCCTGTATATATCTACTAGGCCTCTTTCTTCCATTTCTCTCCTCAGGTCTAGTATATTCTTGTTGGGTTTCAGTCTGGTTGACCTGTCTAGTGTTGACAATGCCGTGTTGAGGTCTCCCACAATTATTGTGTTGTTATTGATATTATTTTTCAGATTTGTCAACAGTTGTATTAAATACTTTGCTGGCCCCTCATTCGGTGCATATATGTTTAGGAGGGTGATTTCTTCCTGCTGTACATATCCCTTGATTAATACAAAATGTCCATCTTTGTCCCTTACAACTTTCCTAAGTATAAAGTTCGCATCATCTGATATTAATATGGCCACTCCTGCTTTTTTTTGGGTGTTGTTTGCTTGGATGATTTTCCTCCAGCCTTTTATTTTGAGTCTATGTTTGTTCTGACTATTCAGATGCGTTTCTTGTAGGCAGCAGAAGGTTGGATTGAGTTTTTTGATCCATTTAGCCACTCTGTGTCTCTTAACTGGTGCATTTAGTCCATTGACATTGAGAGAAAGAATTGTCCTGGGAGTTAGTGCCATCTTTATATTAAAGTTTGGTGTGTCTGTTGGTAAGCCTTGTCTTAAAGTATGCCGTTCAGTTTTTCTTTTAAGAATGGTTTTGAGTCTGTGAAGTTTTTGAGCTGTTGTTTGTCTGTGAAACTATGTATTGTTCCTTCAAACCTGAAAGTGAGTTTTGCTGGCTGCAGTATTCTAGGCGAAGCATTTATTTCATTGAGTTTTGTCACTATGTCCCACCACTGCCTTCTGGCCTTGAGTGTTTCTGGTGACAGGTCTGCAGTAAATCTCAAGGATGTTCCCTTGAATGTAATTTCTCTTTTTGATCTTGCTGCTTTCAGAATTCTGTCTCTATCTATGGGATTCGTCATAGTGACTAGGATGTGTCTTGGGGTGTTTTTTCTGGGGTCTCTTTTAGTTGGCACTCTTCGGGCATGCAGGATTTGATCACATGTATTCATTATCTCTGGTAGTTTCTCTTTAATGATGTTCTTGACTGTTGATTCTTCCTGGAGATTTTCTTCCTGAGTCTCTGGGACTCCAATGATTCTTAAGTTGTTTCTGTTGAGCTTATCATAGACTTCTATTTTCATCTGTTCCCATTCTTTGAGTAATTTTTCCATTGTTTGATCATTTGCTTTGAGGCTTTTTTCCAATTTCTTCTGCTGTATGTAATTGTTATGTATCTCATCTTCCAGTGTACTGATTCTATCCTCAGCTGCTGTTAACCTGTGGGAAATCTCAAACATGTTTTTCTTCAATTCATCTACTGAGTTTCTCAGACCTGTTATTTGATCTGAAATTTCTGTTTGGAGTTTTCTCATTTCTATCTTCATATTCTCCTGATTCTTTTTAGTTTTCTCTTCTATACTTTGTTTGAGTTCTTTGAACATGTTCCATATTGCAACTCTAAACTCCTTATCTGAGAGACTGACTAGGTGGTTGGTCATGTTCAAGTCATCAGAGTTGCCATCTTCATTCTCTATGTCTGGCACTGGCCCATGTTGTTTCCCCATTGTCACACTAGTACTGCGTGTTTTTCTACGTGTTGTGATTGTATTCATCGGCTAAATGCTGTGCACCGTCGCGAAGGGGAGCGGAGCAACCGTGCTCCTCTGGCTTCTCCCTTTCTGGGCGTGTCGACTCACCTCCACGGAAGGCTCACAGGAAGGCAGGCTGGCAGATGGGCCGCACCCAGGATGAAATCAGGCCAAAAATGCAGGACAGCAGAGTAGAGAGGCAGAAGGGTGCTGGCATCTGAGATCCAGCGAAGTTCAGTGGCTCCTCCCTTTCTGGGCGTGTCGACTCACCTCCACGGAAGGCTCACGGGAAGGCAGACTCCCCGGAAAGTTCACAGGAAGGCAGGCTGGCTGATGAGCCGCACCAAGGGTGAAATCAGGCCGAAAATGCAGGACAGCAGAGTAGAGAGGCAGAAGGGTGCTGGCATCTGAGATCCAGCGAAGTTCAGTCTGCTTGTGGTAACTTAAACGCATTACATACCAATTCATGCATGAGAGTATAAATTAAGTCTTTAACTGCAGTGGTTCTCAACTGTGAGAAATTGTAAGTGTTGCCTGTGTGTTTTTTCACTGTCCTGTCTCCTGAACCTCTTGGGAGTGGGCCAAAAAGGGCCCAGAAAAATAGCTCTCCCAGAGGCTCATCCAAGGACCAGAACGCCAAGGAACTGTGTCCAACCATGAAAACCGGCTATCTGCAGTATTCTGCAGAAAGGAAAGTCCCCTGTTTGTGATGTCAGGTTGGGAATATCTATGCCCACCCAGTGGTTCCCGACTGTGAGAAACTGTAAGTGTTGCCTGTGCGTGTTTTTCCACTGTCCTGTCTCCTGAAACTCTTGGGAGTGGGCCTAAAAAAGCCCAGAAAAATAGTGCACTCTTTCTAACCAATGAACCCCACCACAACACGCAGAAAAAAATCACACTACAAGTGTGACAATGGGGAAACCTCACAAACACCATGCACAAAGAATGAAGACAATAGAGCAGATGACCTAAAAAATTTCAATCATCTGATTAACCTCTCGGATAAGGAGTTTAGAACAGAAATATGGAAGATGTTTGTAGAAATCAAAGAAAGCATAGATCTATTTGAATAGAACCCAAAGACAGAAATCAGAAAACTCCAAACTGAAATAACAGATCTGAAAAACATGGTAGCTCAACTGAAAACCTCAGTGGATGGCCTTGCCAGCAGGGTAACAGCAGCTGAGGACAGAATCTGCGTGCTGGAAGATGAGACGCAGAAAAACTCAACACAGCAGAAGAAATTGGAAAAGAACCTTAAGACAAACAATCAGGCAATGGAAAAAGTACTCAAGGAATGTGAACAGATGAAAATAGAAGTCTTTGATAAACTCAACAGAAACAACAAAAGAATCATTGGAGTCCCAGAGGCCCAGGTAGGAGACCTCCAGGAAGAATCAACTGTCAAAGAGATATTCCCAGAGTTGAAGACTACATGGAATGAAATCCTGCATGCCCGAAGAGTACCAGCTAAAAGAGACCCAAAGAAAAACACCCCAAGACACATCCTCATTGCAATGACAAATCCCACAGATAGATAGAATACTGAAAGCAGCAAGATAAAAAAAGGAAATTACATTCAAAGGACCATCCCTAGGACTTACAGCAGACATGTCACAAGAAACTCTCAAGGCCAGAAGACAGTGGTGGGATACTGTGACAAGACTGAATGAAATGGTGCCTCACCGAGAATACTGTACCCAGCCCAACTCATGTTCAGGTTTGAAGGAAAGATACATAGTTTCATGGATAAACAACAGCTCAGAAACTTCACAGATGAAAAACCAGCCTTAAAGGAAAAACTGAAAGGTCTACTTTAAGACAAGAGAGACCAACAAACACAGCAAAGTTATCTACAAAGATGACATTAAATCCTATGACAATCATCTCTCTCAATGTCAATGGACTAAATTGACCAACTAAAAGACACAGAGTGGCAAAATGGGTCAAAAAGATGAATACAACCTTCTGCTGCCTACAAGAAACACCTGAATAGTCAGAACAAACACAGACTCAAAATCAAAGGCTGGAGGAAAATCATCCAATCAAACAACACCCTTAAAAAAAGCTAGGGTGTCATATTAATATCTGATGACACCAACTTTATACTCAGAAGAGTGGTAAGGGACAAAGATGGACACTACATACTAATCAAGGGATATGTGCAACAGGAAGAAATCAGACTATTAAACATATATGCACCCAATGAGAGACCAGCAAATTATCTAATACAATTACTGACAAATCTGAAAGAAGAAATCAATAATAACACAATCATTGTGGGAAAGCTCAACACGGCCCTGTCAACACTTGATAGGTCAACCAGACTGAAACCCAACAAAAACATACTAGCTCTGAAAAGAGTAATGGAAGAAAGAGGACTAGTAGATATATATAGGACACTCCACCTCAAAAAACCTGGATACACATTCTTCTCCAATGTACATGGGTCATTCTCCAGGATAGACTACATGCTGACACATAAAACATATCTTCATAAAATCAAGAGGGTAGAAATCTTGCAGGCTACCTTTGCTGACCACAAGGCTCTGAAATTAGATGTGAACTACAAAGGCACACAGAAGAAAAAAATTAAAAATTGGAAATTTTTTGGACATCACATTATAGTATGTGAAAGTTAGGTTTGAATTTCTTTATTTATGTAGGTTAAAATCATCATTGTAACTTGACTTTGATTAATTTATTATAATTTTATCTGCTGTAAGATTTGTTGAAGCAAGCAATCTGAGATGATTTCTTTTTGTATATCTGCCAAGGGGATGTGCTTTTGTGGTGGGAGGGAAATTGTTGGGACACTGGTGGAGAGAAGGTGAAACTGGTGGTGGGACTGATGGTAGAACATTAAATGCCTGGAACAATTCTATCATGAACAGCTTTGTAAATCACAGTGTCTTAATAAAAATAAGTTAAATAAATAAAATTATTTCAAAAAAAATTGGAAATTAAACAGCCTGCTACTGAACAACCAGTGGGTCCAAGATGAAATCAAAGAGGAAATCAAAACTTTCCTGGAAACAAATAATAATGAAGACACAAACTGCCAGAATCTATGGGACATAGCAAAAGCAGTCCTGAAAAAAAAATTAATAGCTTTACAAGCACACATCAGGAAGGAAGAAGGGGCCTACCTGAATAGCTTAATGATGCAGTGCATAGAATTAGAAAGTGCTCAACAAAAGGACCCAAAAATAGGGAGACAGAAGGAAATAACAAAGCTGAGAGCAGAAATTAACGAAGTGGAAACCCAAAAAACAATTCGAAAGATCAATGAAAGCAGAAGTTGGTTCTTTGAAAAAAATAAACAAGATTTATAGACCAATGGCAAAACTCACAAAGAAAGAGAGAGAGAAACATGATAACCCGTATTAGAAATGAAAAGGGGGAGATCACGAGAGATATTGCAGAGATCCAAAGGGTAATCACAGACTACTTTGAGAAACTTTATTCTACTAAACATGAGAACCTGGAAGAAATGGATAAATTCTTGGACACTTATAACCTTCCACAGTTAAGTAAGGAGGATGTAGCATATCTAAACACCCCCATCACTATTGAGGAAATTGAAACTGTAATCAAACATCTGCCCCAAAAGAAAAGCCCAGGCCCTGATGGATTCATGAATGAATTCTTTCAAACCTTTCAAGAGGAGCTACTACCAATCCTAGCCAGGCTCTTCCAAGAAATTGAAAAAAATGGGAACACACCCAAACAGCTTTTATGAAGCCAACATCGCCTTGATACCAAAACCAGACAGAAATGCTGCCAAAAAAGAAAATTACAGACCAATATCCCTGATGAATGCAGATGCGAAGATCTTCAACAAAATCCTGGCAAATAGGATCCAATGCATCATCAAGAAGATCATACACTACGACCAAGTAGGTTTCGTCCCAGGAATGCAAAGATGGTTTTAACATCCGTAAATCTATCAACATCATACACAACATCAACAACTAGAAAAATAAAAATCACATGATCATACCAATAGACACAGAGAAAGCATTTGATAAGGTCCAACACCCATTCTTGATGAAAACTCTCAGCAAAATGGGAATGAAAGGAACCTTTCTCAATCTAGTTAAAGCCATCTACCACAAGCCAATGGCAAATATTAACCTTAATGGAGAAAAACTAAAAGCCTTTCCTCTAAATTCTGGTATAAGACAAGGCTGTCCGCTCTCACCACACCTCTTCAACATAGAACTGGAAGTTCTTGCTATAGCGATCAGGCAAGAAAAAGAAAACAAGGGAATCCAGATAGGAAAGGAAGAAGTCAAGCTCTCACTGTTTGCAGATGACATGATACTCTACTTAGAAAACCCTAAAGACTCTACTAAAAAGCATCTAGAAACAATAGACTCATATAGCAAGGTGGCAGGCTACAAAATTAACACACAGAAATCAATGTCCTTTTTATACACCAATAATGATAGGGAAGAGATGGACTTCAAGTAGGCAAACCCATTCACATTAGTGCCACACAAACTCAAATATCTTGGAGTCAACTTGACCAAAGGCGTAAAGGAACTATACAAAAAAAGAAAAAAAGAAAAAAAAAAAAAGAAAAACTATAAAGCCCTGCTCCAAGAAATAAGAGAGGACACACAGAAATGGAAACACAAACCCTGCTCATGGATTGGCAGGATTAACATTAAAATAGCAATACTCCCCAAAGCATTGTACAGATTTAATGCAATCCCTCTAAAGATACCCATGACATTCTTCAAAGAAGTGGATCAAACACTTATGAAGTACATCTGGAACAATAAACACCCTCGAATAGCTAAAGCACTCCTAGGGAAAAGGAGTATGGGAGGCATTACTTTCCCCAACTTTAAACTGTACTTCAAAGCAATAGTTATCAAAACAGCATGGCATTGGAATAAAGACAGACAGTTAGATCAGTGGAATAGGCTTGAGTTCTCAGACAATGTTTTCCAGACATACAATCACCTAATTTTTGACAAAGGAGCAAGAAATCCTAAGTGAAGCAGGGGAAACCTCTTCAATAAGTGGTGCTGGCAGAACTGTTTAGCCACTTGCAAAAAAGCAAACATAGACCCCCAGTTAACATCATGTACGAAGGTAAAATCCAAATGGATTAAAGACCTTGATATCAAACCTGATACCATAAGGTATATAGAACAACACGTAGGTAAAACACTTCATGACATTGAGATTAAAGGCATCTTCAAGGAGGGAACTGCACTCTCCAAACAAGTGGAAGCAGAAATAAACAGATGGGAATACATTAAGCTGAGAAGTTTCTGCACCTCAAAAAAAATAGTGCCCAGGATACAAGAGCCACCCACCGTGTGGGAGAATCTATTCACCCAATACCCATCAGATAAATGGCTAATATCCAAAATATACAGGGCACTGACAGAAACTTTACAAGAAAAAAACATCTAATCCCATCAAAAAATGGGGAGAAGAAATGGACAGACACTTTGATAAAAAAGAAATATAAATGTTCAAAAAGCACATGAAAAAATGCTCCTCCTCATTGATCATCAGGGAGATGCAAATCAAAACAATGATGAGATACCATCTCACACCACAGAGATTGGCACACATCACAAAGAATGAGAACAATCAGTGCTGGCGGGGATGTGGAGAGAAAGGAACTCTTATTCACTGCTGGTAGGAATGCCATCTAGTCCAACCTCTATGGAAAGCGATATGGAGATTTCTCCAAAAACTGGAAATTGAGTTCCCATTCGACCCAGCTATTCCACTCCTAGGGACACAAGAATACAATACAAAAACCCCTTCCTCACACCTATATTTATTGCAGCTCTATTCAGAATAGCCAGGCTCTGGAGACAACCAAGATGCTCTTCAACAGACAAATGGCTAAAGAAACGGTGGTACATATACACAATGGAATATTACGCAGCCATCAGGAGAGATGAAGTCATGAAATTTTCCTATACATGGATGTACACGGAGTCTATCATGCTGAGTGAAATAAGTCAGAGGGAGAAAGAGACACAAAATAGTCTCACTCATCTATGGGTTTTAAGAAAATTAAAAGTCATGTTTACAACAATCCTTAGAGACAATAAGAGGAGGGCTAGAACTTCCAGCTCACTTCATGAAGCTCACCACAAAGAGTGGTGAGTGCAGTTATAGAAATAACTACACTGAGAACTACCATAATCATGTGAATGAATGTGGGAACTGGAAAGCCTGTCTAGAGTACAGGTGGCGGTGGGTTGGGATGCAGGGAGATTTTGGACATTAGTGATGGGAATGTTGCACTGTTGAAGGTGGGTGTTCTTTACATGACTGATACCTAATCACAATCATATTTGTAATCAAGATGTTTAAATAAAGAAAAAATATATTGGAAAATATGTTTTTCACTGTCTAAGTTTTGTTTGATTTGAGTTAAAAAAATGTATCTGGTAAATCTGTCCACTCAAAGTTTCCAACCAATGAAAGGAAGCTGAAATTCCTTTTTTTTTTTTTTTTTTTTTTTTGGATTTTGGGGCCACACCTGTTTGATGCTCAGGGGTTACTCCTCTTTAAGCGCTCAGAAATTGTCCCTGGCTTGGGAGGACCATATGGGACGCCGGGGAATCAAACCACAGTCCTTCCTTGGCTAGCTAGCGCTTGCAAGGCAGACACCTTACCTCTAGCACCACCTCACTGGCCCCGAAATTCCATTTCTTTTCTACTTTAATATGTTCACTGAGCACTCTATTTTCTTAAATAAGGGTAAATATAGCTCTGTGGTCTGAATCTTTGTGTGTGTGTGTGTGTGTGTGTGTGTGTGTGTGTGTGTGTGTGTGTGTGTGTGTGGTTTTTGGGTCACACCCGGCAGTGCTCAGGGGTTATTCCTGGCTCCATGCTCAGAAATTGCTCCTGGCAGGCACGGAGGACCATATGGGATGCCGGGATTCGAACCGATGACCTTCTGCATGAAAGGCAAATGCTTTACCTCCATGCTATCTCTCCGGCCCCTGTGGTCTGAATCTTTTGGCAAAAGAATGCCAGAGACATGTCTAATGCTGGGGTTAGCTCACTGTAGAACAGTAAACTGTATAAAAATGCAGAATCTAAGATTTTGGAAACAGAGACAGCATCATTCCAGGGAAATCATTAGTTCGTAGCTAGAAGTGTTTACAGACAATAAAGAACACTGAATACTGTTTTCTCTACATTTAGTGTTTTGTATTAAGGCCATACCCAGAGTGCTCAGAGGTTAGTCCAAGCTCGGCACTCAGGAATTACTCCGTTGGGCTTAGAGATTAAAAGACCATGTAGGATGATGGGAATAAAATCCAGTTTGGCAGCCTGCCAGACTGTACTATCACTCTGGCCCTTGCATTCTTTTCCAAGTTCTAGGGATCATACTTGTGGCTTCACATGTAAGGCACTTGCTTTAACAGTGAGTCATATCCCTCCCTTTCCTTCTCCCCTTCATTCTTCTGATCACCCCTCCAGTTTGCCAGACCTCCACATAGAGGCATCATTCTCAAAGGACCATTTTGGAGATTGTTACACCTCCCCAGTGGTCCCCCACTCACTTCCCTTCTTTTTTATTTTTACTACATTTTTTAAATTTTTAATTATGAGAACAATGATGCAAAGAGGACAAGGTAAAGTTACAGCGGAAGGACAATCAACCACAGAGTTCTCAGAAGAAATCCCCTTGCTGACGCCTAAATATTGAACTTACAGTCAAAGAACATTAAAAAATAAATAAGGAAGAACCCATGTACAATTACTTTGTCCACAAGTCCCCAGATTGTAGTACATTATAACATTTCCTAGCAGTACACAAAGCAATCTAAAGCCATGAAATTTATGTGACTCCTTAAACATTGAAGGCAAAGTATTTTTTATATTTCATGCACATGCATATTAGTTTAAGTTAACATCAAAAGTTTAAGAGATTTTTTTAAGGATTAGAGTCAAAGGAGCACAGTAAAAACGGTGTTAGAGTGGCAAATATTGTTTGCATAGGCCCACCAAAATATGAGGGACATGGAAAGGAAAAGCCTTGTTCTAAATACAAGGAGACCCTACCCCTAAAGTTTCCTGGCATAAGACCAACTCTAGGCCCCAGGCAAACTAGTTTGTTCAATCCAAGTCATTGTCTGTAGTGCCAATAAAGTTTTATTTTTCATGCAGTCTCTATTTTTGGCATCAGGTTTCTGTATTAAAGATCCTGGAATCTGCGCATCCTACATTAAAGTCTGGCTGGTGTGGAGTATCCTCTAGTTTCACCTCACAATTTAAGGGGCAATACAGAAAGCCCTGTCCAGTAAGCAGGTCATTGTTGTTGTTAAGTCTTCTCAGTGTTAAGGGACTTCCATGCTCTTGTTTTTCATCAACTCCCAGACAGTTGGCCACCCAGATGTCCCAGCCCAACATGCCCATCAGCTCTGGTTGCTTTGGATTAGGATGAAGAAAATTGCACAGAAGCATCTGCAAGGTGTCCTCATACTGTTGTAAAACAGTCCTGGATGGGGATGGATGATGGTGAGATGGACGAAGGGGCCTTTCTCCTCCAACCCAGGCCATGCGCCTCCAACCCGCCAGCTGACAGGTCTGAGGGTTCAGGGTAGCCACGAGAAAAAGTCTTATAGCAATCAGGTTTCAGGAGACATGAAGCTTTCTTTATTCAAGGCCGAGCCACCTAGGCTAACCATTTAAGCATCCTATTCCAGCTGCCCTGTCATCTTAACATTTTAAGATTCTTCTACTTCTGTCCTGTCTCTCTCTCCCTTGCTGAATCTCTCTGAATCAATTCACCAAATCCCCTTCCTGCCTTGAGGTAATCCTTTTGTTACCTACCAACCCCTCCAGAAATGGGTAGGTCTTACCATCAGGTAAGGTTTCACAGAAAGAATGGAGTATATTTTAATGTAGTAGCCTGTTTTCAAAATGTATGTTTTGTATAAATGTTCTTAGGGGCCAGAGAAATAGCATGGAGGTTAAGACGTTTGCCTTTCATACAGAAGGTCATTGGTTCGAATTCCGGCACCCCATATGGTCCCCTGAGCCTGCCAGGAGTGATTTCTGAGCATAGAGCCAGGAGTAACCCCTGAGTGCTGCTGGGTGTGACCCAAAAACCAAAAACCAAAAACCAAAAAAAAAAAAAAAATGTTCTTGTAATTTTGTTTACAGAAAGGTTAATAGGAACAAGAAAGTTCCAGGAAAAAATGCTTGGTTAAATAGCATTAAGAAGAATAGGAACAAGGAAGTTCCAGGATAGTGCTTGGTAAATAAGCATTAATAAAAATTTTAGTTACCGGTATATTTTGCAGAAAAGTTATGTTTATGGCAAAGGCCGATATGTTAATTTTACACTTTAAACTTTGTTGCTATGGGATATTAAGATTCCCGCCTTTGGCAAAAGGCAGAAGCCAGGAATACAAAGGTTAACCTATACTTGTTTGCTTTTTATTAGTTTTAAGAAAGGGGCAGATGTTAGCGCCATTCCCCATTCTTCCTGTGTAACCTTACCTGATGGTAAGACCTGCCCATTTCTAGGAGGGGTTTTTGAAGGTAACAAAAGGTTTGCCTCAGGGACAGGAAGGGGATTGATGGATTGATTCAAGGGAAGCAGAGGGTGCTGGCAGGAGAAACAAGGTTGCATACAGGCTAATAATGGAGATGGCATGAAAGGTTTTAAAGCTTAGGAGACACATGTAGTGGCTAGGGTCTGAATAAAGTTGATGTCTCCTGAAACCTGACTGTCTGTGGATCATTTTCTCGCTGCCATGCTAAGACCCACCAGCTGGAGAGAGTTGGAGGCGCATGGCCCAGGGCTGGAGGAGAAAGGCCTCACCCCCCATCCATCTCACCATCATCCAGCCCCATCCAGGACTGTTAAACAACATCCTACCAAGAAGGCAGTTCATTCTTATTGTTGGTTATGTAAAGCTGGTATCAGTTCCTGTGCTGGATTGAACCTAATGGGGTAGGTGGGTCTCAAAGATAAACCAGTACATAGGCCCTGTTCTCAATTACAGTTGAGTTAGACCACCAATAAGAAGTCTTTAATATGCAATAAAGGCTATAAGAAATGAAGAAAGAGTAAGGAAAAATGTGTGCAGAATGAACAAATAAAGAAAGATAAGAGCAGAAGCAGGCCCTTCTTCCTGGAGAATGATAGAGGGCAAGGGAGATAGGTTTAAGTCTGTTTACAATACTGTTAATGGTTGTGGTTCTTGCATAAAGCAGTATCTGCCCTGTACCAGGGAAGAAAAGATCAACACAAACCACTAGAAGAACAGGTGGGGCACAGGTACAAAGAGACAGACAAAAAAGGTGGGGCTAGGTTCCGTAGAGGTGGAAAGGGTACTCATTATTTTTTTGGTTTTGAGGCCACACAGCTATTATTAGGGGTTACTCCTAGTTCTGTGCTCAGGAAATGAGCACATATATGAGATGCCAGGGTTGAACTTGAGTCAACTAATTCATTAAACAAGTGCCCTAACCCTCTCTGGCCCTCAGAGAGGGTCTTCTGATCAGGTGTATTCCCAGATGAGTTCTGTGTTAGGGATATAGCTCCAGAGGTACTGTAGAGGCCCTCAGAGGCATCAGACTTCCCTGTTATGTTCTGGGTTGGTTTGTATAAACAGTCTAACACTCTCTGCATGTCACAGCATGCTTACCCCCACCCCCAAGCTGAATTATTTGTTTTTATTTTTATTTTTTAAATTTTTTTCTTTATTTAAACATCTTGATTACAAATATGATTGTGATTATGTTTCAGTCATGTAAAGAACACCCCCTTCACCAGTGCAACATTCCCACCACCAATGTCCCAAATATCCCTCCTCTCCTCCCGACCCCCGCCTGTACTCTAGACAGGCTTTCCATTTCCCTCATACATTCTCATTATTAGGACAGTTCACAATGTAGTTATTTCTCTAACTAAACTCATCACTCTTTGTGGTGAGCTTCCTGAGGTGAGCTGGAACTTCCAGCTCTTTTCTCTTTTGTGTCTGAAAATTATTATTGCAAGAATGTCTTTCATTTTTCTTAAAACCCGTAGATGAGTGAGACTATTCTGCATCTCTCTCTCTCTCTCTTTCCCTCTGACTTATTTCACTCAGCATGATAGATTCCATTTAGCACTGAAAAGTTCTATATTCTTTTTTTTTAATATCTTTATTTAAGCACCATGATTACAAACATGTTTGTAGTTGGGTTTGTCATAAAAATGAACACCTCCTTACCAGTACGACCTTCCCACCACCATACCCCCCCTCAGCTTCCTCCTCCCCCAGCCCTGCCTGTACTCAAGACAGGCATTCTATATCTCTCACTCAGTGCCATGGTCAAAATGGTTGTTGGTATAGTTATTTCTCTAACTGCACTCACCACTGCACTCAACACTCTTTGTGGTAAGCTTCATATCCTATGCTAGTCCTTCCAGCCCTCATCTCTATTTTCTCTAGGTATTATTGCCATACTACCTTTTTTGTTTTGTTTTTTGTATTTTTGTTTGTTTTTTGGGGCCACACCCATTTAATGCTCAGTGGTTACTCCTGGCTAAGCACTCAGAAATTGCCCCTGGCTTGGGGGGACTATATGGGATGCCCGGGGATCGAACCATGGTCCTTCCTTGGCTAGCGCTTACAAGGCAGATACCTCACCGGCCCCAATTACCATACTACCTTTTATTTTTATTTTTTTAACTTTATTTATTCATTGATTGATTTCATGATTGGCTTTTGGGTCACACCAGATGGCGCTCAGGGTTACTCCTGGATCTTCACTCAGAAATCGCCCCTGGCAGGCTGGGGGGCAATAAGAGATGCTGGGAATTGAACAGGACCCCTCCCAGGCGGGCCACATGCAAGGCAAACACCCTACTGCTGCGCTATCTCTCCAGCCACTCTTAATTTTCTTAAATCCCACAGATGAGTGAGACTATTTTGCATCTATCTCTCTCCCTCTGACTTATATCATATAGCATAATAGTTTCTGTGTCCATCCATGTATAGGAAAATTTCATGACTTCAGTTTTCCTGATAGCTGCATAGTACTTCATTGTGTATATGTATCACAGTTTCTTTAGCCATTCATCTGCTATTGAGCATCTGGGTTGTTTCCATCGTCTGGCTGTAAATAGCGCTGCAATAGAACTGTGCAGAAGACAATATTTGTATTGTTTTTATGTTCCTATGAATGATATAACTGAATCATATGGAAGCTCAATTTCAGTTTTTTGAGGAATCTCCATATTGTTTTCCATGAAGGCTGGACTAGATGGCATTCCCACCAGCAGTGAATAAGAGTTCCTTTCTCCCCTCATCCCCACCAGCACTGTTTGTTATTGTTTTTGATGATCCATTAAGAATAACAGTAGATAAATTTTCCTTTAGATAAATTTTTATATTCCACATAGCTTTTGAGAATATCTCTTCACAACCATTCGGTTATCACTTTCTTCCTGTAATTTAAATTCAGATGGATCTGCACAGCCATGAAATACAGTAGTCTTTTAAATTCTTCTCTATTTTGGAAATCCAGAAATTTTACAAAGAGCTGAGTAGCTACTAATGCTATTTCAGCCTTTCCATTCACTAAAGATTTGCGATTCCATTAGGAACACCACATACGTGATTTCACAGAGGTTCCCTGCTGCTATAATATTTGCCAATGGCATCAAACAGAAACTCTTTCACTAGGTCTTTTCTATCTGGTTGCTCAGGGAAGTTTCTGCTTCGATCTACAACCACGTGGTCTGGAAGGTATTTTAAGCAGTCAACTGCTGCAGGGAGCTACTCTTCCTGAGAGCCACTGTAAGACTTGAGAATCCCTTGATCCAAATAATTACTGTTGACCAACTCAGGCTGCCTCTTAGGCAGAGGAACTTTGGGTACAGTCGATTGCTGTTTGAGTATGGAGTCAAGAAGCAGAAGATCAATAAGTTGAAGTAAACGCACAATTGTTTCTTCTTGCCATACTTCATCAATAACGTGTGGAAACAAGGTTGTAGAGATGTTTATGTGAGGAAATTTGTCTGGCTTTAAACTCAGATTTTCCCCACAGGTCCTCTAAACTTGACTTTAAAATTTAATATCAGGTGACTCAAAATGTATCTGCATACCTAGAAGGTGAATATGACTTATTTTCTTTGCCTAATTGACTTTCTTAGTGAGGTATCATCGTGAATCTATACAGGCTGCTACTACTATCTTCAAAGGAGGTGTTTTTTTTTTTTTATCTTTTCTGAAGACTATGATTGGAACTGTTTCAAATACTTTATAGTATATTATAGATTCTTTTTTTAACCTTTATATAAATGTTTTGCACTGAGTTTTGTTTTACAGTGTGATTTCAATTCTGTTAACGATTGGGTTTCTTGCATAAATTACCTTTTTGGAAAATAGGTGTCACTTCCAGCAATACTCACCAAACAATGTGTGTCCAGTAGTGTCAAAAGGTATAGAACAGCACCAGGGTCATCATCCCCACAGTTGTGAGAAATCACAGGATTCCAAAGATCAAATCTAGGCCTCATAAGCATAAGGCTTGTGCTTGACTACTCGAGTCATCTTGCTGGCCCTAAGTACTGGATTCCTTAGTCAATTTTTACATAGAGTAGCTTCTCCCTAGCCCACATCCAAGCCTAGAACAGGTTCCGGGGACCATATGGGATGCCGGGGGGGGGGGGATTGAACCACGGTCCTTCATTGGCTAGCGCTTGCAAGGCAGACACCTTACCTCTAGCACCACCTCTCTGGCCCCAAGTTTCTTTTCTATCTCTCTACATTAAAAAGTACTTTTGGGGCTTACTCCTGGCTCTGTGCTCAGGTGAAGTGCAGGAATTGAAACAGAGTTAGCTGCATACAAGGCAATATCCCTGTATTACCATCCTAAGCAAAGGCATTTCTTTTGTTAGAAGAGATTATAGAAAAAGTAACAGAAATTGAGGCTGGTATAATGGTATAGCAGGTATAGTGCTTGACTTGCAAGTGGTTGACTTAGGTTTGATCCCTAGCATGCTACATGGTCCCTTGAGCACTGCCAGGAGCAATTCCTAAGTGCAGCATGAGGACTAACCACTGAGCATTATTGAGTGTAGCCCCCAAACCAGGGGAAAACAGGTATCAGGAACTTATGTTAAAGATAGGATAAATTTCTTTATGTCATGAGTCATCTCTAATATCAGCCATGCTATAAATATATTACACACAATGGAAATAATTTGTGAGACATAACTGTGCTTGAGAAAAACAAAGCAGCAATGACATATTAATTGCAGCATTTGAACAGCCAAGGGAAAACGACCACAGGACAATCAATAGACTTATTTTTAAAAACATTTATTTGTTACAAAAGTTAAATACTAAATCTAAAAACATATAAATTCAGATCAGGCTATATTAAAATACATACATACCCTTCTTTGCAAAATTATTAAAGGTTGAATTAAATGCTTTCAAGAAATAAAGTACCCTTGAGGACATTTTTGTCCACTGAACTATATATTGGTGTAGTGTCATTTTAAAAATTACATTTTGAAAAAGTTCACTGACTTAGTGGTCAAATTGATCATAGTTTTAGATTTTGCTACTACTCAGCATGAACAGAGCCGTCATACAGGTTCCAACAGGGTGCGCTTCAGTTAGGGTTACTGAAAATTTTATGTTACAAGTCTAGTCTCCTAGAACATGAACCGAGTTGTTGGAAGTACACAAGGGATTATATAAGGTGAAAACTTGGCCTGAAAAGAAAAGGCTTTAATTTTACCATACATCACCTTTGCTAACTAAAATGACTGTAGATATACTGAAGCAGAAATCAGCACAAAGCATACATCCATCTAGAAATAGTCTTTCTATTAAAGAAGACAATCGAAAAGAACATTCATTTCTCCATGATAGTTTGTAAGTATTTAAATGTTGTGTCATTTTAAATTGCATAAATGAACGCTACTGAGTCTAGGTTTAGAAACTAATTTGGTGATTGTTCTGTCTCTAAGGAGCTAGAACATGCGTGTCTTTGAGTGTGGTGACACCTGTTCATCAGAAAACCTACATACTCCACGCCAACTGAGCACCAGATTCCAAACTCAGCATCCACTCAAGACAATCTAAACTACAGTAACAGGAGAAAGACTAAGGTCTACTTAAATGTCAGCATTTTCAATAAAATATTTTATATCGCTGGAGGACTGAGACTTTTCAACTTCCTAGATTAAAAGTTAATGAATTAGAATTTTAAATGCTATGATTCACGTGGGGATAAGAATAGATTTAAGAAGAACAAAAGGCTATCATTGTCAGTCTTGTATGTGAGTGCATTCGAGAAATCTACAACTATTCTTTACAACTCTAATCCTTGTCAAATGAGATTTGCTGGAAGCTGGTAGTTAATTCAAGTGATCAAAATATGAAACACATTTTTGAGGGGCCACACCCAGCTATGCTTGGAAGTTATACCTGGCTTTGCTCTAAGGGATCACTCCTGGAGGTGCTCAGGGGCCCATATGAGGTTCAGGGGATCAAACCTAAATCAGCTGTCTGCAAAACAAATGCCCTACCTGCTGTACTATTGATATAGTCCATAAAATGTTAATATAAAACACTGATTTTCTTCAACAGAAACCAATAAAAATCAAATTTCTCAGAAGATCTACACAGGATATATTTCCTGTTTTGCTTTTGACATCCAAAGATAAGATTATATTTCATCTTAATAGCACAGTTGTTTAGTCAAACCTTTGATGAGTAACACTGTAATTATAAAAGAAAATACAACCAACAATAAATAGTAATCTGGTGTATGCAGCTTGTCAGGTTTTGATAATCTTGTCGTGAGCTACAAAAGAAACTACAATTCTGTCTTCTACCTTAATACCATATTTTCTACAAGTTTGATTAATAATCTTTCTTTTACTCACTGGGCTATCTTGAAAGACAAGACTCCTGTTACTTTTAGTCAAATATCCTTGAGGCTCCTAGAAAAATTAAAAATGATGCACACTATGGACATCTGAACTTGAGTAAATGCACTAAAACAAGTCTTAAACCTTTGACAGCAGATTCTCTCAAAAGCATCATTTCCTATAATACACATGAAAATCACATCAATCAGTTGTAATTGCATCAAAATCCTGGTTTAACAGAATGATCAAGAAAGAGCCTGTAGCTCTGTGTCAGAGTAAGGATAGTCAGCTTTTATGGTTCCCTCGCCACCATGAGCTATCATACCTGGAGAGTTCTCCAGGCTCTGTGCTCAAGGGCTCAGAGGATTAGATGGGGTGGCAAAGATTGAACTAAGGTCTACTGTGTGCATGGCAAGTACCTTACCCTCTGTACTACTGCTTCAGCCCCCGGATGGTGAATATTTTAGAGCTAAGACAATATGACACATTTCTCACTTGAGTCAAGGTGACAGTGGCAGCCCTGTATGGTACAGACCCTCTAAAGGTAGAAACACCACAGAGACTCATCCTCAGCAGTCTCCTCCTTTCTCTTTCCTTGATTACAAAGCTTCTTATGTGTTCAGAAACAACAATATTGAAACAAGAAGAACAGACCATATCCAGTGAGGAGACACACATAACTTTGGGAGAAGGGTTCAGTCCAAAATGGAAGTGGGAACTCTTCCTCATATTTCAAGGGTTGGGATGTGGCTCAGCAGTAAAGTGCCTTGTATTCGTGAGACTTGGGTTCAATCCCAGGCACCTTCATAAAATTTCAAAAAAAATAAGGATCTTCCAGATGTGCCAGCATTGAAACAAGACTGAGTCTTTCTCAGTGTGGACTACATGGATCTACATGGTTTCATGGGTCTGGTTAGGTTTCTCACTGAGCACATCCCAGGGCAGGAATAAGGTGGCTCAGAGGGGTTATCCAAAAGAAAAACAATCTTTTCATCATGATGGTTCAAACACTGTCACTGGCTAAGAATCAAGTAACATGGCATGTTCAAAATCCCCAAGGACATCTCTATTTCTAAAATTTCAGACCATCAGTTTTCACCTCTAGAATTCTCACTACAGAAATAGTCATACTGGGGGTCTTAGATGCACCTCAATAGAGCAATTGATCAGACATGATAAGTGTTAATCCTATATGATTATTTTTAACTTCAAGCATTTATTAAGTGGGAGGGGAATTCACATCACTATAGCAACAGAACATCTTAAAGGGAAAAAGTAGCTGTACAACAGCTTGATATATTTGGGCAAAGCTTTAGTTTTAGTCTGTGGTATCTCTTGTTCCCTTTAAAGATCACAAAAGTAGGTTTACTTCAAATAGAACTGATCAGCACATTAAGCTGTTCAGTGATTTTTTTTTCCCTTAACAACCATATTGGATTTTTTCCCCACAAGAATCCTTCTGGTACACAAAAGCATCCCATTCATCTTCATCATCAACACTGTCATCATCATCATTATCATTATCAAAAATGTACATTTATAAAACTTCTAGTTACATTACTAAGCAGCGACATTTCCTCGAGTGAATATATTTCCTGTATTCCGCAAGCTGCTTCAAGTACATATTTGACGGCCATCTGTGCTTCTCAACAAAAGTGCGTTCTTCCACTAAAAGTGTCAGAAAAGGAGTGTTAATTGGTAGACTTCATGAAGCTACATTTGGATACTGACTGCAAATTTCCTACTTACTAGAAAAGATGCAAAGTTTGTTTCAGAACCTCCATCTTTCCCCTTAAATTTTCCCAAAATCGCTGAATACAGTGTTAGAATTTTTGTTATAATAAGATTTACAGTTATACATATTTTTATCCACTGCTTTACCAAGCAGTGTTTAGGTTTGATCTTTTTTATGAAGATTTGTGTTTTCCTTTTGTTCCCTTAGCAGCTAACCCAACCTTCCAGCCCTTTAGGATCCTCTCTATCATCTTTCCGCTGCCAGAGTTCTCAGGCAATTTGTCCACTGCAGAAATGATCACTATGGTAAGTGCCGCAGAATGACCTCTTCGGAGTCCCACCCCTACTATGCTTGCCAGGTCTGCTTCATGCTTTCATACAAATCCTTCATTCCTATAGTTCATTTGGTTTGTTTGCTAGTGTGGGGAATGCTTCTTGAAAAGGGGTTACATAAAAGGTATTTTGCTCTTTTTGTTTATTTTTTGTAGGCTGCACCCAGTGGCACTCAGGAATTACATCTGGCTCTGCACTCAGGAATCATTCCTGGTAATGCTTAGGGAACCAAATGGAATACTGGAGATCAAGTCCAGGTTAGTTGTAAGCCTAGGTTAGTGCTATACTAGCACTCTGGCCCACTTGCCTCTGTTCTTCTATTAGCCATAATAATCTGCTCACTTCACTAAACTTGAGAGCTTAGCAGCTCTTCTTAATTGATAACTTCAGTACTCCGCTTCTTGTGTAATTTTTGGCGATTTCCTTCCTGGTTTTTCTTTTTATTATGATTTATTTTTGGTATTGGGGCCAAGATACTTTTTGGCATTTTTTTTTTGGTATGGTGTTTTACTCTAGATCATTTCTGAACTCAGCATGGATCAAACCCAGCAATCCCAGCCTCCCACTTGCTTATTTCTCTATTAACATTACTCAGGCACTTCACCTCTTAGATTGAATTTTCACTTAAAAAAATATTCTCTTTTATTTAATTATTATTTGTCATACTTAGGGAATTAGCACTTAGATATACAAGCTCTCTCCATTCTGGAAAAGCCTGTGTTCACCTTCTCTTATCCGACCTCTTTCCTACCTCCTTTAACTTCACTGATAAACTTGTTATACTTGAACAACAACAACAAAATGAAGTGGTATTTGTGGAGACTAGAGCCAGCCCTAAGTTTTGGAGATTTTCTTGACTTTGTCTTTCAGTTTTTTAGCTTAGGTGCTTTGCTGGTGTGTGTGTGTTGTTGCTCATTTGGAAAGTGGGGTTGTATTTTTTAAATCACATTTTTAATATCCAAGAATAACTTCCTGTTCTTTTAATACTGCTTTTAGTTGTGATAAAATATACATAGTGAACTTTAGGGCTGAAGCAATAGTAAAATGTGCAGGTCACTTGCCTTGCATGTAACTGACTTAAATTCAATCCCCAGCACCCCTGATTGTCTCAGCCCTCTAAAATTTATTACCCTTGATCTAAAACCCATCCCCCCTGAGCATCACCAGGTGTGGCCCATAAAACCAAAGCCAAAACCAACAACAAAATAAAGTTCTAAAACTTTAGACCTATTAAACAACACCCCTTTTCCCCATTCCTTAGAATCTGGCCATAACCATTTTACTTCTAGTCTCCACAAATACTGCTTCATTTTGTTGTTGTTGTTGATGTTGTTGTTGCTAAAGTTAACAAGTTTATCAGTAAAGTAAAGAGAGGTAGGAAAGAGGCAGTTTAAGACATGTTCTCAGGGAGAACACGGGCTTTTTCCAGAATGGAGAGAGCTTGTACATCTAAGTGCTGAAGTATGACAGTCATACCTAGAGAAGGAGATGCAGGAATCATGTGCTCCAACAGTATAGGGTAGCACGCTGGAACTACTTCTTTTTTTTGTTTTGTTTTTTGTTTTTGGGCCACACCCAGCAGTGCTCAGGGGTTACTCCTGGCTGTCTGCTCAGAAATAGCTCTTGGCAGGCACGGGGGACCATATGGGACACCAGGATTCAAACCAACCACCTTTGGTCCTGGATCGGCTGCTTGCAAGGCAAACGCCGCTGTGCTATCTCTCCGGCCCCGGAACTACTTCTTTTTTTTTTTTTTTTTAAATAACAATAAGATTTAGCCTCTGTTTTATCAATAAAAATATCTTATTTGGGAGTGGGTGTGATATTCATTTTAGAATTAATTTTTCATTCATGCTGTGCTGGGGATCAATTCTAAACTCCCACAAAGCCAGGGTTCCTATATCTTAATCTGTCTCCCCAAAAGCTGTTCACATTTGTGGTTTGTTTTGGTTTGGTTTTAGGGTCACAATCAGTTGTGCTCAGGGCTTACCCCTCACTCTGCACTCAGGGATCACTCCTGGTGGTCTGTGAGAACTATATGGGATGCCGGAGATCGAACCCAGGTCAGCTGTATGCAAGGCAAGTGCCCTACCTGCTACACTATCTCTCTGGCTCCTATTCACATCTTTAAGGGCAAATTTTCTATCTAGAGTAAGATATTGTATAAAATTCTAATACATGAGACAAAAAAAATCACAATGAGGCCAGGGAGATAACACAAAGGAAAAGCACATGCTTAACAAGTGGGAGGCCCTGAGTTCTATCCCCAAATGGTTCAAGGATACATTGGGGCCTGAGCACTGTACCCCAGGGCCCCAGCATTGCCTAGAAGATCTTGGCCCCCAACACCACCCAGTGAGGTCCCTATATGAGAAAAAAACTATTCTGGTCATAGGTGAGAGTAAAGGTCATAAAATTGTAAATTTTAGCTTCTTTAGCCTCCTCATAGCTCTCTATACTCTTCTCCTCTCCATATCCTTTATCCATCTTAAAAGACTTTTGTGGGGAGGGGAAATTGATGCTCAGGACTTAATCTTGGTCCTGCACTCAGATATCATGCCTGGTGGTGCTCAGGAAACTATATGGAGTGCCAGGAATTAAACTTGGATCAGCTTCATATTCTACTCACTGTACTATCTCATCAACCCCTTTAGAAGGCCTTCAAGCATCTTCAAAATGTTTCTATATAGAGTACAAGGATTTCACCAGGTGATCTAATCTTTACTTTCAGCTCTTGGGTTTTTTGCTTGCATTTTTGTTTGGACCACAACCAGCAGGGTTCATATTCACTCAGGATATTCTCCTGGTAGTGCTCAGGGAACCATATGGGATAGGAGGGATCTAACCTAGTTCTGCTACATGCAAGGAAAATATCTTACTCAATATACTATCTCTCTGGCCTCACTGATCTTTTGTTTTACTTGAGACTCTTCAAGAGAACACAAAGCAATGCTGATAACCTTGTATACTCACTTCCTAATTTCACTTTCTTTCTTTATCTAAAATATCAGCAGTTTATCTTTTCGTTTGAAGCTTCATAATTTACTTTTAAAAAGTTGAATTCTAAAAAAAAAGTTGAATTTAAGGACTAAAATAAAAAAAAAGAATGAATTCAGTAAACTCTGCTCAGTACATTTTATGATACTCTTTTTTGAATAAAAGAAATGTTGAAAAACTATTACTGTCGTAGTGTGAACTTCAGAATAGACATTGAAATTAATTCAGATATGCAGAACATTTAATAAAGCTATATATTGGAAATAAAAAATAATTACAACTCCTTTACAAAAATAATTTCATCCGTCCATTTAAATGTTTTCTAACTTAGGTGGTTAAAATCAGTAGCTTTTATCACAACAAAAGGTAACTTGGGCCCAGAGAGATAGCACAACAGTAGGGCATTTGCCTTGCACACAGCCAATTCAGAACAAACAGTGGTTTGAATCACAGCATCCCATATAGTTTCTTGAGCCTGCCAGGAGCAACTTCTGAGCACAGAGCCAGAAGTAAACCTTGAGCACTCCTGAGTGTGACTATAAACCAAAAATAAAATAAAAAAAAATTGGTAACTAAAGCCACATTATCTACTTCAGAGGGAAAAAAGAGAGCTTATAAAAATAGTTTAGGTGTTTATAAAGACCACACTAAAAAACAAAGGAGTGTTTTTCATTTATTTGTTATTTTTTTATTTTGCTTTTGGACCACACCTGGTTGTGCTCAGGTCCTGACTCTACTCAGGAATGAATCCTGGTGGGCTCAAAAGATCATATGTGAAGCCAGGGATCAAACCCAAGTGAGCTGCATGTAAGGCACAAGTACCCTACCTGCTGTACTATCAAGCCAGTTCTCTTTTTCCTTATTTTTCTAACTTCTATTCCTAAAATAATGTCTTGAATATGAGAACAAGACATAAAGTTTTCTTTTTAGAAAAATTAAGTGCAATCTACCTGAAAGATCTTGAAATTCGGGCTTCTGGCTGAAGATGAGGTAGTTAGTGGCAATGAAATGAAGTAGCCAGGTTGAAAGGCAATCGGAGTGGTGGAACTGCAAGAGAAATGGAAAAGTGAGACAAAACTGGCTGAATGGTAGAACAGTGCACAGGTGAAAAGAAAGGTCAGTGAGCTTGGGGGTGCCATCATTTTACTTAGCAAAATATCTCAAAGCTCCTTCACATTGTAGCATATACAGCACTCAATTCCTTTCCAAGGCTGAAAAATATTCCAATGTATACACACACACACACACACACACACACACACACACACACACACACCCCACACACACACATATATATATATATATATATATATATATATATATATATATATAACATGTTTCCCCATAGCCCATCATCTTTTTATGAAAAGCTTTTCCACTTTTAGCCCAAGTCTCCTAAGCAGTCTTCAGGATACTCTACACTGAAAGGAAAAGGCAGCATAATTATTAACATAGAACATCACATCTTTCAATAAAGAAAATATAGAAGAAAGTAGCAGGCTATGTTGCAGTGGCTGAGTGCCTAATAGTAGATCTTACATCTTTCCAGCCCTAAGTATAGTCTGACACTCAAAATAATTAAACAAGCAATAGAACAATGTCAGACTGCTTACTGATGTTTCTAGGCAAGATTTCCCCCCAACAGTGTTCAGGGGACCATGTGTGGTGCCTGGGATTGAACCACAGTAAGCTGGCAGGCTGGAAGCTCCTATTCTCAGAGCTATCTTTCCAACTCAAAACTGCACATTTAAAGACAGACTTCTCCCTGCCATGACTGCTCGAGTTCCTTTGATAACAGCCCTGTTATCTCAAATTTTAACAAAGAAACTCAAGTACAGCTCCTTAAAAAGTTATAATGTGAAAATATTTTAATTTATAAATTCACAGGATCCTGATTTTAATTACACAAAATTATTTTTTAATTAAAAGAAACTTTATACTTTATCTGACATCACATCATCTTTAAACAATCTCTTTCTGCCTTGCTTTAACCAAAGACTATGATTATCTCAAGGAAAGAGAGCAAAAGCCTCTAGCTATCTTAACAGATACAACCAGCTCTATTTGATGATCTAACCAGAAGTTCAAAGACCCTGCAGAGGACTGTGTCTAGAGAGAAAGGGAAGGACGAGAAAATTTAGGGATAAGGCCTGTCTTGACTCAGATCCGATTTCTGGTATCCTATATGGTCCCCTCAAGCACTGCCAGAAGTGATTACAAAGCACAAAGCCAAACATAGTAAGACCTGAGCACAGTTGGGATTAGCCTCAAAATGAGAGAGAGAGAGAGAGAGAGAGAGAGAGAGAGAGAGAGAGAGAGAGAGAGAGAGAGAGAGAGAGAGAGAGAGAGAGAGAGACAGAGAGAGAGACAGAGAGACAGAGAGACAGAGAGAGAGAGAGAGACTGGGATCACTTGACCAAGATTTAATGGTATTTTATTATAATAGTAGAATCTTGGGCAGGAGCTGGAATGCCTATCATTAAAAGAAATACTTTTATAACAGGTGCTGACCCAAGAAATAGGTTCATTAAGAAGTTCAAACAAGAGAATTATAAAGGCATTAAAAAAAGAAACCAAATGCTACACCATCCAACAGCACTATGAAGACAATGCAGCTGGCAGAAATCCCCTGTGATCTCTTGCACATTGCTTGGGAAGCAATGAAAGAAATAAAAATACTATCTATAAATCTTACAAGAGGGCAGCTGAACCTTTGCCATAAATGCGTGTGTGCAAAGCTCTGAGCTCAAGCTCCAGCACCACAAAATAAAAACACAACTGAAAGAAGATTTGAAAAACAAACAAACAAACAAACAACTAAATCCATAAAGCAGATCACCTTGGCTTTCTTGAGCAGGTCTACGATGTCGAGGTTCATGGCTGCCAGCTCCCGGCTAGGCATGCTCTGCAGTTGTGTGATGATGAAGAGCTCACAGATGTGCTGCAGCCTGGACACTTGGTACATCTCGGCACAGATCAAGAGACACATGGCCTGGAAGATGCCAGCTGTGCAAGAAGGGAAAAGAGCACATGGGAAATGAAACCTTTACTTTTATGAGCTAAAGCAAAGCAACAAAAACTAACTGAAAGCTGGTATCTCTGTCATACTCCAACGTGAGAATAACCCATTTGGGTCATCACATGCTGAATCTGCTCATTGTTTTGGAGAGTTTTTTTCTTTCTTTTTCTTTTTCCTCTGTGTGTGTGTGTGTGGGGGGGGCAAATCCAGCAATGCTCAGGGGTTGTTCCTGTCTCTATATTCAGAAATTGCTCCTGGCAGGCTCAAGGGACCATAAGGGGATCGAATCAGGCCCATCCTGGATCAGCTGAATGCAAGGCAAATAAATACCCCTACAACTGTGATATCACTCTGGTCCAACTACCCACTGTACTATCACTTGGGTACCATGAATAGTTTCTTTCTATGACTTTCTCACTGCAAATAAAGCAACAAAGAGCAACCAAAAATTGTTATTTAATTTTTTGGCTGGTTTATTTTTGGTGCTTGGAATTATGCAGGATGCGCTCCACATCCCTAATTTTCTAATTATTCATTTTGGACCAATTTCTCACCACATAGCTTTTCTGAACATTTCTCTAATTGGCAAGATAAAATATAAAATTAGAAGTTCCATTACTCTTGTGAGAGAATGACTGAGCAAAATTCAAATGTAGTGAAAATATTTAATTTAGCACACACATTTGCCACTACTAAAATAACAAAATTAACAGCTCTTTTCCTGATAAGAACCAAATGCTTTCATTTTTACCAAGCAAAAAGAAGACACTTCTTAACATTGATATGAAAACCTAACTGGCTCCATCACAGCCTTGAAAAACAACTTATGTTTAACTTAGGTATAGTCATTTACAATATTACTAGTAAGGTTCAGACATCTATTCCAACTCCACACACTCTGTGGCTACATACAAACTGTGTATTCAAATCCTTGGCAAACTTTTATTTGATTATTTTATTTTACTTGATTTTTATTTAATTTGATAATTTTATTTATTATAGTTTGAGTCACAAAACAGTCTTAGAATGAATTAAAAGGATTTTTAAAGAATGAGTTCTATGATCTTTCACTAGAGAGAACATATATAACCTGTTTAAAACAAGATGGATTTTTTTATTTTATTTTATCTTATTTTATTTTATTTTTGCTTTTTGGGCTATACACAGTGATGCTCAGGGGTTACTCCTGGCTATGTGCTCAGAAATCACTCCTGGCTTTGGTGGCGCAAGCAGTAGGTCATTTGCCTTGCAAGTGCTAACCTAGAACGAACTGCAGTTTGATCCCTCAGCATCCCATATGGTCCTCTACGCCAGGAGACATTTCTGAGTGCATAGTCAGGAGTAACCCCTAAGCGTCACCAGGTGTGGCCAAAACCAAAAACAAAATAAAAAAGAAATTGCTCTTGGCTTGGGGGACCATATGGCACGCTGGGGGATTGAACTGAGAGGTCCATCCTAGGTTAGCACGTGCAAGGCGAATGCCCTACCGCTTGTACCACCGCTCCAGCCCCAAGATGGATGTTTTGTTGTTGTTATTCTCGGGTTTTTTGGTGTTTTGGGCCACACCTGGTGATGCTCAGGGGTTACTCCTGGCTATGTACTCAGAAATCGCTCCTGGCTTGGGGGACCATATGGGATACTGGGGGATTGAACCGTGATCCGTCCTAGGCTAGCGCGGGCAAGGCAGACGCCTTATCCCTTGCGCCACTGCTGTGACCCCCCAAGATAGATGTTTTAACAGTTATTTTAATGACAGATGTTTTAATAACATTCCAACAACAGACATGGAAAATGTTCTGAATCCAAAACTAAAAGTGGTAAGTCTGAAAAGATGGTCTAAAAGGTGATTTCCCATCCTATCTTCTGGGGTTCCTGACCAAGTTCTGCATTCACTGGTGCAGACTACTATCTGCCCTAGGCCACCAGGAGCTTATTCTAACTGTGTTTGAGATGGGAGCCACCTAGTGGCCAAAGAATGAGGACAAATCAAAGGGAGTAAATGCCCCAAGCAAGGTTTTCCAATTTTTGCAGGTGCCTCCAGCCAGAGTAACCCACGGGATCTGTTCCAACATTTGGCTGCCAAAGGCAGCTGGTTCCAGTTCAAAGACAGGGAGTCCCAAAGACAGGGAGTGCTTCATGTATGAGAAGGAAACACAATTCCACAGTACGCCAGGCATTCTGAACTGCAAAGAGAACATCTGAAACAACTGAACATCATCGGCTTCTGACTTTAGCCCAAGTTAGAAGATGTCTACAGCGAGTAGCAGGACAGTTGCCTTGCATGTGGCAGGCCCATGCTCAATACTAAGCACTGCATTATGCTTCTCTGTGCCTGCCAGAAAAGAATCCCTGAGTACAGAACTAGAAATAAGCCCTGATCACCACCAGATGTGTCTCCAAAACAAAAACAAAAACAGAATCCCAAACATCCAACATCTTGAAATAATGCCAAGAGAAACCATTATTAAAGGTATGATAAGCCAAAAAAAATTACTTAAAAATATCCTTATCTTGGGCCATCTTGGGTATCCTGAGCCTGACACTGCCAGGAATAGCCTTGAGGGGCCCCATAGCTTTGGGCTGAAATCACAAGGTCTAACCCAAGGGACAGGGGCCTAGTGCTGTGAGTATTCCTCCTGCTCCTCACCACTGCTTGGAAAGTCCACACAAAACCCTCCAAAATAGGTATTAAAATACTGAGAACCTTCAGTAAGAACCAAGATCCAGGACAGTGAATCCCAAGGTTCTCATCCTTTGGGGATAAGGGGGGTTCTGTCCCAGGGCTCTACAATTCAGGTTGCTAAATCTGAGTGACCACTCCATCCAGATATCTGCAGGGACTGCCAGTCACTGCTTGCCCCCTTGTACTAACAGTTCCTCAAGATCTCAACACCGTCATACCCATGATGCCAATTACCAGAACCTTGAGGCAGCTAAATGTGAGAGGCCACTGAGTAGGATGGGCAGTAAAAAGGGAAGCCAAGAGCTGGCATGTACACCACTCACCTGGGCAACAGGAATCTGTGTAGAGGTACTCCAAGAAGGACAAGAAGGTCTCTTTGGAAACACCATAAACTGGAATCAGCACACTCTTGGACTCCATGTAATTCCCATTAAACATGGCTGCCATCACTTCACAACGGGCCACCAGGATGGCCCTGTGGGCCGGCACTGTTGAACCTGTAAAATTCAAGTGGGAACCAAAGCTCGGTAACATAAGCAGTATCACACATTCCTTCCTGAGAGTGTGGGAAGGAAAAGGGCACAGTTGTGGCAAGAAGCCAGGCTTAGAAGAAAACCAGCAGTACTTCAGACTGGTTACAGGTTTCACTGAAAGGGACAATTTAAAAAGTGATGCTGAAATCTGATGGGAAGGTTACATGGAAGCTCACCAAGCTCAATGAGCAAAAACAGTAACACAGAAGGCTAAGTCAACTAGCACCAACCAATCACCAACTACCAAAAAATTCTCACTGACTTCAGTAACACCATTGTGAGATATAATGGGGATCACATATTAACTTTTATTGATTCTAAGTTTTGATAATTCCATTTCCTTTGGTGTTGTAACAACCAATAAATGTGTTTATGCCTGTAAAGGGGGACAGGCTGCGTGGTGTATGGGAGACTGGGGACACTCGTAGAGGGAAGGTTGTGGTGGGATTGGTGTTGGAACATTTAATGCCTAAATAGCTGTATGATGAACTCGGTAAATCAGTATTATAATGAAAAATTTCTTTATTTTTTGTTTTTGTGCCACACCCGACAGTGCTCAGAAATTAGTTACTCCTGGCTCTGCACTCAGAAATCACTCCTGGCAGGCTCAAGGGGCCATGTGGGATGCTGGAAATCGAATTCAGGTTTTTCCTGGGTCTGCTGTGTGCAAGGCAAATGCCCTACCACTGTGCTATTGCTCTGGCCCATAAAAAAATTGTTAATTAAAAAATTAAATGCTGGGGCTGGAGTGGTAGTGCGTTTGCCTTGCACATGGTAGACGCAGGACAAACCTTGGTTCAATCCCTGGCTTCCCATATGGCCCCCCAACCCAGGAGCGATTTCTGAGCACATAGCCAGGAGTAACCCCTGAGCATCACCAGGTGTGGCCCCCCAAAAAAAATTAAATGCTGTTTTTATTGTAAACTATGATGCTGAAACTGGATCGAAAGTCAGACAATGATTTGTTTCTTCTTGCTATTCTAAAGACAGAAACGTTGAAACAAAATGTTTCACTGCCTGATTTTAAAACAAAACATCAATCCTTCATAATTGGCTTCAAATCCCACCACCCACTATGACTGTTATGGTATGCTCCCAGAAACCCCTTTTTCTTGGCCAAACACACAGTACAGTTGGATCATGCTCACCCTGATCAGAAAAAGGAAACAGGAGTAAACAGTTCCTAAGGAATGAAGAAAGAATCTTGCCCAGAAAAATCTGCAAGGTGCTGACCTTGCCCTCTACTCTTCCCAACAGCGCCCCTGCCCCAGGAAGCTGTTTCCGGAAAGAACATTTACATGTTCAAGGTCTTGGCCCAGAGCCCTCACGGAGGCCCACAGCTGAAAGGACTGCAGACAGCTTGCTAGCTCCAGGCCACTGTTCCTGCAGCGCCAAATGGAGTTGTGTGGCACAGCTCTGGCACCACAGGAAGCTCAAATCTCCAGCCAGCCTGCAGGGGGTGTAGAGGGGATTATCAGGTGGGGATGCCAATCATCCCGCCTGGTGCTGAGAATGCAAAGATGAGAAAGACAAAGGGCCTCCAGCTATAGAGTTGTCAGACATCTAATTGGCAGAAGACTGAGAGCCTGTGTGAGTGACAAAACTGTCCACTTCCAAAATGTCATACTCTGACCAGGAGCCTTCCCTGCTGTCATTCTTTGCTCTCCATGACCTGATTCTTTCCCAGCTTTAAGGTCAATAAAACATCTTCTGGCTCAGTGCAGTAATAGTAAGTACAGGGCTTTCTCTGGCCACATGTAAACCCTGATGGTGCCCATTTTTCTTTTTTTCGATTTTTTTGGGCCACACCCGTTTGATGCTCAGGGGTTACTCCTGGCTAAGTGCTCAGAAATTGCCCTTGGCTTGGGGGGACCAAATGGAATACCAGGGGATCGAACCGAGATCCTTCCTTACCTTTAGCACCACCTCACCGGCCCCCCCATTTTTCACTCACTTCCCAGGTAGAAGCTGGAGCAAAGGAGCAAGGCCTACATTCCAGTTGGGCCCCCCACTCCCAAGCCCTGCTCCTTTTAGGCAGTGCCCTTCCCGCCTTCCTGCCTGGGGCTACCTGCCCTCAATGTGACAATGTCCTCTGAAGGGGGCAGGGTTTACCAGTTTCCACAATTATAGCATGTTGGTTAGACTTGTACACAGCAATTAACAATGATTCCAAACAGGTAACACAACTTGACTTGTAATCTTAAGGCCTTCAAACCTCCAAGAGAGCACCATGAAATCTAGAAAAGGAAACTTTAGAAGCAAGCCAACAAATCAGATAAAGTGTCATCTGAGTTATGCAGAACTCAAGAGTGGCTCAAAACACGAAACAAATGAAAGCTGCAGAAAGAATTTGGTAAGTAATCTAGGGGTTTTATCTTACTTATTGGCATAAAATTTTTACCATATTCAATGATGCACCAGGATTTACAACTCTTAGTTCTATTTTTCATATATACACCATTCCAACACCCCAACCATCACTAGAGTGCCTCCACTATTGTCCCGAGGTCCTGCTCCTGCCCCTGCCATGTAAGCACAGTTCTATATAAAATCTCCAGTTCTCATGCCTTTGCCATTTGTTGTTCCCATATTAAGTTTCTTTTATTTATTGGTGGGTTTTTTTTTTGGGGGGGAGGTTGGAGCCACACCCGACAATGCTCAGGGGTTACTCCTGGCTCTGTACTCAGAAATTGCTCCTAGCAAGCTTGGAGGACTATATGGATGCTGGGAATTAAATCTGGGTCTATCTCAGGTTGACAGCATTCAAGGCAGATGTCCTACCGCTATGCTATCACTCTGGCCCTATTTATTGTTTTTAAATGCTTTTGTTTGTTTGGTTTGGGTTTTTATTTTGGTGGTGTTTTGTTTTGTTTTGTTTTGTTTGCAGGAATTGAACCCACGGGCCTCACACTGGTAGGACACCCTCTATCACTGAACCACATCACCACTAATCTTGGAAGTTTAGCAGAGATTTTCCCTGAATACAGTCATAACAGTTACAAAACCTACAACAAAATTTTCAGGCCTTTGAGCCAGAGAGACAGTACAGTGGGCTGGGAGCTTGTTTTGCACGTGCCAACCCAGGGTTGAATCTGTCACAGGGTGGTCCACCAAACACTTGTGTTCTGGCACAAAGTGAGGAGGAAGATCTGAGTAATGCTGGGTGTGGCCAACATATAAAACAAGCTAAGAGCAACAGAAAAGAACTGAAAACTCACTTTGGGTATTGGGGTGGGGGATTTGACATCTACTTTCTAGTTAAAAAAGAAATATGTGGGGGCCGGGTGGTGGCGCTAAAGGTAAGGTGCCTGCCTTGCCTGTGCTAGCCTTGGACGGACCGCGGTTCGATCCCCCGGTGTCCCATATGGTCCCCCAAGCCAGGAGCAACTTCTGAGCACATAGCCAGGAGTAACCCCTGAGCATTACCAGGTGTGGCCCAAAAATCAAAAAAAAAAAAAAAAGAAAGAAAGAAATATGTTATTTGAAAATGTCAATGCCTGAAATCTTTCCTTTGTAGTATTGGCTTGGCTATTACAGTTTTGTTGGGTGTTTTTGGGGGGATTGGGGCAGGAAGTGTGTGCTGGGCACTTCCAGTTGTGCTCAGGACTTACTCCTGGCTCTGTGTTCAAGGATTACCTACATACTCAATTATAAGCTGACCCAAGTATAAGCCAGTCCCCCTAATTTCACCCTAAAACCTGGGAAAGTTTAGTGACTTGAATATAAGCTGAGGTGGAAAAGCAGCAGTCACTGGTAAATTTCAAAAATAAAAATATATACCCAAAACAATTACAATAACTGAAAAATCAGTAGGTTAAATGTTTTTCAATATTGATTGCTAAAGAAAAATGTAATCTAGCAACAATAACTTTAAAACTTTAGATAAAGTGCAGAAAACCATAGCTTAACAGGTAATCAAGCTAAATCACAAAGGTTAAAATCCTTCACTGGATTTTTCGCCATCATCACCTGAATGTCCAAAGAGAGCTTCAGCTGTATGTAATGTGAGGGTATCAGCATAAACATTGTCACCATCACTGAATTCGCAGATAGCATTATCACTGCTGTTGGTTTTATACAAAGCACAGAATATTGTGGGTTGAATAGTTCAGTGGCATCCAGTTCAGCTCAGCCGCCTACCTCTACAGCTCAACCAAGACTTGTGGACTTAGCTGAAGCACTGACTCCTCCCCAGCAGACAGCAGATGACTGGAGACTATGTGCATTTGACTCAGTGCATGCCCACCGAATCAAATAACCTGTATGACCTGAGTATAAGTATATTATTATGAGTGTAAGCCGAGTTCAAAATTTGTGCCAAAAAACTCGGCTTATATTCGAGTATAAATGGTAATTCTGGCTTTGTATTGGGGAAAGGGGATTGTCCCCCAATGTGCTGTGGACTGAACCAGGACTGGCTATATGCAAACCAAGTGCCTTTATCTTTGTACTATCTCTGCTTTATGAAGAAAAAAAATTAAGAAAAATTTAAGAAAAAACTTAAAGTCCAAGTTTTCCAGAAACTTAGCATAGATTATTACAGATCTTTTATTGTTATCCTAAAATAAAATATATTTATCATACTTTTTTGCTCTGCTTTTAAGTTTCAAAATAAAAAAAAACTGAAAATAGTTTTTAATTTTGAAAAAGCAAGAAATATGCCGATTCAAAAAATATGTAGAATATCACACAAGTAAAAAGATATACTACCATAATAACCAGGAAATTAAAAAAAAATTTTTTTTTTTGGTTTAGGGCCACACCTGGCAATGCTCAGGGATAACTCAATGGAAACCATATAAGGATGCTGGGAATCAAGCCTAGGTGTGCTTCATGTAAGACAAGTGCCTCACCCACAGTATCATCAGTATCACTCTGACCCCTAGGAAATTCAATTCTGTTGGCATATTTTTCATGAGATACAGATCCAAATGTCAAAATCTTTCTGCATAAGTTTTAGGGCCAGGAATTTAACTTACAGATAGAGCATGTGCCTTGCAGGTGCAAGGTCTGGGGTTCAATCTTGAGATTGCCACAAAACAGAAAAGAAATCATATAAAGGTCTAAGTAAACATTTATTAACACTAATTTTTTTTCTTTTGCCAACACTAATTTTTGACTAGCTACCACATAGTGTGGATTGTGTTTTAGTGAAGAGACACACAAACACTCCCCCATCAACCTTTTTTTGTTTGTTTGGTTTTTGAGCCACACTCGGTGACACTTAGGGGTTACTCCTGGCTCTGCATTCAGAAATCACCCCTTAGGTGATCATGTGGGGTGCTGGGAATTGAACCCAGGTCCGTCCTGGGTCAACCGCATGTAGGCAAACGCCCTACCACTGTGCTATCTCTCTAGCTCCTCCTCATTGACTTTTAAAGTTGCTTTCAAAAAGCCACTAGGGGCAGCTATAATTAAAAAAATTAGCATTCTTCAATCCTTTTATACATGAAGATTAGTTCGGACAAACAGGTATAATCAAAATGGGAAATCAGTGGCTCTCAACCTTTCGACACCTGCAGATTAGCATTGGGAGTTGAAGACTACTGACACATACCAACAAACAGGTAGGGGCCGAAGGGCTAGCACATGGCAGCAGAACTGGGTTCGATCCCAGCCATTCCATATGTTCCCCTGAGAAACACCAGGGATGACCCCTGAAGCAAGAGCCAGAGTACTACCAGGTACAAAGAAATCGTTTAAAAAAATTATACAGGTAGTGGGGCCGGAGAGATAGCATGGGGGTAGGGCATTTGCCTTGCATGCAGAAGGAAGGTGGTTCAAATCCCGGAATCCCATATGGTTCCCCGAGATTGCCAGGAGTGATTTCTGAGCATAGAGCCAGGAGTAATCCCTGAGTACTGCGGGGTGTGACCCCCAAACCAAAAGAATTATACAGGTAGAGAACTATAACTACTGGTATATAATATCTATTAGTGATCATAGGTTTTTATTTTGTTAAAATCCAAAATAACTGAAATATTTGATTATGCAGATACTAATGGAGTCTATATAAATTAGAAGCAAATTTGGTTTCTTGCTAGTTGTCCTTTTCCTAAGTAATTTTTTTTAAATTACTCCTTTTCCATTTCAAGGTTACTTTTGCCTTGCAATTAATTCTCAGAGCTCAGACTCACAGAGCCAGAGGCAGAAGAAAGGACTTTATCTTTGTATGTCTCTAGTCTGCTTGTACTGGCAAGCTGCCAAACTTTAAAATAAAATGAACTATTCTGGAAAAAAAAAAAACTTAGAAAATAAATGACTGTTAGCTGCTATATATTTCTGTCACAAAATTAGAATTGTATCTTCCTGCTATAGTCCACTTGAAAATTCTACTTAATTGAGTAGGAATTGGAACAATTCCTATATAATTGAAGGCATCTGACCGCTTACTCTAAGATTATGTTTTTAATCCAATAAACTAAGAAAGTCACCAAGCAAATAATCAATAACTGGCACTAAAATTGTTCACCATTATTAATGTTAGGTAGCACTGCTTTTCCATAGACATTAAAAAAAAAGCCTCGTTTGTTCTGTGATTAATTCTCAGTGTGTGGGAAAAAATGTAGCAGTATCTACAAATGTCTGGTGTAAACTAGACAAACCTTTAACCCATTGGTAGATTCATTTGCTTAAATTAAAAGAAAAAGAGCTGAGAAGCCAGAGTGATGGGACAGCAGTTAGGACATCTGCCTTGCATGTGCCAAATTAGGTTAGATCTCTATGATCCTATGTGGTTCCCTGAGCACTGCCAGGAGTAATTCCTGAATTTGGAGCCAGGACTAAGTCCTGAGCACTGATGAGCATGTCCCCCAAACAAAAGCAAACAAAAATGAAAGCTGAATAAACTAGAGATGATAGCATATTAAAGAAGCCTGTTTCATGGAATTAAAAGACTAAAGGGTGAGAGTGATTGTACAGTAGATAGGGCATTTGCCTTGCACTTGGACTTACCTGTGTACAATCCCAGGCAATCAATCCCATAAGGTCCCCCGAGCACTACCAGAGTGATTCCTGAGAGCAGAACCAGGAATAACACTTGAGGATTGCTGGGTATGGCCCCAAAACAACAACAAAATGAAAAAAAACAAAAAACAATGAAGACACAAAACTAATGTTTTTAAATTCAAATACAAATGTGTGTGTTGGAGCAGAAGCGATTTGAACCACAGTTCAAATCCCCGAATCCCATATGATCCCCCAGGCCTTCCTGGAGTGATTTCTGAGCAGAGCCAAGGAGTGACTCAAGTGCCACCGGATGTGGTCCAAAAACAAAATGTGCATGTACACCCGACCTTCTAGTCATTTCTAAAAATTTATAGTTGACAGGAAAATCCTAAGACACAAATATTTTTCTTATTTTCATTTTATTAAAAAATACTTTTAAAATTTGTGTTGAGGCCACACCCAGTGATGCTTAAGATTTAATCATGGCTCTTTGCTCAGGAATTGTTTCTGGCACTGCCTAGGGAATGACAGAGTATTCCATGGATTGAACCTATTCTGCAAGGCAAGCACCCTACCTCTTGTACTATCTTTCCAGTCCCAATTAAAAACAAACCAAAAAACCCAAACAAATATTTTATTAAGATGCAGGAGTTTACAAGTAGGGTTCATATTAGGGTTGATCATAATAGGATTGTTTCGGGCAGACAATGTCTTAATACCAATCCTACCACCATTGCCCCCCTCCTTCCACCAATGTCCCATCCCCTTAGCAGGCATAGAACAAAGTTATTTCATACTACTTTCTCAAAAAAACAAAGGAATGACAAATGAAATCATCTAAAAGTGAATCAATATAAGTCTATTTGTGATGAATGCTGTTTTTAATCTTTCTTGGCCTAGTAGAAGCAACCACATAGGCCATTAGTGAATGCCATATCCAAGGCCACATGTTGGGAAGTTTGCCCTAGCCTTTAGAAAAGTTCTTTTAATGCTTTTGCAAAACTGGTTTTGAGAATATGAATTCTCTAAGCTGTTGCCTATCCATGGAGCTCTGAATCACTCCTTCAAATGCAGGTGATACTCTAACAGGATAGAGTATTCTTGCTGAGGTGTTTATTTCATTGAGTTTTTGTACTATCTCCTTCCATTCCCTTATGGTTTATAGAGTTTCATTTGATAGATCTGCTATAGATCTCATGAAATATCCTTTGTATGTAAGATCCTATTTTGATCTTGCTGTTTTCATTATTTCCTCTTTGCATTTGTGTCTTTAGAGTTTTTCTAATAAATTTTATTTTTCTGGAACTATTTGGGCCTCTTGAATCTTAGTGCCTATATTTATTCTCCAACTGTGGAAAATTCTTACTGATGATTTAACTATTAATTTCTTCAACACATTTACTTCCTTCTCTCTCTGCAGGGACTCTTATGAATTCTGTTTTGTTCCTCTTGAACTCATACCATAGTTCTCTGGTGTGCTGTTTATTTCTTTTTAGACCATTTTCCACCTTCTGCTTTTTCCTATCAGTTTCCTCTCCTATATTTTGAACTCTTTGCTCTTTTGCTCAGCTGTTATCCTGCTATTCACAACTTCTGAAAGTATGTTGCTATTTCATTTACCATGTTCTTCATTTTTTGTCATTTCTGATAGTAGTAGCTTTCTGGTGTTTTACTGACTACTTATGCCATGGTTTCTTTGGGTTCATTAAACATCCTCATCATGGTGTCATTAAATCATCGTTGCAGGACTTTCGGGTTTTTTTGGGGGGGGTGGTGGTTTTGGGTTACACCCAGTAACGCTCAAGGGTTACTCCTGGCTATGCGCTCAGAAGTTGCTCCTGGATTGGGGGACCATATGGGACGCTGGGGGATCGAACCTCGGTTCGTCCTAGGCTAGCGCTGGCAAGGTAGACATCTTACCTCTAGTGCCACCGCACCGGCCCCATTGTTGGAGGACTTTCTAAATTGGTTAATATTATTTGCATCTTTACTGATACTAGGTTGTTTTGTTTGGTTGGTTTTTGGGTCACACCGGGTGGCGGCGCTCAAGGGTAACTCCTGACTGCACTCAGAAATCACTCCTGGCAGGCACTGAGGACCATATGGGATGCTGGGATTTGAACCACCATCCATCCTGGATGGGCTGCGTGCAAGGCAAGCGCCCTATCGCTGTGCCATCTCTCTGGTCTCTGATATTGTTTGAGTTGGGAGGACTTCTACATAATTTTTCCATTGTTTTTCTAGTGTTCTTGCTGTTCGGGGGGGGGGGGGGCGAGTCTTTCTCCTTAGACCTCCTCAAAGGTGCTGAGGAATTAGGCTTAGGTTGCACTCTATTTTTCTCTGTCTGTCCTCCACAAATCAGGGGAAGCCTAACTGTGAACAGAAAGTAATTTTTTACTACATCTGTACATGCCTCAGGAACTAAAGTGTGGGTCCTTAATATGGCATAGATTGTGTGTGGCAGCTGCCGGGATCTAGCTAGAAGGAAGGAGTTCTGTCCATGTTCCAAAGCATGCCCAATGATGCCAGCTGAAGGTAGGTCTCACATGAAATGGTGGAGCAGCAAGCAGAATGGTGGTGCTCAGGTCTTAGTCCTGGCTCTGCACTCAGTAATCAATCACTCCTAAAAGACTTGGGGGATCACATGGGGTGCCAGGGATGGAACCTGGGTTGGCTGTATGCAAGACAATAACAAATGCCCTACCCACTGCCCATTTCTTTTTAATACTGAGATAGTGTCATTTACCATACTGTTAATGATGGTGTTGTTACTGGTGGCTCTGTTAAAGTGGGGAGTAAAAGAAGCATATTGGAAAAAAAAAAGTACATCTCTCCTCTTGACTATCTGGGCCACGAGCATTCAAGGCAATACCTAGCTTGAGTCAGGATCATAAAGTTTACCACTAGCATCCACACAGCAGATACTCATACACTGCCAGCCCTATAAAGCAGCCATCAAGCTGTGCTTACAGTTGACTGGTTCCGCCCCATGTGGTAGATGATATCTGCCACCTGATTTCTCAGGAAGCCGGGCACTCAGGTTGGAGTGAGGAATTGCTCTTTGTTAGTTCTAACCTAACAGAGGTATTCTGAGTCCATCACCTTTCCTCAGAGAAAAGTCCAGCCCAGCCCTTATGGAAAACAATTTCTCAAAATATTGGAAGTTGAGCTCCCATATGACCCAACTAAGCCATTCCTAGGGATGTACCCTAGGAACACAAAAACCAAATACAAAAATTCTTCCCTCACCTATATTTATTGCAGCACTATTTACAATATCCAGACTCTGGAAACAACCAAGATGCCCTTCAACAGATGAATGGCTAAAAAAACTGTGGTACATATACACAATGGAGTATTATGCAGCTGTCAGGAGAGATGAAGTCATGAAATTTTCCTATACATGGATGTACATGGAATCTATTATGCTGAGTGAAATAAGTCAGAGGAAGAGAGAGAAACACAGAATAGTCACACTTATCTATGGGCTTTAAGAAAAATGAAAGACATTATTGTAATAATGCCCAGAGATGAAGGCCAGAAGGACCAGCTCACGATATGAAGCTCACCTCAAGAAGGGATGAGTGCAGTTAGAACACTAACAAGTACCAGGATAATATTAATGAGTGAGAGAAGTAGAATGCCTGTGTCAATACAGGCAAGGGGTGGAGGGACATGGGGTGAATTGGTGGTGGGAATGTTGCACTCACTGGTCGAGGGGGGAGTGTTCTTTTTGTGACTAAAATCCAACTACAGTCAAGTTTGTAATCATGGTGTTTAAATAAAGATTAAAAAAAAAGGGCCGGGCGGTGGCGCAAGAGGTAAGGTGCCTGCCTTGCCTGCGCTAGCCTTGGACGGACCGCGGTTCGATCCCCCGGTGTCCCATATGGTCCCCCAAGCCAGGAGCAACTTCTGAGCGCATAGCCAGGAGTAACCCCTGAGCGTCAATGGGTGTGGCCCAAAAACCAAAAAAAAAAAAAAAAAAAAAAAAAAAAAAAAAAGATTAAAAAAAAAAAGAAGAGAATTACATGGGGCCGGAGTGGTGGTGCAGAGTTAGGGTGTTTGCCTTGCACATGGCTGACCTAGGACAGACCATGGTTAAATCTCCTGGCATCCCATATGTTTCCCCAAGCCAGGAGAGATTTCTGAGAGCATAGCCAGGAATAACCTCTGAGCATCACCAGGTGTGGCCAAAAAAAAAAAAGAACAGAAAAGAAAATAATTTCATGAGGAGAATCAGGACACAAGATAGATTTATTGAATGAAACACTTAAAGAGATGAGAGGGGAGAGAAAGAGAAGTATGTGTTGAATAACAAACATGAAGAATGAATACGGGCTTCTGCAGAGTGAAAAAAGCAAGCAAAGAAACTGAGAAACAAGAAAATGAGAAACTTGTTCAAGAGAGAATACAAACAGTCTTGAGAGGGCAAGCCTTCTTCTCCAATTTTAATAACATAATTCATTTCCCTGAAAGACTTGGTTGAAATTCAGACAACATTAATCTATGTACTGCTGCAGAAAACCATCATTCTTTCACCCAAATATTCAAGGCTGAAACAGAGGTAGGAAAATATAAAAAAAAAGAATGAGTACTAGACTTTGTAAAGATTGACTCATACCTTGTATTTCGAAGACAACATCAGCAAGCATGGGCTTATTAAGGAAAAACTTGAGGGAGGTGTTATAAAACCACAGTGGTTTTCTGGCTTGATAGGTTTTGCAATTCCTTAGGCAATTAATCTGTAAAGAAAAACAAGAACAGAAGGAGAAATGTCATGCAATGTGGTTTGAGAATATATATAGACAAAGTGGGAGAATTCAGAAAATGGTGCTCAATGTCTCCTTTAATAATGACTTGGTTTCCCTAGTCACAACTTCAGGGGAGCTTACCCTGAGGAACTACACATACCATCTGTCAGTGAGCAATTACAACATCTTCAGCAGACACAGCAGTGAGTGAACTGGTTAGGGAAAAAATGCAACTCAATGCAGAGGAGCTATGTCGGGGCCCAGGATCCCAGGGCATACTCTGTTGCCTAGGAAACTGACACTGGCAATCTCCAACCTCTTGAAGGCCTAGTACATGTGTTTCTACAGACTTCTTCTTTCTAATCAAGTCCACACAGTTTATGTCTGATTGGACCCTAACTCATTCAAAGAACACTTGCCTAAAATCATGACCAAGCATGAGGAACAGTGGCAGATTTAAAGCAGAGGGACTGGAGCAGCAGCACTAAACTAAATCCCATGATTTCAATACTCTGATGAACCAAGGTATCACATTTTAAACAAATGAAAAAGAGCTAGTACAACATCTATGAGCCAGACAAAGAAGCAAGGTAGGACTGGATCCTGCCAATCCAGGCCCCCTAGACGATCTTCTCAGAACGTCCCCTGATGGACACTTAGAGAAATGGAAATGGTCCAAACACACACATAGGACCGAGGAGGGATTACAGGAGCTGAAGTACAAGTACCACTTCTGGAGGCTCCAGAGAACCCCTACAAGGCCGGGCCCAATAGCACATCAACCCTGGGTTTAAATATTAAGATCCCCAGATCCACAGTGCTTAGAAGAGTCTCTGTGGAAATAAGTTTAGGGCCCTAAACCTCCTGCCCAGAAAAAAAAAAAAAAAAAAAAACAGAATAAGAGCTAGCAGAGGCTTTTAAAAAAGGCAGTTTAGGGGGCTGGAGAGATAGCACAGTGGTAGGGCGTTTGCCTTGCATGCAGCCGATCCAGGACGGATGGTAATTTGAATCCCGGCATCCCATATGGTCCCTGGAGCCTGCCAGGAATGATTCCTGAGTGCAGAGCCAGGGGTAATCTGAGTGCCATTGGGTGTGTCCCCCCTACCCCCCAAAAAACATTTCCTCAATTAAAGAATATCCAAGAACCTTCTTTGAAAGCTAATAAGAGGGTGTGCGCACGAACTACCAGGAGTGGTTGGTATCCCGAGTACTGCATGCCTCCAGCAGTACCACATCTTTAATTTTTTTTTTTTTTTTGGTTTTGGTTTTTTGGTTTTTCGGGCCACACTCACTTGATGCTCAGGGGTTACTCCTGGCTAAGCGCTCAGAAATTGTCCCTGGCTTGGGGGGGACCATATGGGACGCCGGGGGATCGAACCATGGTCTTGGTCTTTCCTTGGCTAGCGCTTGCAAGGCAGACACCTTACCTCTAGCGCCACCTCGCCGGCCCCAGTACCACATCTTTAGATCCTTGAATTGGACTCTGGATAGTTAGCTGAAAACTGCTGGGAAGAGCCCAAAAGTCTCCTGAACACTGCTTGGGAGCCCCACAAACCCTAGAAGAAATTATTAGTTTTACAATTTAGGGGGGTGGTACTCAGGGCTTATTTCTGGCTTTCAGTTCAAAAATGACCCCTGAATATGTGATACTGGGATGCAAAATAGGGTTGGTTGTATACAAGGCAAATGCCTTAACCCTGAACTATCTCTCCAGCCCGCAACTTTTTTTTTAAATCTACTCTAATTTGTTTGTTTAGCACAAAATCTGAAATATGACACAAGCTAAATTATATAATGGTGCTATCTAAAATTTAACAACTAGATTTTTGGATCACACCAATGATGCTCAGGGTTACTCCAGACCCTGTGGACTCAGATATTACTCCTGATGGTGCTCAGGGCACTACATGGGATGCTGGAGATCAAAATGAAACTGGGTTGGTGTGTAGTCCATCACCCAGACTGGTGCCACATGTAAAGCCAAATACCTATCTTCTTGTGTTCTCTCTTCAGCCCTCTAACAACCATACTTTTAGTTCTTATATAAAGGCTGTGTACAGTATTTACTAGATTTAATATTGTTAAGATGATGTATGACTACATAAAAAGTCTCTAATTTATTACCTTTGAATCTAATGTTTGATTTTGAAGCTATAGCAGATGAGAAATGAATCTTTCATTATTTGCCTGAGCATATAAATCAGGCACAACATTTCTTTTTCTTTCTTTTTTAAATTTTTTTTAGGCACAACATTTTTAAAAAGGCAACAAAAGAAACTGCTACCCAAGAAAGCATCTCCTTCAACATAGCCTAACTGGAATGGAACAAATTCACAGTTCTTCATTCCTGACATAGATTCCAGATTCCTGGAGGTCCTGAGAGAGATTTCAAAGGGTGAATTTCAAAAATTAACATTTCAAAGGCATGACTCACATATTTTCATCCTTGTATGAATGAAAAGTTGAGACAGTGGGGAATAGCATACATTTATGTTTAAAATATTTAAATGGCAAGTTTTTATTTAAAACATTTATATATATCCTAGTCTATAAGTGATAATTTAGAAAAATTCAAAGTAAACTAATGATAATGTGCCATTTACCTTTCCTGGTGTTTTTAAAATGCATTTAACTTTCTCCATTACATTTGAGACATCCCCAGAATCTTTCAGCTTCTTCCTGATATCTTCTTCCAATTCTTCCCACTGAAAAGCACCTGTAAATACATGAACATATGCTAGATTATTCTGTTAAACAAGAAGAAAAATGCATTCTTTATTAGCTACCAATGTTCCCTCTTATTTAGTATTTTTTCTTTCAGTATTTGGAATTTCTTTTAATTATAAATTTTTATTCAAGCATCACGATTACAAACATGTTTGTAGTTGGGTTTCATATAAAGTAACCCCCCCCTTCAACAGTGTAACCTTCCTGCCATCAATGCCTCCCACCTCCTTCTTCCCTTACCCCCTGACTTTCTTCAAGACAGGCATTCTATTTCTCTCTCACAATCATTGATTGTCATACTAATTGTTAGTGTGCTTATTTCTCTATCTGCACTCACCACTCTTTGTGGTAAGCATCATATGGTGGGCTGTTCCTTCCAGCTCTCATCTCTATTGTCTCTGGGTATTATTACCATACTGTCCTTTATTTTTCTTAAGTCCCACAAATGAGTGAGAATCATCAGTATTTTAATTTTCTTTTTACATGGTTTCCTGTCCATCTAATTCTCTTCCCATCATTCCCATCTCCTGTTTTGTCTTTGGCCATGTTTATTTTGTTTTGATTGTTCGCTGATTTTATATTCTTACACTGCACATTCAGATTAAATCATTGTTTTTTTTTTTCTTCTGGCTTATTTCACGCCACAGTTTCCTCACACTTTTTCTATTTTGCTATAGATGGCAGAATTTCATCATTGTTTGCTATCTGAAAATATTCTAATAGTAAATGGATTACATCTTTTTTGTCCAATCACTTGCTGATGGGCATTTTAGCTATTGTGACTATTTCCCCCTACCACCACTTTTTAAAGCCCCATTTCTATGCCAAATATATGTCCTTATAATTACTCTATAACATTTAAATTGCACTTATTGTTTTCTGGAGCCAAAATATTTGTACAGGGGTTAAGGCATTTGTCTTATATGCAGCTGATCCAGTTCCATTTCTGGAACTGCATGGTCCTCTGAGCACTGCCAAATTACCCTTTGCACAGAGCTAGGAGTAAGCCTTGAGCACTGACTGATATGTGTGCTCCCAAGCACTGCTCCCCTTCCTTCAAAAAGAAAAAATGGTGGGGCCAGAGTGGGTGGGACATTTGCCTTATACAAAGTCGACCTGGGTTCGATCCCGGCATTTTATATGATCACTGTCAGGAGTATTTTTGAGCACAGAGCTAGGAGGTAACCCTTGAAGTGGTGTGGTCCCAAAGCAAACTTAAACAAAAAACAAAACAAACAAAAAACAACCTACTGTTTTCCTTCCACTAAATTGTTCCTCAAACCCTGGAGACTTACTCTCTCAAAGCAATAGTGAGAATGCAGGTCATCATCATAAACACATTTAAATGCAAGTCCAATGCCCCCAAAATCTGCCTTGAGTAAGGAGATAGATGTGATATTTTCCATAGCTGAATTAAATTGTACTGACTGGACATATTGTTATGTTGAATGAATTAAATTGTACTGACCGAATTCCATCAGAGAGAGAAATATGCAGTAGGAATCAAATATATTCAGGTCCTGTGTCTTGTCAGATTGAAATGCTCATTAAATACTTTAACAGAATTGGCCTGAAGAAGAGTTCCAGACCATACCCTGGGGAGCTCCAGAATGAAGGCAGTTGAAATGAATTCACCCCATCTGCTCCCTCGATCCCCTTAACTTCACTCCCACCACTTCCAAGCCAGCTCTCCCACAGGCTCATTCCAACCTTCTAGTCTACTTAAAGTGCCCCAGGCTTTTCCTCCAGAGCTTATGGAACTTTTGCTAGTCTTTGGTCCAAAAGTTCACTTTCGTTCTCCTCTCACCACGCACAGTCTCTGATTAAGCTTCCTGTTTCCCTCATGGTCTTTTTTCACTGATCTATCACATTGCTCAGTGCTGGTATGCGTCCCCAAGGCACAATTTCAATCATAGTATTATTTATCTCTATCCATTCCATAGAAAGTTTAACTCAAAAAAAATAAAAACATAAGATATAATATGCAAGGCGCAGGTGGAAGATAGAGGTTCTGTATCTCATTAACCATTGGTGTAACTTCTTGAAATTTTGGTTTGAGCCACACCCAGCAGTGCTCAAAGGTAAATTCCTCCTGGCTCTGGTGGGCTTGGGAGACCATATGGGGTGCTAAGGATCAAACCCAGGTCAATCACATACAAGACAAATACTCTACTCACTGTACTACTGCTCCAACTCTGAGGGGTTTGTTTATTTATTTATTTATTTATCTTTTGGATTTATGGCCATACCCAGCAGCTCTCGGGGGTTACTCCTGGCTCTGAGCTCAGAAATTACTCCTGGCAGTCTGGCAGGGGAGTATATGGGATGCTGAAAAATAGAATTCAAGACCACCGCAGGCAAGGCAAATGCCCTACCTGCTGTGCTACTACTCTGGCCCCAACTCTAGACTTTTTTGTTTGTTTGTTTTTGGGCCATACCCGGTGACTCCTGGCTATGCACTCAGAAATCGCTCCTGGCTTGGGGGACCATATAGGAGGCCAGGGAATCGAACCGGGCAGTCCATCCTAGGTTAGCGCGTGCAAGGCAAATGCCCTACTGCTTGCGTCACTGCTCTGGCCCCAACTCTAGACCTTTCTTTGAGGGGGTGGTTGGGTCACACCCAGCAGTGCTCAGGGGTTACTCCTGGCTCTATGCTCAGAAATCTTTCCTGGCAGGCTTGGGGGACCATATGGGATGCTGGGATTTGAACCACCAACCTTCTTCATGCAAGCCTTACCTCCATACTAGCTCTCTGGTCCCAACTCTAGACTTCTTAATGCTCCGCCAAAGCTTTCAATTCCTAACCCTAACCATGAGACCACATGACTTAGGAGTCTGTGGCATCGAGGACCTATCGTTTACGGAAGAATGTCCTAACTAAAGGCATGAAGGATTACTCAGTGCAAACATAGAAACTGCAGTTTTGGCTTCCAGATCACTGTCCTTCTGTGCTAATCAATGCATGTTAATACTAACATACAGTATTAATTAACTTTCCAGTCGGAAATGAACATATATGCAAGACAGACCCTTCAGTATGACATGGCAGAAATGTGTCTAGAGAAACAATCCCAAGCCTTTTCTGTTGAGGCAAAGGCACTACCAAAAAATGAGAGCACCTTTTCTAAATGTAGGATCCAAAGTCCACTGTAACACAATAGACACAAAGCCTGAATCCTTAAATATTTCGTGTATTTTATAAAGAACTACAACATTCTTTGCACTCTGGCTTCCCCCACACGCCCTCAAGACACTCGACAGTTTTGAAGTGTTTTTGCAGTCCATGTTTGCTCAAGGCAAACAGTTCCAACCGTGTTGTGAATGTGGTTCTGCATTTCCCACCAGAGAAAATCAGACAGGCACCACCTTTTCCAATCCAGAAAGACCCGGCGAGGCTAAGACTTCCAGAAGGAAACCATTGCTTGACTTGTTTTAAAACTCTGTTCAAAAATTTTTTGTTAAAAAAAAATAAAATCAAAGTAAGATCATAAATTGCCCATTTCTTCACTAAAATCTGCGAGGGGAAAATTCAGGCTATAACTTTTACCTGTTAAACAAGTCCTTAAAAATTAAATATAAGGGCCAGAGAGATAGTATGGAGGCAGGGCATTTGCCTTGCATGCAGAAGAATGATGGTTCGAATCCTGGCATCTCATGTGGTCGCCCGAGCCTGCCAGGAATGATTTCTGAGCATAAAGCCAGGAGTAACCCCTGAGTGCTGCTAGTTGTGACCCCAAAATAAGAAAAATAAGAAATAAAATAAAACAGCAAACTAGCCACCAAAAATAAATTAACATACAAAAAAACCCTCAGTAAATATTTTAGGCACTTGAGTGACAATCTACTCCCCCCTTCTCCTTTTGTGCTCTGTTCTGGGACTACAGTGGTTGGTGCTCAGGGATCATTCCTAGTGAGGATCAGGGAACCTTATGAGGGGCCTGGTATTGAACTAGGATAAGTCCATAAAGGGCAAGTGCCTTTTCCTTAGTACTATCTCTCCAGTGTCGATTTGTTTTCTGTTTTTAGAATTTTTTTTTTGCTAGAATACTTTTAAACAATCTAATTTTGTTTGAGACTGAGATTATGCTCTGTAAATAATGGGTGATTAGTAAGGAATGATATTAGTAATGTCATGCAGAGCTGCTGAATGGGGCAGTTGCTTCCTTCCCTTCCCTTCCCTTCCTTTGAGTGAGCAGAATGGCCCTTCTCACAATCCAGACCCATGGTCTATATAGCCCACTCCAACCCCATGCCTGAGTCACACATAGAAAAGTAAGAGTAGAATGGCAATGAGTAGTCCAGAGTTGGAGTAGAAGTTTGTGCTCAGGAACTTATGGCTCAGCAAGTTCTTCAACCTGCCATCAAGCCTCTTTTCATCTGTCCCCTGTATGTTCCCCCAGATCCCCCAGATAAGCATCTTTTTTCTTTTCGGGGGAGGGGGATTTGAGGCCACACCTGATGATGTTTACTCCTGGCTATGCGCTCAGAAATCATTCCTGGCTCGGGGGACCATATGGGACACAAGGGATAGAACTGAGGTCCGTCCTGGGTCTGCTGCATGTAAGGCAAACACCCTATTGCTGTGCTGTTGCTCTGGCCCAAGCATTCTCTTTCTGAGTTTCATATGAGTTGATATCCAGCCTCCTATAGCCCAGGTCCAAAAACCTCTACAGCAGCTCCCTTTGATGCTTGGCACATTTGGACTTTGTGCAATAAGACTGATAACTGGGCAGCTCTTCCAGGGGCCTAGACCAAATCCCTAGTTGTATACCTCTGGCTGTTCCTGCTGGTTTGTTCTTCCAAGAGTAGGTTCACTGCTGCCTGTGATCTAGTATATTAGCAAGTATATTAGTATATTAGCATATTAGTATAATTACTATTAATGTTATTAATTATATAATCATTAATTATGAGTATAATTAGTATAATTAGCATAATTAGTATATTAGCAAGTATATTAGCCTGCAAGACTATGGGAGCCAAAATGCCAAGCTCTGGCAAGGGTGTACCAAGTCAAAATCTGCACATAATGGACCACCTGTCATCAACAATGGTGACCTTCCCAAGAAAGTGGCAACTGGTATCCTGTCTTGCCAGTGCTATTCCATCCTCCCATCATCATCACACACAAGATTCCTGTAGTTTTCTAACTTCATTAGGTTTAAATTTTACAAGAACTTCTCAAGAGCAGCCTTCCTGGCCTAGAACAGCCTCAGATCCTTCCAAGTTTCACCTCCTTCACTATATTTCAACCAGCAAAAAAAAAAAAAAAAAAAAAAAAAAAAAAAAGCATATGTGGATTCCTGGAAAACAGCAGGGGTCAAGGAGTATGTTTTCATGAATCAAATGCTTCAATATATATATTTCTTCCCTGTACCTTTAGAAAGAGCATTTGAAAAACTTCTATCTGGGGCCGGGAAGGTGGCGCTACAGGTTAGGTGTCTGCCTTGCAAGCGGATGGACCGCGGTTCGATCCCCCGGTGTCCCATATGGTCCCCCAAGCCAGGGGTGATTTCTGAGCGCATAGCCAGGAGTAACCCCTGAGCGTCAAACGGATGTGGCCCAAAAACCAAAAGAAAAACTTCTATCAGGCAACTGGAGAAAACCTGGGATGAGGAAAACATTTTTTTTTTTTAATTCCTACCTTTCATTTGTTCTTTTGTTCCTTTCATTTTTCTCTGCATGCATTATCTTTTTAATTAAACAATTCACTCTACAGGAGAAAGTTAAGCAGATTTTATCACTAGAGACATGTCTAGCTATTTTATAGCTACCTATTAGCAAGGACAGAAACAATCTCAGAGTGTGCCTTTGAAAGTGTTCAATAGGGGCCGGAGAGATAGCATGGAGGTAAGGCGTTTGCCTTTCATGCAGGAGGTCATTGGTTCGAATCCCGGCGTCCCATATGGTCCCCCGTGCCTGCCAGGAGCAATTTCTGAGCCTGGAGCCAGGAATAACCCCTGAGCACTGCCAGGTGTGACCGAAAAACCACAAAAAAAAAAAAAAAAAAAAAAAGAAAGTGTTCAATAGAGATGGTATGAAATCTGCTGAATGATTTATAATTTTAACAGTCAAAATCATAGAAAAGAGAAATTAAGTACAATCATAGCATTTCTATAAATGTAGCACTGAAGACTTCTCTCTCTCTGTCTCTCTCACACACACACACAACATATAAACCATTTTTATTTTTCAAAACTAGTTTCAAATGGGAAGTTTAAACATAGAAATCTTTGGCACTAAATGAAGCCTGATTTTTGACATTGGAGTTATGATACAGCAGGTGAGGTGCCTGCCTTGCAAGCAGCCAACCAGATTTGATCTCTGGCACCCCATATAGTCTCAAGCTTGTCATTTATGATCCCTAAGTGCAGGCCTGGGTAGACCTAGGTGAGGTCCCAAATAAACAAAATGAATAAGTAAATAGCGTGATTTCTGCCATGCTGAAGGCACTATATGCTGGTGTGCTCAGCAGAAGATGTACTTTATCACTATAGGTAACAGTCCCAGCAATATGGATTTCAGGGCACACCACGTCTTCCGAGCTAATGTCCATCTAACCTCAGAACTGTGCAAGCTGCAACTGTATACCTCAAAACCATTACTTCAATTACACCTAAAAGAAAAAAATTTTAAATCTTACTTTTAATGTCAATTTTTTGGGGGGGTCACACCCGGCAGCGCTCAGGGGTTAACTCCTCACTCTATGATCAGAAATCACTCCTAGCAGGCTCGGGGGACCCTATGGGAAGCCAGGATTCGAACCACCGTCCTTTGATTTTTTTTTTGCAAGGCAAATGTCCTACCTTCATGTTATCTCTCTGGCCCCTAATGTCAATTTTTAAAGTAAAGAAATAAAAGTTTATTTTAATAAAATACTAATACTTTCTAATACTTAATAGAATGCTATTATTTTCTACTACTTTGGGAGAAGAGAGAAAGTGGGCTTTCTTCTCATAGGAAAGAAACCAAGAGTACAAATCTCAGGCAGATATACAGGCCCATCCCCAGACTGGAGAACAAGTTATAAAAAGAAAGAAATTATAGGAAGCCATTTGCCTTGCCTTGGGCTGACCCAAGTTCAATAAGTTGTACTCCGTATGGTCCCTGAGTCTTGCCAAGAGTGATCCCTGTCTGCAGCACCAGGAAGAACCCTGAGCACTGCTGTGTGAGCCCCAAAACAAAAGGAAGTTACATATCTCAGATGGAGATACAGGCACATCCCTAGAGTGGAGAATTGGCCAGAAAGGAAAAGAAATTATATATCTCAGCTGCAGATGTGGGCCAATTTCCAGAGTGGTTAATGACCCAATAACATCAGTTTCTTCAACTGAAAGCAAAACTTTCTTATCTGTATGGAATATACTTTTTCCTTATTTGCTAACCTTTATAAATTTTTCATCTGTTCCCAATTCTAAAGTACAAAAATAGATTCTAAACATTTTCCCAGACACATCATAGAAGAGTAACTTTAACATTTTTTTAGCATATAATTCTTCATGGAAAAAAAAAAAAACAAAAAAAAAAAAACAAAAAACGTTCCCACAGATGTCTATTTCAATGCTTACTCTAAGAGACTATTAGTTCTTTTTCTTTTTCTTTTTTTTCTTTTTTTTTTTTTTTCGTTTTTTTTGGGTCACACCCGGCGGTGCTCAGGGGTTACTCCTGGCAGTCTGCTCAGAAATAGCCCTGGCAGGCACGGGGGACCATATGGGACACCGGGATTCAAACCAACCACCTTCGGTCCTGGATTGGCTGCTTGCAAGGCAAACACCGCTGTGCTATCTCCCCAGGCCCTATTAGTTCTTTTTCATTTTAAATTTTGGGTTTTCTGGGGTGAAAGAGGGCTCAAGAGGGCAACCTGGCAGTTCTTCTGCCTTCTGACTCTGCCCTCAGGGATCATTCCTTGTGGTGCTCAGAGGACTTCATGAAACCCAGATCAGACATGTGCAAGGCAAACGCTCTGCCCTCTGTACTACTCCACTGAACATGTAAATTTTAGTTCAGTGAATTTTACACTTGGTGGTGCTCAGGGGCTTAGTGATGGGTGGCCCAGTAGAATTTAGGAACATGCATACAAACCCTTGAGCTCTACTGTCCTAGCCCCCCCCTTCCATTCTTTCTTTCTTCTTATTTTTGAGGGTTGGGGGCACATCCAGCAATGCTCAGGGCTTACTCCTGGCTCTGCTCTCAGGAATTATTCCTGGCAGTGCTGGAGGGACCAACTGTATCGGATGCTGGGGACTGAATCTGGGTTAATCATGTGCAAAACAAACACCTTACCTGCAGTATTATTACTTTGAGTCCTCATTTCTACCTGCATATTTAGAGGTGAGGCCTGCTTTTGAAAAATACACTCAGATAAAACTTTTATTCTAATTTTTTTAAATGGGCAGTTTTAAAACTAAGATTTATAAACTCATAAAAAAGACTGTCAAAGTGTTGGGCCAATTCTAGACCTAAAACAGATACTCTCTCAAGCATACTCTTCCCCTTCAATGGTAGAAAGATAAATGTTCAAGCCAAAATGAGCCAGAAGCAAGTAGTGAAATACCTGAATAAATGAAGCGCAGAATGTCAGACAAACAGGAACAAAAGGCGACATCTTTCACAATGACTCGTAAGGGCGGGTTGCCCGGAGACGCTTGCCTAGCACCTGGAAATGCAGCATCTCTGTTTACAGCAAAGAGATCCTGGGTGGTTCGAACGATGCTGGAGTCCTGAATGTCAGCAGGACTCTTCACATTGAAAAGCAGCATGAAAACGTGGCTTACGGCACACAGAACAATCTTATGGGCCTCAATGACGTCCTTCAACTCCGGATTGTAAAACACTACATCCACACACTGGCAGCAGAAGAGCAAGTTGTTTAAATCAGAGTTGTAATGTGAGGCTTCAGCTTTTAAGACTGGCATTTTTTCTATTATAGAAAATAAGAAATAAAAATAATAAGTTCCTCTGTGGGTCTATAGACACAGTTATGTTGGCTTTATTTTATATACAACAAAATATTTTAAAGTATTAGGTAGAACTACAGGGAATTACCAATATTTAAACTTTTTGACCTAGTTTAAACATTTTAGAGGTATATATAAGTTAATTGTCCTGGGATTGCTGTACTTCTTAACAGACATACAGAAATACTACAGTGCTGGGGTTGGAGAAATAGCATGGAGGTAGGATGTTTGCCTTGCATGCAGAAGGACGGTGGTTCAAATCCCAGCATCCTACATGGTCCCCTGAGCCTGCCAGGAGCGTTTTCTGAGCATAGAGCCAGGTGTGACCCCTGAGCGCTGCCATGTGTGACTCCCCCAAAAAAAGAAATACTACAGTTCCATAGAAGTAATTTATTTCATAAACCCCATAAAAATAAACATTGTTTCTCAATATATTTAATGTTCCAAAATAAAATATACCTTTAAAAGCTGAATTTCAATATGCTGTCATTCTATTTCTCTGGATAAAACTTCTTTTTTTTTTTAAACTTTGTTTATTGATTAATTGATTGGCTGTTGGGCCACAGCCATAGGTGCTCAGAGGTTACTCCTGGCTCTGCACTCAGAAATCGCCCCGGCAGGCTGTGGGACAATATGGGTGCTGGGAATCAAACAGGGTCCCTCCCGGGTCAGCCGCATGCAAGGCAAACACCCTACTGCTGTGGTATCTCTCTGGCCCCCTTGGATAAAAATTCAATTCAATTTTGAATAAGTTATTAAAAAATCCAATCTCACACATGAAATAGTTTGCTCCTGAGACTGTAAGACAGAGATCAAAATTATTCATTTTGCGTGTTTGTTTTGGGACACATCTGGCTATGCTCAAGGCTTACTCCTGGCTCTGAGCTCAAGGATCGCTTCTGGGATCATGTGAAATACCAGAACTCGAGCCCAGGTCAGCTACATATAAGGCAAGCATCTTTCCTCTGTGCTATTTCTCCAGCTCTGGTGGGTTACACTGCAATATCCCAAAGCAGGTCACAGTCTTGAATTCTATAGCTTGAAATCCTTTTGGCCATTTAATTTCTATTCTAGAATTATTTTACTTTCTCCAAGTAAAGCAATTTACCCTCCCAGAACTGACTACCCCTACCCATCAGGTTTGTGGGTGAGGTTGCTAATTTCTGTAAGAGAAGCTAACATTCAGGTGGCTAGTCTGATCACAAAGACAAAATTCTTTATTTTAAAGCAAAACCGAGACTATAAAACAGACAGTTACAAGCTACTTCAGGGTCAGACATTGGGACCTGGCCAGACATTTTCTCCTAGTAGTTCACTGTGCAAGCAAGGCCCCCAGTATGGAGCCTTGATGACTGAGAACAGAGGAAAAGCCTCAGAGCTTAGGAGCCATTTCCAACTAGCTAGCATCAGCTATCCTATGCCCATAGGCCTATGCTGTCTAAGACCCTTCAGTTATCTCAGTACAACCCCCACAGCTTTTTTAACCAAAATTTCAAAGATGCTTGGATCAGCACACCTGGCTGTGCTCAGGTCTTCTGCTGACTCTTAAGATCATGAATCATTGTGGACAGGGCTCAGAGGTCCATATGGGGTGCCAGGGATTGATGCTGGCTGGCTGTGTACAAGGCAAATCCCGTGCCCACATATCATTCTAACCCTGGACTCGAGTTTTTAAAACAATAAAACAAGATTCAAGTACCATTGGCTTCAAAATTACCTGAGTAAAACTTTTTGAAAATGAAGATTTCAGCTTCCATACTTATCTTAGTACCAGATAAGCCATGAACACTTGCTCTAAGGCTTGTAAAATATCTATGAAAAATATTGAACAAAAGTTCTTTTGCTCACTTATTACCTGGTTGTTCAAGCTGAGGTGGTCTAAGTCCATGAAATGAGTTGTTCATTTTCCGTTTCTTCATTTTTTCACTTGTCTTTTGATTTAAGGCTTGAATCATAAAATACTCCAACTAAAACACAAAGCAAAGTTTAATGTTCCAACAAAACAATGTCATGACTTTTTTTTTTTTTTTTTTAATTTTTCTGGTCAGGCGGGATGCCCTCCTTGTCCTGGATTTTGGCTTTGACATTCTCGATGGTGTCGCTGGGCTCGACCTCAAGGGTGATGGTCTTCCCTGCCAGGGTCTTCACAAAGATCTGCATCACTGCTTCCGCCGCTCGGCCGACCCGTTGACGAGAAAGAGGGTGGCGGACAATGTCATGACTATTAACTTCCCAAATCACTCTTGCCAAATATTTTAATGCCAGTGCTATGCGTACATTAACACCCATGTTATAAAAGTTTTTAATTAAAATAACTTATCAAGTGAAATAGACATCCTGTGTACATGGCTCAAGAAGGACCTGTTTGTTCTCTTGAATAATCAAGAAGTTAAGTGACCATCAGGAACTAGCTCAGAGTTGACCACAAATGTTCATATGAACATAACTCTGGACAGAACAGAACAGATCCGATATTTCCTATCAACAGGGAGAGATCATATGTACACTATTTTCTTTCTTGAATCAATGGCTGTAAAAATACATATTTCCCTTTATAAACCAAAACATCTATTATAATTCCAGAAGATAAGTACAAACAAAAATGTTCACAAGCATACTGAGAAAACAAATGGTTCTACAAAAGATCACCTACCTCTCCTGCTTCAACAAATGCATCATTAGAAAACACTAGAGGTGGGACTGGAGCGATAGCGCCATGGGTAAGGCGTTTGCCTTTCATGCAGCCAACTTGGGTTAAATATCCCATATGGTCCTCCGAGCCTGCCAGGAGTGACATCTGAGCAGAGGGACAGGAGTAACCCCTGAGTGCCACTAGGTGTGGCCCCCAAAAAACAAACAAATAACAAAAAAAAAAAACAGAGGTCCCCAGAACCTCCAGGATTGCCCAAGTAATCTCCAGCATTTCAAAGGCTAAGCAGCATCATATCCTTAGGCCCTTATATTGAAACACTGGCCTGTTTGGCCAAGAATTACTACTGGGGCTATAAACCTACAAACCACCTGAGCACTTATGGAGGTCTCCTCCAACCCCAAATCCACCTAAAAGCTAGATTCAGATTTGTATTCTTATAGACTCCTTAAAGTTTCATGCAGCCCAGAGCCTCTAATTTCTGGGCTCCAACACAATCTCTCCTTGGTTCTGTGCCTAGCTGCCCACACTCCTCTCTCCTTTGGTATTTTTCACATGCATCCACCCTTGCGTGCTCTCTGACCAGCAATATGATCCCAAGTGTTAAGAGCCTGGCCCAGGAACAAGGTCTGTATGAACCAGGAAACACTCAAAATTATCTGGGCAGAGAATTCTGAGACCCGAGTTTTAGGAGAATGATCATAGCATGGTTCAATAAAACTTTCTCTTCTGTGTGGTAAGTTGTTCTGTAAGTTGTTCTAGTCAATACAGTAGCCAGCCACTAGCCATGTGTTGCTACTTTGAATGCCTGAAATGTGGCAGGAACATCTGAATCTTAAAAAAACAATTTATGTACACACATCTGCCTATGGCTGGAGGCTCCCATCCTGTATGCTGAAGATCTCAAAAAGATCTCACACTAGCTGCAGCAGGCATATACCCTAGACACCAACAGGTGGCCTGCATGGTAGGAACCCTGGAGAAGGGCCAGACAGAGGCTCTCTAAAGGTTGAATGTGAATCCCCTGGTATGGGCCTGCAGGAAACACTACATAGCACTTCACCCGACTCACGATATTTTAGATGCTTCCTGCAATCTGACAGATCAGCTTCACCTTTGTTCTTGAAAATGCCATTATTTAAGTTCATGATTTCATTTGCCCTTTACTACTCAAGAAACAGGAAGTTCGTTGGTTTGTTTGTTTGGTTGAGTTGAGCCACAGCCAGTGGTGCTCAAGGCTGACTCCTGGCTCTGCACTCAGGAATTACTCCCGGCAGGCTGGGGAGACCTGATGGGATGCTGGGGATCAAACCAGGTGAGTGCCAGCAAGTACCCTACAGGCTGTACTATTACTCCAGCCCCAGAAAAGAGGTTACTCTATGATACAGAAAAGACATTCGCACTTCTATAATCATTGCAGTATTATTCACAATTGCCAAAATCTGAAAGCAATTCAAGTGCCCAAGAAAAGATGACTGACTGGATAAAGAAAATGGGGCCTGAGCTGTGGTACAGCAGTAGGGCATTTGCCTTGCATAAGGCTGATCTAGAATGGACCATGGTTCTATCCCCTAGCATCCCATATGGTCCCCCAAGCCAGGAGCGATTTCTGAGCGCATCAGGAGTAACTCCTGAGCATCACTGGGTGTGACCCAAAAACAAAACAACAACAAAAATATGGTACATATATACAATGGAGTACTGTCAGCCATCAGGCTGCGTGAAAAGATTTAAAGTCATATAATTTGCTAATACGTGAATGGGTCTGAAGAGTATCACATTGGGGAGAAGTCAGTCAGAAAAGGGACAAACACAGAAAGATCTTTCTCAGATTCAGAGAATAAGGAAATAAAAGGGAATTATACACAAAGGAGGGAAAATTGGGAAAGGGGAATAGATCAAGGAGGTGTATTATACAATGGTAAAGAGAAGTGGCCCTCTGGAGGTAGTGCTGAAAGAAGGTAATGTGATATGCATGATATGCCAGCAGCAACAGTATTGTAAACCACAGTGCCTATAGGGAAGAAAAAGTTAAAAATAAAAAAGTGCCTCTCAGGCCAGGAGAGAAACTGGGGAAGGAAAATGAACATTAGTAAAGGGATTGGTTTTGGAACATTGTACGCCTGACATGAATAACTTTATTCATGTAGTAATTTTGTAATTACTAAAATTTAGTCATTTTATAACTTTACCATTCATGGTGATGTAATAAAAAATAAAAAGGTGGAGCAGAAGTGATAGCATAGCAGTAGGGCATTTGCCTTGCACGTGGCAGACCCGGGATGGACCCAGGTTCTAATTCCAGAATCCCATATGGTTCGCTGAGCCTCCCAGGAGTGATTTTTAAGTGCAGAGCCAGTAAATAACTCCTGAGCACAGCCGGGTATGGCCCAAAAACCAAATAATAAAAATACATAAATGAAAAGGAGATTATTTTGATCTTATTTCCCTACTCTCATCACTTTTCATTTTTTGGTTTGTAAACCACTGTTTGTGCTCAGGGTTACTCCAAGCTTGGTGCTTAGGGATTATTCTTGATGGTGTGAAGGATGAAACTGAGGTCTGCCATGTGCAAGGCAAACAGCCCTCTATTTCTCAGCCCCTCGTCAGATCTTGAGTTAAGGAGACAGATACCACTCTGCATGCTCCCACCTTGGCCATGCAGTTAATGTAATAATGCTCCAATTCTAGATGTTAAGACAAGGGAGAGAGAAAAAGGAGAGACAGAAAAGAACTTGAAAGGTGGAAAGTAGGGACCTGAGAATAAGGAACCAAAAAAAAAAAAAAAATGAGGCTTGGAGCATCAGCCTCATCCTCCCCAAAATAGAAACTTACTATCTTTTTTTTTTCCTGTCTCCTTATTCCAGAGAAATGCGATATGTTTAGACTAAATTAAGTTTTAAATCACTAAAATGTAATGTGCTTTCTAGGAAAAATAATTTCTATCCTTCTCTACCTTTCTATTATCACTATAAATAAAAGCTTTATTTTTTTTAAATATGGAACGCTTCATGAATTTGCATTCATCCTCGCACAACGGCCATGCTAATCTTCTCTGTATCATTCCAATTTTAGTATATGTGCTGCCGAAGTGATAAAATTATTTAAGTAATGGTAATAATAGGTATCATGGCAAGATTTTCCTTAATGATGTAATTGGGGAAGGCACCAAACAGTGCTCAGGGGGTCCTGAGGCCACTCCAGGTCATTCTCAGCAATTAGTTCAATGCTAGGGTGTGGAACTTGGGGCTCTGAGGCACATCTGTTGGTGCTCAGGGCCTCTAGAGCTATATGCTGCAACCAGGCAGTGCTGGGATCCAACTGGGGCTAGCCACATGCAAGTCCTGCACCTTAACTGTCTCTCCCTTTCTCCTCTCTCTCTCTCCCCTTTCTTCTCTCTTTCTCTCTCTCCCCCTAATGCTGTACTTTACATGTTGAATTTTACCACTTATATTGTTTCTGCAACTCCAGGACAAATGACATAACTTCTATAGTTATTGGAAATCATAATATTTCAACATGAGTCCACATACTGAATTTTACTCTGCTTTAAATTATTTTCAGTGGGGCCGGAGAGATAGCATGAAGGTAGTATGTTTGCCTTGCATGCAGAAGAACGATGGTTCGAATCCTGGCATCCCATATGGTCCCCCGAGCCTGCCAGGAGTGATTTCTGAGCATAGAGCCAGGAGAAACCCCTGAGCACTGCCGAGTATGACCCAAAAAAACAAAAATAAATAAATAAATTATTTTCGGTGATTACCAGACTTGTTTCTGAAGAGTAGCTTCTTAGAGAACCATAGAGAAAGTTCCAAATCCAAGTATCAAATAGAGGATACAATTCCACAACACCTTTCAGTAACAGATCATCCTATTACTGGGTGGCTGGTGTGGTGTGCTCAGATCTCTGAGACTTAAAAGCCTACAGGACTTAATAAATATCACCACAACTAAGCAGGTCAGCTCTAGCTCCCTGCATATCCAACAAGAAGTTAACTGGGGGTCAGTGGGGGGAAGAGTAATGATAAAGTGGTACAGTGAGTAGGGTGCTTGTTTTGCATGTGGTTGACCTGGGTTCCATTACAGACTCCATATGGTGCCGAGCCTATCCAGAGACAGAAGTAAACACTAAGTACCGCTGGGTGTACACACACACACACACACACACACACACACACACACACACACACACACACAAAATTATCTGGTTATATAAGTTATCTGATTATCTGAACTACACCAAAATTTTAAGGATATGCCAAAGCACATAGAAGTAAAAATGATGCTTTTTAAGGAGTAGGCAGGAATCTGAGCCAGAGAGATAGCATGGAGGTAAGGCATGCAGAAGGATGGTGGTTCGAATCCTGACATCCCATATGGTCCCCCAAGCCTGCCAGGAGCGATTTGTAAGCGTAGTAGAGCCAGGAGTAGCCCCTGAGTGCTGCCAGGTGTGACTCAAACACCAAAAAAAAAAAAAAAAAAAAAGGAATGAAGAAAATTTTCTGGGTCTACTCCTTCAGGCTGCAAGACTTGCTGAACTACGTAAAGATGAGTACTAAGCCAAACGTCACCAGTTTGTGAAAATCAACATGCCTTTGAGATGAACATCGAAGATCAATATAAGCCAATCGCCACATGGAAACAAAATACCATGTTCCTCAACATAAAACATTTCCTTGCAGAAAAAACACGGCTTGAGTCTCACAACCCCCCTAACACTTCAGTAAGTTTCTTTCTTGAGGTCAAGTCTGGCTATGCTCTGGACCTTGATTTCTTACGGATGTTCTGGAAAACAGCTGAAGAGTCAAGCTGACAAGTGACTTTACGCAACAGGAATTTCCACTTACCACTCCTCCAAAATACTTTCCTATGTAGAAGTCATCCAGGCTGTGCAGCTCCAGATAGGTGGCGCCCAGTTCCTTAGCAAGCTGGATCCCTTCAGTCGTACTGACACAGCTTCCTCGGTCTGAAGTGCACAATGGGCATGTGCAAGGTAACTCTTCTGAGAAAAAAATGTAAGTAGAAAGGGTCCTTGAAATGAAGTGGTGAAAATAGGCAAAGAGACAGTCTATCCAGGAGACAACAAATGAAGAACTCACACTAGAACCACAACCCCAGGATAGTTAAGAATGACTACTCACTGAACTTGGAGTGGAAAGTGTCAATGAGAGCAAGGAAACCCCTAACATAATGGACTCCTTAATAATAGAGTGTCTAACTCTGCTTTAAATTCTTTTCAGTGATTACGAGACTTGTCTTCTGAGGAGTAGCTTCTTAGAGAACCATAGAGAAAGTTCCAAATTCAAGTTTCAATTGCAAGGAGAAAAAATCATTAAGAAATTGAAAAGCAGAAGTATGGCTAGTCCAACAGTCGATCAGTAACAGCAGGCCTGTTTCCTCTTACACAGTTTTGAATCCTCCCAAGTTTGGGCACCAGTTGAACAATCTGTATAATACCTTGAGAAAACATGGAAAACGGGCTGGAGAGATAGCATGGAGGTAAGGCGTTTGCCTTTCATGCAGAAGGATGGTGGTTCGAATCCTGGTATCCCATATGGTCCCTCTTGCCTGCCAGGGGCGATTTCTGAGCATAGAGCCAGGAGTAGCCCCTGAGCACTGCAGGGTGTGATTCCAAACCCCCCCCCCAAAATAAAGAAAATATGGAAAACAATGAGCTGGTTTTTGTTTGTGTGTGTCTTGTTTCATTTTGTTTGAGACACACATGGTGATGGTCAAGACTTACTCCTGGCTCTGTGCTCAGGTATCACTCCTGGTGTTGCTCAGAGGAACGTATAAGCAAATCAAACCAAGCTCCATTGCTTGAAGACAGGCACTGTAACCCCTATACTATTTATCTGGCCCATGGACTGGCTATTTATTTATTTTTTTTTTATTTATTTGGTTTTGGAGTCATACCCGGCAGTGCTCAGGGGTTACTCCTGGCTCTACACTCAAAAATTGCTCCTGGCAGGCTCAGCGGGGGAGGGGGAAACCATATGGAATGCTGGGATTCGAACCACCATCCTTCAGCATGAGAGGCAAATGCCCCACCACCATGCTATTTCTCCAGCCCCCAGGACTGGCTTTTTTAAAAGATAATATTTAGGGGCTAACCCCTGAGCACTACAGATTGTGACCCGAAAAACAAACAAACAAAATATTTAGGGCCTAGAGAGACAGTACAGGGATTTGCCTTGCATGTGTCTAGCTTAGGTTCAGTCCCTAACAATCCATGTGGTCCCTGTGGCCAGTCAGAAGTGATTCCTAAGTGCAGAGCTAGGAGTAAGCCCTGAGCATAACCCAGTGTATCTGAAATTTCCCAAATAAAAAGTTTTAAACATTATTTGCCACATCTGAATAGATCTTATACTTTTATTTGAACTTCTATTTGAACAAATCTTATAATTTGCTTTCATTTTCTCAACCTGACCTCACACCCTATAATGTATAGGACTGACACCTGGCTCTACACCCAGGAATCACTCTCGGTAGGCTTGGGGGACATACGGGATGTCGGGGATCAAACCCAGGTTGGCTATGTGCAAGGCCAATGCTCTACCTACTGTATTATCATTCCAACCTCTTTACTCAGTCTTCAAGACTACAAAAATGCTCCTTTCCTCATAAATGAAACATATATGTACGCTACACACAACAGGTCTTAGGGCTTATTCCCAGCCCTGTGCTCAAGGACCATTCCTGATGATGCTCAGTGGACCACAAGTGGTATTATAATCAAACCTGGGTCATTACATCCAAGGCAAGTGCCTTACCTACTGCACTATTGAACTATCTCTCCAGCCTCTAAAGCTTTTTTTTTTGGGGGGGGGGTGGGGGTAGACCACATCCTGTGACTCTCAGGGGTTACTCCTGGCTATGTGCTCAGAAATCGCTCCTGGCTTGGGGGACCATGTGGGACACCAGAAATCAAACCAGGTCCGTCCTGCATCTGCTGCATGCAAGGCAAACACCCTACTGCTATCGCTCCGGCCCTAAAGCATTTTTTTTAATCAAACTATCTCACATCTCAAACCCTGAAACATTCAAATGTAGAAACTAAAGTTCAATCACTCTTTTTTCCTTCAAAATCAAAACCATTAAAGGGGACCACAGAGATAGCACAGCAGTAGGCATTTGCCTTGCATGTGGCCAACCTGGGTCGAACCTGGGTTTGATTCCCAACATCCCATATGGTCCCCCAAGACTGCCAGGAGTAATTTCTGAGCACAGAGCCAAAAGTAACCCCTGAGTGCAGCAGAGTTTCACCAAAAAAAAAAAAAAAAAAAAAAAAAAAAAATCAAAACCATTAAAAACTAAAGGAAAAGTATTTTCTCAAAATATAAACTTCTTCAAGAATTATGTTTGTACCTGTGCAGCACTATTGCTGAGAACATGGTTATATCAAACTGTCAGAAAGAACAATACGCAATAAAGTTAAAATGTTTATTCAACTCCTGTTCTGTTAGCCAGCTTTGCTCTATTTCACAGCCTGTGATCATCAAGTTGTCATTCAGAAGGTAGCCAAGTCAGACGTGGTACATTCTTTACCCACCTTACAAATTATGTAGATAAGTTTCCCTGGGAGATAACTCTGAGATGGAGATGTTGGAATCTGGGTGGGATGACGATAATAAAATTGTCCTTAGAGATGAGAGATGTGAACCTGGACAGTAAAACATCTACCACTGCACTGAGAGTAGCAGTGATCAACTTAACTGATCCTATAGAAGACTCTGGAGCTTTGATGGTGTTTTAGAATAGTCCCCCAACTGGGGTCTGAGGGGAGAGATCCTAGGCTTTCGTATCCCTAAAGCAACCAGCATTTTGGGGAGGACTACCCCATGGAAGAGGCATAACCTGAAGCCAGCAGCTTCATTCAGCAGAGGGTGATGAGTTTAAATAAAAGTTACCAATGAGGGGCCGGGCGGTGGCGCTGGAGGTAAGGTGCCTGCCTTGCCTGCGCTAGCCTAGGATGGACCGCGGTTCGATCCCCCGGCGTCCCATATGGTCCCCCAAGCCAGGAGCGACTTCTGAGCGCATAGCCAGGAGTAACGCCTGAGCCTCAAATGGGTGTGGCCCAAAAACCAAAAAAAAAAAAAAAAAAAAAAAAAAAAGTTACCAATGAAATGGTTTTATTCAGAAACAAGTACCAGAAGTGAGGGAAGATAACAGTGGGAGTAGGGGGCAATGCCTAAGTGGACTTCCCTAATCAAGGGCTAAAGACCCATTCTGAAGGGTCTCTGGACGGCTGATTTCCATGGAAAAGGGACACTAGTGTTTGTATGGGAGGTATTAGGGCATGCTGGACTTCTGTTAGAAAAGGTATTCATGGAACTTTAGAGATAGCACACCAGGGGCCAGAGTGATAGCACAGAGATAGGGTATTTACCTTCCACTCAGCTGACCCAGGACTGACCTGGGTTCCATTCCTGACATCCCATATGGTCCCCAGAGCCTGCCAGGTGCGATTTCTGAGTGTAGAGCCAGGAGTAATTCCTGAGTGTTGCCGGGTGGGACCTCAAAACAAAACAAAAAAGTCCCCCAAGCCTGCCAGGAGTGATTTCTGAGCTCAGAGCCAGGAGTAACCCCTGAGCACCACTGGCTGTGGACCAAAAACTCAAAATAAACAAATTAAAAAAAAAGAAAAAGAAAAAAGAAAAGGCATCCATAGCCTCATTTTAAAGATGGAAGAGACTATGTTAGAGATGAAGAAATAATAATAAAATTATTACTTCCTTAACCTAACAACACATTAAAAGATAATATAGCGGTGGAGGCCAATGGATTGGAATGTTGTATGCTAATACCTGTCATTGATAATATTGTAAAACATGGTACTTCAAATAGAAGGAAAAAAACATAAAAATTTAGTTCAGGCAAAGTATCATTAATTCCAGATATACAGAAAGTTAAAAAATTAAGGTCAAGTTCTCTAAATTATGGCATAAATCCAAATCTAATTTTTTTGATGGGGGCACAACTGGCAGTGCTCAGCAGTTATGCCTGACTGCACTCAGAAATCATTCTTGGTGGTACTTGAAGGATCATATGAGATGCCAAAGTTGGCTACATGTCAGGCAAGCTCCTTACCTACAGCACTACCTGGCCCCTACATCCAAATTTTTGCTTTGACTTTTTCTCAGTTTTATCTGGTTATGCTTTGATATTTTTTCTAAATCATTTTAGGTTTGAAACAAATAAAATTTGTGTCAAAAATTTTGGCTCTCTGGAAAATTCCACATTGACATTTCTCATTTCTTGCACAGCCTTCACAAGGCCCAATGTTTTCTGAAGATGAAGGTCACCTCATGTCCATAAAGCTCTCTTGTGTTGACAAAATGTGTGGGTAGGTAGAGGATCTTATTTAACTTTTGTTCAGTAGAAAATTAAGTCGTCAGGGGCGGTGTTCTTTTTTATGACTGAAACCCAACTACAGTCGCATTTATAATCATGGTGTTTAAATAAAGATATTTAAAAAAAAAGAAAATTAAGTTTTCAGTAGTGTTTCACAGGAAATAATTATGTGAACATAATTACTGTGCTGGTGTTTGTTTGGGGGGTCATACCCATTTGTGTTTAGGGCTTACTCTTGGCTCTGTGCTACAGAGATCATTCCTGGTAGGGTTTGGGGGACCATCTCAGATGCTGGAAATAGAACCTAACTTGGCTTGTGCAGAGCAAATGCCCTACCCACTATACTATCTCTCTTGCCCAATATAAAATAATTTTAAACAAATAATCTTGATATGACTGAAAAATCTAAGTTTAGGTTTTGCCTGAGTTTCACCAAATGAGTTGAGTTTTTCACTGTCTGGAGTTGTAAGCCTTTTGTTGATGAATATTCCAAGAAAACTCATATTTAATCCTTTCATTTCTATATCACAGAGATTTCATTTGTTGTTATTGTTATCGTTTTTTTAGTTTGGGGCCACACTTGGCAAGGCTCAGAGGTTACCGGGTTCTGCGCTCTGGAATCACTCCTGGGTGGCTCAGGAGACTATATAAGATGTCAGGGTTCAAACCCAGAGGATTGAACCTGGGTCAGACTCCATGCAAGGCAAACAACATCCCTGCTGTACTGTCTTTGAGCTCCAGAAAAGTTCATTTTATTTGTGCACATGTGTGTTTGTGTGTGTGATGTGTGCACATGTCTTAGAAAAATTTTGTTTTCACATGCCCCACAGAAAAAATGTTCAGTCGTTCTTTTTGAGCATAGTAAGAGAACTGGTAAAACAGTGATGGACTAAGTAAATTGCAGATTGAACCTTTATTACACCCATGATTGCAACAGTTTAAATTACACTAATTAGTTTTAATTAGACTTTCATCAGGAAGAGAGAATTTCCCAATGCATTTCAGATTGTGGTATTTTTCTTTCTTAAAATGTTTCATTTAGGGCCCGGAGAGATAGCACAGCGGCGTTTGCCTTGCAAGCAGCGGATCCAGGATCAAAGGTGGTTGGTTCGAATCCCGGTGTCCCATATTGTCGTCATGTGTTCCCCCCCCCCCCCCAGTGCCTGCCAGGAGCTATTTCTGAGCAGACAGCCAGGAGTAACCCCTGAGCACCGCCGGGTGTGACCCAAAAACCAAAAAAAAAAAAAGTTTCATTTATGGCTTGGGTAACATGATGACAACAGTGTTCATATGTATGCTATTGATGGACAAAATTACCATAGCCCACCACCACTACCCCTACCACTGAGCTTATGTCATCTCTAGTCCCATCTTGGTTTCCCCTACCTTCCCTCCATGGGGTTTTGTGACCTAAGGCCAAGATCTCACCACTTGTTTAATACTATCTATTCTCTACTTTGTTTCTCTCTGTTTCACAGATAAGTAAGATCATCACACATTTGTCCTTTCCCCTCTGATTTATTTTGCTTAAGATAATCCCTTCCAATCCCATCCATACTGCAGAGGACTGCATGGTTTCATCTTTTTTTACTGCATAGTATTCTGTTGTAGATATCTATATATAGATATGTATTACTACAAAAGTCCATTTCTTTTCTTTTGTCTTTATTTTTGGACCACACCAAGAGGTCACCTGGCCAACTCAGTCATATTTGGTGAATAGCCTCCAGGGTTTGAACTGGGATCAGTAGCACACAGGACAGTTCCATTTTGAAGAGATTCAAAACGTATCCTGAGAGTTTGCCTGTAGAACTAAGTTTGCTAATAGCAGTACATGTGAAGACTATGAAGGAACTGTGAAATAGTGGTAGAGGGACACTGGCACTCTGGAATTGAGAATGGGGTAGTGGCCTCATAAAATATCTTAACACTACTGTAAATTATGATGATTCAATAAAAAGTGCTGCAGTACTTGGGGCAGAAAAGCAAACATTTTTCAAAACCAAAGCCTGTTAAGCAAGTATTACAAAGGAAAGCAAGAAAGCTGAAGACACTTAAAGAGTGCCAGAGAGATAGACCGTAAGTCGGGCACTTTACATGCAGTCAACCCAGGCTTAATCCCTAGCATCCCTGATGATCTTCACCCTACATGGACCCCTGAGCTTGCCCTGAAGCGATCCCTGGGTCCAGAGCCAGGAGTAAGTCCTGAGCACTGCCAGGTGTGGTCCAAAATCTAAAGGAAAAAAAAAATTGCCAGTGAACAGTTCCTAGAAGTGATAGTAGGTCCAGGCAGAGGGTCCAGGAAGGACAGTCCAAGAGGGAACAGATTCAGTAATTCCATTGTTATCATACCTTATGGGCTGAATTAATTTTACCTATGAATGTCATTCTTAAAATTATTCTTTGGCTTCTAAACAAATGTTTATTGATAACCTACCAAACACTAGGTCTATAATGTCACATAGATAAAGGATGCTCAAAATTAAAGGAACCAAGAGTGTGTTGAGCTGACTACAAGCCCCTTACATTATAATAGAAAAACATGAAGGTAAAAGTGCATAAAATCACCAGGCAGACAGAAGAGGAAAGTCAACTCTGCCTGGGGCTTAATGAAAAGCTGTAAGAGCAGGAAATGACCTCAAGGAGAAGTATGCCTTATTCGCTATATAGACACGGCAGGAGGCAGGCAGCTGGGCACTCTAATCAGAGAGAGCAAGAAATGCAGAGGCTCCTAATGTGAGAACAAAAAGGAACACATTTGTTTCCAGTTTCAAGAAGACAAGAAAACCTCACTCTTTGTTTCTCCCTACCAAAGAACAGATTAAAACACAGGGAGAAGGAAAGTGGGAGAAATGGAAGATAGCAGCATGATTGGGTGCAGGGAGGAAGAGAGGAAGATGGGAGATGCATGCACAGGGTGTCAATAAAGAACCAGAATCTCAGGTCAGAAATCCAGAGAGCCTGTAAGGCTAAAGGCAGATAGGACAGGAACAAAGAGGGAAATTGAACATTATGAAGACCCTGAGTTCACTGCAGAAGTGATGGAGATCCCCAGTGATAAGAGCAAAACCTGGAGTTCCAGGATGGATGCATCCTCACATCTCCTCCCCAAAGAGAACAGAGCAAGGCAGGAGGAAAGCAACCTAATCAATGGCAAAAATCGACAAAGAATTAGGAACTCTTTGAGAAATATTAGTACCACAAAAAAATCTCAACCAATGGAAAGACTTAAAACTCTATCAGAGGAAGATATAAACAAATCCATATAGAATTTTCAAGTAAGTAAGTAAAAATAACTAATGCTTTTATCTGGCCCAGAGAGATAGTACATGGGTTCAAGTGCTGTCTTTGCATGAGCCTGATCTGAGTTTGATCCCTGGCACCCCATATGGTTCCCAGAGGCTCTCCAGGAGTGACCCCTAAGTGCAGAGTCAGGAATAAACCCTGAGTGAGTACTGCTACATGTGGCCCCAAATCAAACTAATATTAAGTTAAGAAAAGTAAGAAAAGTAAGAAAGATGGAGGAGATACTTAGAGATTTCAACATCTACAAAGAATTCAAAGGAGAAAACAAACTTGAGAAAAGAAGTAACAGAAGAGGGCGGAGGTGAAACTCCCTGATGTAAAGGATGCCATTAAGTTTTCCCAGTCATTTAGCATCATGCATTACATAGTTCTAGGTGTAGTCTGAGGTTTCACCATGAAAACCTTTTCTTTCAGATAGATTTTATGATAGAAAAAAAAATAGAAGTGGGCTGAAGAGATAGCATAGCAGGTAGGGTGTTTGCCTTGCATACGGCTGACCCAGGTTTAATCCCCAGCATTCAATATGGTTCTCCAAGCCTGCCAATGTTACATCCCATCTAAGGAAAGCACGCACCAGACGTGGTCTTTTCCTACCCTGGTGCAGGGCTTTCCTCTTCTAAAAGAATTATTTGCCAAAAGGCCCGCTTAGCGAAGTCAATCATTTGACCCTTTGCGTGGATCATTGGCGATAATTCCAACATGGCTGTAACATTACATCTTCTATTTGGCCACTATAGAAATCCAGCCTCAGCTCTCCTACAGACAAAGAAATGTCAGTATCAAAGCCCGCCAAAAGTCTCCTGCTGAGCTCTTCTGTGATCTCTCCCCCCCCCCCCATTTCCTTAAAGGTATCTGGTTTCTCTTTACCTGTCTCTTCATATGCTAATTCTAGCTCTGATCTCATTGGTTCATCCCCTTTCCCTTTCTCCCTGGCTACGCCCCCAAAATCTGTCTATATAAGGCCCAATTCAAGGAATAAAGCCTCTCTCTGGCCTCTCCCTCACTGCTTGTTTTCACCATGTAATTCTGTGTGGTTTCATTTATTTCATATTTCATAATTCAAATTTCATATTCGTCCGCTCGTGCATCCGCTTGATTCCCAGTGGAAAAATTAACCCACTAAGGTTTGCTTCAGGGACTTTTATCTTATTATGATAAAAGTCCGCAGCATGCCAAGAGTAATTTCTTTTTTTATTTTTTCAAAATAATAATAATATCAGGGGCTGGAGAGATAGCACAGTGTTAGGGTGTTTGCTTTGCACGCAGTCAATTCATGTGAGATGGTGGTTCGAATCCCAGCATCCCACATGGTTCCACGTGCCTGCCATGAGTGATTTCTGAGTGCAGAGCCAGGAGTAACCCATGAATGCTGCCGGGTGTGACCAAAACAAAACAAAACAAAAACATTTAAGCACCGTGGTTACAAATATGTTTGTAATTGGATTTCAGTCATAAAGAGTACAACCTCTTAGCTAGTGCAACCTTTCTGCAACTAGTGGCCCCATCTGCCAGAAGTGATTTCAGAGCACAAAGCCAAGAGTAACCACTGAGTACTGTGGTGTGGCCCACCACCCCCCCAAAAAAAAGAAAGAAAAGAACTGAAGTAGGTGGTGGATCAATCCCACAGTGAGTAGAACATTTGCCTTGTACATGGCAGACCTGTACCATCATCCTGTATGGTTCCCAAAACTTGCCAGGAATGAGAGCAAGCCAGGATTAACCTCTGAGTGCCACCAGGTATGTGACTCATCCCCAATAAATGAAGAAGAAAATTTAAAAAAGAACAAGATAGAAACACTGGACAGGGGCCAGTGAGATAGTACTGCAGGTACTGTACCTGCCTTGCATATAGCCAACCCAGCTCTAAATAAAATAAACATTGAGCACAATTAAGGTATTAGTGGAAATTCATTTTTTAAATATATATGGTGCTGTCCAGTGAATTGGTCAAAAAGCAATGACACCAATAAAATGAGCACCCCCAGAGTCCAGACCTAAATATAATTCCTCACCAAGAGAAACCAGAGTTCCCTCCAATAATTCTTATTTGCAGGTTGGAACAGAGACACTAAAAGGTGAGCCGAACCTGTGTAAGAAATCAACAAAGGGCTTAAAAATTATTCAAGTTACTGGATTAGACTTTCTCTAGGAAAATTTGGGATAATCTGAGAATTAGAAAAATAGACTTAGAACACATAGTGAAATACCGACCTTAAAAATAAGTTTATGAATCGCAGTGATACTAAAGAAAAATGTGGAAACAGAGAGACGAGAAAGCTCTATTTACAGAACAACACAACCACTAAGCACAGAATGATAGAAAATCATTATTTTGCAACCACAGTTACTAAAATGGAAACAATTATACAAAATAATAGTTTTGGATTCTTTCAGGATTACAATTTCATTAAAAATGACCTCTTCCTTCCTGCCATTCAAAGTTAAAGAACTGGTGTGAAGTAAAAGAAAACTAAAGCAATGCTGACCACTAAGTGCAATGTATAATCCCTCTTTTCATCCTGGATCCAAAAAATAGCCTTATTTTAACAAATAGAAAAATGTGAAGTGGGCTATATTTTTAAAACATAATAGGTAATAGCATTTAATTTTTTTTGAGTAATGATTCAATTGTAGTTAATCTAAAAGGTGAAAGATTTAGACAATCTTTAGATCTTTAGAGTAGCCAGAGGGGCTGGAGAGACAGCAGAGTGGTTGGGTGTTTGCCTTGCATGCAGAAGGATGGTGATTTGAATCCCGGCATCCCATATGGTCCTCCATGCCTGCCAGAATTAATTTCTGAGTGTAGAGTCAGGAGTAACCCCTAAGCACCACTGGGTGTGACCCAAAAAACAAAAAAAAAAAAAAAAAGAAAGAAAGAAAGAAAAAGAAACCAGAGTAGTTCTTAAATGACATGCATTTAATTAGAAAAAAGTATAAGTCAAATAATATTCATACTTTCTCCAAAATGGTTCAAACAAAAAAATGTACTTATATTAAAATTTTTGGCACTCTTGACCATATTCTTCTTTAAGGTCTGAAATCAGCAAGGAGAAGAGTATTTCCAAATATTTTAAAGCATTGTATATGGCATAATCTGAATATACTCAGGAGGATTTTATTTCAGAAAGGGACAAAGCAGGAAAAGGAGAATTTACAAAGAACTGATAAAGCTAAAGCTTCAAGGTCCTTTTCCGAGATTCCCATCTTAAAGTCCTGAGGGAACCAGAGTGATACATTCTTTCACATGGACACTGGCTTTCATAAAATTGGCAAAGTAAGATATTTGAATTACATTTGCTTCAATCCACTCATTTCATTTTAGCATTCGTGTGTGTGTGTGTGTGTGTGTGTGTGTGTGTGTGTGTGTGTGTGTGTGTGTTGGAGGTTTGGGGGTCCCACTCAGTGGTTCTCAGGGGCTATTCCTGATTCTCTGCTCAAAAGTAACAAGCTAAAAAAATTATTTAAAAAAAAAAAAAAGTGATAGCCTGGTGGCACTTAAGGGATTCTTTTCTGGTGCTTGGGATTTGAATCAGGGCCAGCCACATGCAAAGCAAGAACATTACCTCCAGTACTATCTCTCTAGCCCCCTAAGTCACATCATCTTCTAAAAGACAGCTCTGAAGTAGCAAGGAGCATTGAGGATTTTTAAATTTGGGCTTAATGATTTCTGATTTGTGGTCTGTAGTCACTTCCTTGTCCAGTTCATATGCTTCAGAGCTGTCCTGGACATGAAAGGGCCTTAGGCCCAATTCTGCTACTCACTGTAAACACTTAACTAATGTCAATGCGAAGATGCACAGTTGAAATAAGAACACAGTACAAAAACCATAGTGCCCACTCTGAAAAAGATGTGGTTAATGAAAAAATAAGCTAAAGAAAACACTGCCTAACATTCTTCTCTACATAGGAATTATCAAAGAGAAGCTCTCAAAATGGAGTGACAAAGACTACGCAACCCAAGATAAACAAGAAAAGCTAAAAAAAAGTCAGGCTGTTTAACACAAACATTTTAAAATGTGTCATATTTGAGAAGCTTTATTAAAATTTGAAAATTGGTTTATTTTTGTTCAAATAACCACTTCTGTCCATATATATGTGTGTGTATATAAACATAGATAAATATACATATAATTTTGCAGAATTTTTCTTTACAAAGGACACCTAAACTAGTGTGTTTCAGACCCGACAAAATCTGGAACTAACCCTTTAGAGACTAAAAAAGGCTACTCTTGAGAGATAAATTATTAAGATCTGAAATTCAATTAACTTGAGGAGAGAAGTACAGAGTTTGAGATCTACTTACATTGTAAATCTAAAAGATTTTCTGTGGTGGGGGCAGAAGAATGGTACAGTGGGTAGGGCATTTGCCTTGCACTTGTCTGACCCAGGTCTAATCCCCAGCATTCCATATGATCCCCTAAGCCTGCCAGTTGTGATCCCTGACTGCAGAGCCAGGAATAAGTCCTTAACACTGGCAGGTGTGGCCCAAAAAAACAAAATAATATTATAAAAGATTTTCTTAGTTAACTGCATGTGCAGAATGGAAAGGAAGTTAGTTTGGATGATTCTAGTTTGAGAGAATGAATAAGCTGTATGTCAGTCCCCAAGATAGATGTTGGTGAATTTAGAAAAATTAAGAATTTAGGGCCGGGCGGTGGCGCTAAAGGTAAGGTGCGCCTGCCTTGCTTGCGCTAGCCTTGGACGGACCGCGGTTCGATCCCCCGGTGTCCCATATGGTCCCCCAAGCCAGGAGCGACTTCTGAGTGCATAGCCAGGAGTAACCCCTGAGCGTTACCGGGTGTGGCCCAAAAACCAAAAAAAAAAAAAAAAAAGAATTTAGGAGAGGGCCCGGAGAGATAGCACAGCGGCGTTTGCCTTGCAAGCAGCCGATCCAGGACCTAAGGTGGTTGGTTCGAATCCCGGTGTCTCATATGGTCCCCCGTGCCTGCTATTTCTGAGCAGACAGCCAGGAGTAACCCCTGAGCAATGCCAGGTGTGGCCCAAAAACCAAAAAAAAAAAAACAAAAAAACAAAGAATTTAGGAGAAAGGAAGAGGCATGATATATACATCTGAATAGAAAACAGAACCCGAGCAACAAACTCAGTTATTACTAATGTAGACAAGAGGGGAAGTCAGGTCAACAGGTTATCGGGTTCATTGAAACCAATGGATGGGACTCTGAGAAACAATTATAGGAAGTGTTGGGTGTGGAGTATGACAAAGTGATAGGAAGGCATGAAATCTGTGAAAATAGAATTTTAATAACTGGGAGGAAAAGAGTTGCTTTACCATGGGGAGAGAAAGTTGTGCTTGAATAATTTCTAAAAGACCTATATTCAAAATGTTTCAAATTCAGCAATAAGCCCTTCCCTGGCAACACTGCATGAGAACAAATCCAGCCAAACTATAAGCCTGAAGTCAAATTGTGATTTATTAGAGAAAGAATAGGACACCAATTAGGAAGCAACTCAGAAGCAATGATGACTCCAGGCAAGACAGGAGTATAAAGACAGACAAGGAAGTAGGAGAGATGCAGAGACAAGGAAGGGTCAAGCCGATTGGATTTTATCTACTAATGCTTCTTACATCCACACCTACACTGTGCCCCAACAGTCATGCTTCTAGACAACGACACACGCCTTATCTAAAGAAAAAAGTTTAACCAGTGAAGAATAGCTATGCAATAGAATAATATGCAGTAATAAAAAGAAGAGAGCACAACATGGGTTAATTCCAAATTTACTGTGTTGGCTGAAATCAGCTAGACATAACACACCCTTACTTATATACTTCCCTACCTGCTGTACTTGCTTGTCAATCCCTATAAATTCCATTTTCATAAAGTTCATGAAGAGGTAAAAATATTTAATCTATGCTGTTGAAGCCAGAAAGGGGTCACCTGTAAGGGGGGAATGTTAATTAGGAAATGCCTGAGAGCCTCCCAGAGTATATTACTGTTCTCTACCATGGTGTCACATAAGTCTGCACATATAAAGAATGCACAAAGGGAAGCAGGAAAGATAGTGCAGTGGGTAAGGCAATTACATTGCACTCCACCTACTGGGTTTGAACCCCGGACCTCCTATGTGGTTATCTGAATCCCTCCAAAGTGATCCCTGTACAGACAAGCAAGATTAAGCCTTGAGCACCATCTGGTATGGGTCCCAACCTCTAAGAAAGCCACACAGTTGCACACTTAAGACTCAAAAAGTTTAGGTTTACTCTAGAAATCTTGCTTCAAGTCGAGATTCTTATATGAGTAACTGATGCTTCCCACTTGACTGATTGTCAAAGAGTTTTCCAGAGCTCACACATCAATCTAATACCTCTTCTCTATCAGAAAAACAATTATTGAAACAGCAAAGAAGTCATATGTGTATATTGGAATCACAGTAAATGTTCCTAATACTTTCCTTTGATGTCTCCTCATCCAATCCAGTGATGACAAGATAACAACTGGCATTTGAACCCAAGTCATTTTAGCTTGCTTGAAGTTTCTCATGGATCATTAATAAACTTAACTCTGTAAAAGGAGTAGGGTGGCTATCCTCCTCTCATTATTATAAAAAGAGAGAAAATGCATTACTCACCATTTTGTCTTGTACCAACAGCAGCAATGATTACAGGCACTGAATTTAATGCTCTTTTTATCACTGGAATATAATTATCCTTCACTTCATGGAATGAAAACTTGTCATTTACGTTGTATTTGATCACAATGATGTCAGCGGCCCCAATCAGATTTCGAGAGGTGTACCAATCACTGTCAAAAATGTCCTAGACCAAAGTGAAAGACAATTACTCACAGTTTCACCCAGATGTGGAACACAGTAACTAATGCAAATGAACTCACAACACAAACTAACTTTTAGACTCCAGAATGCTGTGGAGGCTACTAAAAAAAAAGACTGTGGGAGGGTGGAGAGTGAAAGGACTTCTTTGATGGCTGGAGTGGTCTCAGGAACAAGAGCTAAGCCCCTGAGACTCCATGGAGCATCTAGTTGTTACATGTTTAAATGTTCTTTTTTTTTTTGGGGGGGGTTGGTTTTGGGGTCACACCCAGCAGCGCTCAGGGGTTATTCCTGGCTCTGCACTCAGAAATCGCTCCTGGCAGGCTCTGGGACCATATGGGATGTTGGGATTCGAACCACTGTCCCTCTATCCTGGATTGGCTGTGTGCAAGGCAAATGCTCTACCACACGCTATCTCTCCGGCCCATGTTCTTTTTTCCTTCCTTAAAGTAACTACATAAAATTTAAAATATTTAAACTCTATGAACTTGTCTGGTATCTATGCAGTGGTACAACAGAATATGCAAAAAATAATTGGGGGATGGTGTTTGGGCCACCTTCAACAATGCTCAGTGGTGACTCCTGGCTCTGCACTCAGGAGTCACTCCTGACACTGCGCCAGGGAATCAAACCCCAAGTTGGTCGCATGCAAGGCAAACTGCCTTACCTGCTATACTACCTCTCTGACCTACAAAAAACTTCTTAGAGTCAGTTAAATATATAGTCTCTTTCAATATTCACACCTAAAAATAAGCTCTTATTTTAAAATCATGTCTTGTTCTTGTCACCTGAAAATCAAACAAATGTAACACTATGCTTTAGTTCCAAGACTACCAATATAGTAAGAAGCTTCAAAAACTTTTCTGTGATCCAGTTAAGACTGCAGTATTACTTTCAATTGTTAATAGTATGAACAAAAAGGGAGTTTATATGTTTTTTTGTATTTTTCCAAGCTTGTATATAAAATTTCAATTTTATTCATCCTTTGGACAATACTACCTATTTATTACTGTGCATGGGGGTATTTTGCTGCCACATAAAGATATTACATAAGGTGCAAACATGGGAATTGAAATTGACAGTTCTTATTTATATAAATTATAAATTCATTATATTTCTTTCCAGTTTTAAATATTTGCTTCTGAACGACAACTAATCATATTTATAGTTAGACCCAGGATCCAAAGTGATTTATTTGGAGCCCTTTTCCTTAAAACACAGTGCTGTGACATCTTAACAATATTGTTTCTTTTGAGTTTGGTGTGAATTATGTCATAAAGAAAAAACATTTGCATCTGAGTATCACTAACTGTGCACAAATAGCTTTCTCCCACCTATTTAACTATTCTTTACTACCTGCCTTTTCCTGTGCCCTTTGTTGTATTTCTAGGACATGACAAAGCTAGACAAAGAAGCAGACTCTCCCTAAAAGATCCAAGACCATTGGGCTATGAAAACTCTGCACTTTGAAATCTAAATCCCAAACAGGGATAACAGGTTTTGTATCTATCAACCAGTCAAGATCTGTGTGCCAAAACTTCTATCCTAAAGAGTCACACATGGATGCTTGTCACCTGCTCTCTCAGTTCCCTGCCATGTCCCCAACCAGTCCCTTTCCTACGAGAACACTCAGAGCCAAAGAATTACAGAACATTAAGAGCTGAGTACCATACTGGAAGTAACGGAAGGGAGTCTGGGAGAGCAATTTTTAAATAAGGTTACTAGCCCCTCCCTACCCAGCCCCGCAAACTACTAATATAAACAACCAAAGTCAAATCTTAAACTCAGGAAAGGATGAGTAGAGGGTGTATGTGGGGTGAAACATAGATTTAAAAAAATGAAACCAAGCTTCCATCAGACTGCTATAGTAATTTCCAAACCATAAAAAAAAATGTGCTCCAAACTGTATCTGTCATATTCAAATTCAAAGTATATGTATGGGTCTAGTAAGGTATAGAACCAAGAAAGGGAGCAAAATCAGAAAGATAGAATTACAAAAAATAAGTAAATGTAAGTGCAGTTAATATTAAGCAGCCATTAAACTCTGCAAGAAGTCAGAAGTAACTGCTTTTCACATTCCAAAATAGCTTGAAATTCCAGACGTACTAGGAAGTGTATAGGGGGAAAGGAGACCAATTATAGAAAATGTCATGAAAAAAATGGGCTCGGGCAAACTTGACATTGAGTTATTAAGGATATTAAAATATAAATAATATTACTAACACAAATAAGAGCCTCAAGCGTTGGTCAAGAAAAGTGTGCCGATCTATTTCATTGCTTTTTATGGAAAATTTTGGCAAACAAAAAACTCTAGGAATGACATCATAATTTAACTGTACAAAAAAAGAAGTGGATGAAAATATTCTAATTAATCAGGTAAATATAATAAGACTTAAACATGTTTATTTAAAAAGTAACAGGGCAAAGTTGAAAATAAAAAAGTAACAGAAAAATATGGCAACAACTCAGAGCAAGCTATAGATCCATGGAAGAAAACTAGGAAGAGGTGTAAAACTCCAAATTCCTACTCCAAGGAAACACCACCTCATTTCTTCTCCAACTATGTTAAATAGAAAATGTTCCACTGGTTTCTAGAATTATAAACGAAATCAAATTCTCCCACCGATTGAAAATCAGTTCCAGGGTTTCCTCTCTAGAAGGTTACGCAACACATAGCTTAAAGCCACATTTGCAGAACTGAAGTCATGTTTCACGTGTCTGTATTTTTACAGCAAGACAACAAATTCTATTCTTCCTGATTGTGGTGCTGCAAAGATAAGTCCTACTAGGTACTAATTCACACTGCCCAATCAGAAGGCTAATTTTTGAACAGCAAGAGAAGACTTTACTTTTGCCTAATAACTGATTCATGGCTATTCTAAAGTGGTAATATATATTTAATGATGGTTGAAGCAACTTGACTTACTGAGTACCTTCAACATTCCAGGCTCTGTGTTGAGAACTTTACATACACTATCTCACTTCTCAAGCAGAAGAGGCAGGGATTGTGCTAATAATTTGAGGGTGGAGGGTTTGGATGGACCATATACCCTGTCCATTGGTGCTCAAGGATCACTCCTGGCAGAGCTCAGAGGACCATATCAAAATTGGTCATCAGATTGCCAGGCAAGTGACTTAACCATTATATTCTCTTTCTGTCCTTTACGCTGTAATTTTTACAAAAAAAAATAAAACTACTTGGAAGATGTTTACCTTAACAAGGAAGAAAATAGCCACTAGCCAACAATATAGGGCTCTGGGATCAGAGCAAAGGACTTGGATATCAAATCAAGTCCAAATCTTGTGCTCTGTCTGCTCTGGTATATTTAACTTTCTGATTCGGTATATGTGTAAATAACAGCTGATGAATAAAATCAACTTTCCTATCGGTTGGGCTTTTACTTATCACCAAGAAAAGCACCTTATAAAGAATAGCTCTACCATGTCAGAAAACCATTATAACCAAGAAAATTGCACCTGGTCTCAATAGGGCCAGAGTCTAACAAAAGGTGATTAGTAAAACAAAACGTAACAATGAGTATATGGCAAATAGCCAAACCATGAAGGCTTTTTGTTTAACCCATTACAAAGATCTCATTTAGTACAATACATAAGGTCACAAGCACTGCTTTTTGTTCAACAAAGGGTAAAGAGTTAAGGGTTCAAAGGCGAAAGAGGAAAAGTAAAATTCTAACTAGCCTAATTCAACTAATTCTCCCTACATGTATTTACTTTATGTACACGACACTTTTCAACAGCTTGCAGAAACAAAAATATTTTAGACTGTAAGATCATTCACAAAGAAATCACCAAAAAGAAGTACTTCATTTGCTTTGTGGACTCCAGCCAATAAATTCGCTTTCAACTGCTTGAAAGCAGTTGATTATCATCCCTGTTATGGAAAGAGCTTGTGTTTCATATTTTAGTCTATTAATGCAAATTTCCTTGAGCTGACAATATATGTTCAGGAGTGATCTTTTAGACACCACGTCATAAAATACAGCAATCCGTAAAAGAGAATGTCCCATGCACTCTTTTTATCACTAACTTCCTTACCATCCCTTATCTTACTGTTCCCAATCCTGTTTTTTTTAATGGTCAGTTAAAATGCAAAACTTCAGAAAATAATCTTTTTTAGACACTATACTTTCTTCTACTATATGAAGGGTATCTTTAGTTGTAAAATAATTTCAATACCTGAAAAAGAATCAGAAGATCTCAAATAAGAGAAATGAAATATTCAAAAATGTGCTGTTATTGTGTACAGAAAACATACCAGGATGTAGATTCCTTCGTCCTCTTATTACCTTTAACAACTCCACTAAAACTTAACAACTTCACTCCTACGTCTTTCCATTGTCACAAGTTATTAAAACTTTCTTAAAATTCTAAGCCACATGAGTGGAAATAAATAAATAAATAAATAAACAAATAAATAAATCTCAGGACTACAACAAACCAAGACCAATACACCAATAATTTGGAAGGCTAAAAAAACATTAGTGAACTAAACTTAATGTAACCCTGTCACAATCTGTACCTAAGTATCTGTCCCTTATACTCCACCCCTGCAACTGGTATGGTGAAGCCATGGCATCTCAATTTAAAACCCATCAATTGGGGCTCTTCGAAGCGGCATTGGCCTTGCACATGGCCGACTAGGGACGGACCGGGTTTAATTCCCGGCATCCCATATGGTCCTTCCTGGGAGCCTACCAGGAGCAATTTCTGAGCACAGAGCCAGGAGTAAAACCCTGAGTACTGCCGGGTGTGGCCCAAAAACCTAAATAAAAACATAAATAATTTAAAAATAAAAACACCAATTCAACATTTAAATGGCAGACGCCATTTAATAACACGAAAGGGCTGTCTAAAGTGAATTCTCAGCCCCTACCTCCATCCACCCTCCACCATCCTTTCCATGGGTTCTATTAACGAGCAGCCTGAGAAATATAGCTCGGGCCGGCGTGGGCTTTATATTTAGATCACTGATATGACACTAATATGTCTCGCATGGTGGGGAGAGGGGCCGGCAGGCACAGCATGGCTGTGGGCTGGACCAAGCAAGCGGCTGAGCCCTTTGCAAAGGACTGGCACATGCATCCGTCAGCTGTGTGTCAGGGGACAAAAACACGGGGATTGTGCAGCGTCTTCCCCTAGTGTCCGCAGTCCCAGAGAACAAAAGAACCACGTTGTCCCCAGCAGGATCTTTGCAAAAAAATAAAATAGAATAGAATAGAATAGGGGCTGGAGAGATAGCATGGAGGTAGGGTGTTTGCCTTGCATGCTGAAGGACAGTGGTTGGAATCCCGGCATCCCAACATGGTCCCCCAAGCCTGCCAGGAGTGATTTCTGAACGTAGAGCCAGAAGTAACCCCTGAGCGCTGCAGGGTGTGACTCAGAAAACAAATAAACAATAAATAAATAAATAAATAAATAAAACAAAATAAAATATTAAAATAAAGAACAAAATAAAATAATAAAATAAAGTAAAAATAGAATGAAATAAATAATAAAATAATAAAATAAAGTAAAAAATAAAACAGTAAAAGAATAAATAAATAATAAAATAAAATAAAACAAATAAAATAAAATAAAAGCATAACGCAATAATAAAACACAATACAATAAAACAAAACCAAATAAACCGCCCAAGTGCAAGAGCATCCCGGCGCGGGCGCCAGAGGGACGACAAGGGAGACAGCAGGAGCCGCCGCCGCCCCCTTCCTCCCCTTCCTTCCCTTCCTCCCCTTACCCAGACGGGACAGTCGTGCACGACCAGCTTGACATTCCCGAAGGCGCTGGCCTGGTACTCGGTGAACACGGGGCGCGCGACCGAGCCCCCGCCGGCGCTGAGCAACAAGCTGCCCTCGTCCCCGGACACCAGCGGGCTGCGGCCCAGGTAGGCGCGGATGAGCCCCGGCGGGCGCGGCTGCGGGTCCTGGAGGCACGCGTCGCCCTCGTTGCCCAGCGCCACGATGTGGATGGACCTGCAGCGCGGCGGGGGACAGGGGCCGGGGGACAGAGGCACGCGGTCAGCGCGGGGGACACGCCTGCCGGCCCCGGGGAAGGAGGACGGGGCAAGGCAGGCAAGGCAGCCCCGGCAGCCCGGCGCCCCGCGCCCCCCGCCGCCGGCTCGGGACAATGACAGCGCGGCCGGGCCGAGCTACGTACATGATCTCGGAAGCCAGGCCGGCAGGACGGGCGGGCGGGCGGGCGGGCGGCGATGGCGAGCAGGCAGGCGGCTCCGCGCGCGCGGCCTCCCTCCCGGGGCCCCGCAGTCAGCTCATCGCGGGCGAGCCGGGGGCGGACACGGCGCGATCGGGCCCCGCCGGGCGCAGCCGGAGGGAGATCGGGGGGCCCCGGGGCTGGGGTGCTGCTGCCAGCCGGGCTCCCCACTCAGTCAGTCCCTCGCTGCCCGGGCCACCGCCTCCCAGCTCCGAGCTGGCCCCGCCGCTGCTGCCGCCGCCGCCGCCGCCGCCGCCGCCGCGGCTGCTCCACCCCCGGCCTGGAGGAGGCGGGTCCGAGGTTAGCGGGGCGCCTCCTCCGCCCCCCCAATGGGCCGGGCGCAGCACGTGCGATCCGCGGGGGTTCGGGTGGCCTCTGGGGACGCGCCCCCGCCCCGATCTCTCTCCCTCCCAGACACAGCCTGGCTCGGCCCACCCGCGCCCGAAGCTCCCCCAGGCCTCGCGGCTTCTCCCCCTTTGCTGCAAGTTTGGTCAACTCTGAAGGGTGAAATCCGAGCTGGGCAAGGGGGATGGGGCGACGGGGCTCCCCCCAATTCGGTACCCCCTGTTCCCTGAGGCTGCAGACTCCAGCCCCGGGGAGCCTCTCTCCCAGGCTTGCAAACTCTGCCTGCTACCCGGTTGGTTCTTTCTCTCTTCCTTCGCCCTGGCCTGGCCCCAAGTATTTATTTCACCACGACGTCCGCCGTTTTGTCATCTGTCAACACGCACGACAGCTGTTTTTCTCCAACCGTGATCGTGTGCGGGGGCGAAATAATAAAGGCGACGATTCATGCGGTTGCAGAAAGGCTTCTTTGTTCTCGCACAATTAATTGGCTAATACCGACTCTCTCCCCCATCCCACCCGGGAGGGATTATTTACTATTTCAAACTATATTTGGCACATTTTGAGAGAGAAAAAAATGAAAAACCACTAACAAAAAAAACCTGCAGGGCGTTTTGCTTTAATGCTAGTTGGTCTTCCTTTGATTTTTTTTTTTTTAAGAAATTACTTGTAGGTGTTTCATGTATATACAAGCTATTCAGCTAGTAGTTGAGTTGGATGTTTTTCAGTTTTAAGTAACAGCTCCAAAGGCCGACTGAAAAACAATAAGGACCTTACTAGTGCAAGAATATTTTAGATTCTTTCATGATAAGGCTCCGAAGCAAAGGTTATGCAGGTCCCTAAAAGGGCCTCCAAATGCCGCAGTGCAAAGGAACATTGGAACTACCAGCACCCCATTAGGGTCAGAGGTCTCTCTGGGGCTCACCTTCTCCACAAAGCTGAAGACTTTGCAAGGAAAGGGACCAGTTCGGGTTTATTCCTTTAATTCTTGGGCGGTCGTTTTGTTTAGCCCTATTTTAAGATGTCACTGCTTCTTTTCTCAACAGAGCTCTTCTGAGGCTTTGGGACTGGAGACCAGTAAATGGCTGGGGGAAGAGTTCTTTGGACTGTGAATAGCTATTTAGTAGGGGCCCTAGTGGCAAGTTAAAGCCCATTAATAGTTTTTCATGCTCGAATAGGGTATAATAAATAGAGGCGTTCTCTTTGTAGTCGTTGATATTTTAAAATCTAGTTTCCTTTTACATTCTGTACTCTGCATTTAATCTCTAAAATTTAAAATGATCCTGATGTTTAAGAGAACAGAATTGCTATTCCGTTCCTAACCCCCAGCATCGCTCCTCTTTCATCCACCCCTTTTTACGTGTAAAAAGCCAACGTAGATTAAATTAGCTGGACACTGATAATTTGTCACTCTGCACCCTTCTTCCCCAGGCCAGTAGAGAATTGTACGGGTGAATAAAGAGAGGTAGGGTTGGAGGTCTCAGGACCATCAAGTTGTAAGTCCCATCCCACCCCACCCAACCAACGTTTTTCACTTTAATACTTGGCTTGGTTTATTTTCCACAGCGACCATGCTCCAGACCCTTTCTCCTGGGGATGGATAATGGCGGGTGCGGCCTGACACCCATGATGAAGTATTCTTACCACATGAAAGCCCATTGAGAAGAGGCAGGTAGATAGGGATGAGTTAGCAGGAAGTAATAGGATCAAAATGAAATTTTAATACTCGAGAGAGTACAGTAGGTACTTTTGCCTTGCATGTGGCTGACCCAGGTTCAATCCTCAGCGTTCCATATGGTTCCCTGAACTTGCCAAAAATGACTTGTGAGTGCAGAGCCAGGAGTAACTCTGAGCACTGCCAAGTATACCATTTCCCGCTCCCACCCCTCAAAAAGTTACTCCGTCACCAGCTTTTTTTTTTTTTTTTTTTTTTTGGTACTTTGGGTCACACCCGCAAGCACTCAGGGGTTACTTCTGGCTCAGCGCTCAAGGGTTACTTCTGGCTCTGCGCTCAGAAATCGCTCCTGGCAGGTTCAGGGGACCATATGGGATTCAAACCACCATCTGCATGAAAGGCAAACACCCTACCTCCATGCTATCTCTCCATCCCACAGTGCCAGCTTTAAAATAGCCAAAAAGCATTCTTGCAGGGACCAACTTTGTGGACACTGGAACTGAGGTCTGAAAATACTTGAAATGATGCCAGCACTTGAACTGGTACTAGCACCAATCCCAGAAAAGGTTGGACCCTAACTCAGGAGAGAAGCTCCAAGGAGCAGAGGATTATGATAAGGACATGAAGGTGGACATCAAAAGCTCTAAACTTGAAGCCACAGTAAGTCATATGCGAGGACACTTTGGCAGAAAGCCTACTAAAACTAACTGCAGCAGCTGGAGTGCAATAGGTTGTTTGTCTTGCACACAGCCAACCCGAATTCAATCCCCAGCATTCCCAAATGGTCCCAGAGCTCACTAGGAATGATCCTTGAGTAAAGCTCTGAGCACTGCCAAGTATGTCCCCAAACCAGAAAACTAACTCTGCAAAGGCAAGCGGGGTGCGTCTCCATTTTGGGGGTAGTCTGCACCTCCACCTGAGATGTCTGCTCTTGGCTCTCTTCTGCTCTCTCCTCTGAAAAAGTGAGAGTTCTGGGGCCGGTGAGGTGGCGCTAGAGGTAGGGTGTCTGCCTTGAAAGCGCTAGCCAAGGACAGACCGTGGTTCAATCCCCCGGCGTTCCATATGGTCCCCCCATAGGGGCAATTTCTGAGCGCTTAGCCAGGAGTAACCCCTGAGCATCAAACGGGTGTGGCCTCAAAAACCAAAAAAAAAAAAAAAAAAAAAGTGAGAGTTCTCTCTTGAATATGTAACTCTCTGTTCTTCCTCAGAATTGCTAAATAAAACTGTTTTACTTCACTATTTGTCTCCTGGAATTCTTTGCTGCAAGAGAAAGGTGCCAGACCTGGGAAACCTGTGTAAAATCAGAGCTGACTTTCCTTCCATACAAAGAACAATTCCTCACTCCAACAGGGACTCCATTTCCTATACCAGGCAGAGCAAATGAAACCAGGTGCAATCATCTCCTAGGGCTGGTGAGACAGGAGATCTGTAAGGTGTTGGGGCTCACCTCTAGACGCTTCCTAAGTCCTAGATGGCCAAGACATGACCCAGGTGACTGGGGCGAGTAGAGGGGGAAGCTGGAGATGCCTCCTCTGTTTTTATTTCCAATAAGCCACTTGCAGAAACAAACTCCAATATGAAATGAGCCAGTTACAAAACAAAAACAAAAACAAATACTGTATTATCCCATTTCCCAGGGTATTGAGAAACAAAGCCAAATGAGCATTACCTGAAGTTGAGGACAGGGTGTGCAACAATTCTAGAGTTTCCATTTTGCCAGAGGAAAACATTCTAGAGAAATTTTCCAAAATGTGTAGTCAATTAACAATGTAGGGAGCAATTTAAAAAATGTAGTTTTGCGCTACTTTTTTTTTTAAAGGATGAATATGGTAATTATATGCTAATTTTTAAACCCTATACACACTAAAACTCAGCAGTAGGTCAGGAAAGGAGACTTTGTTTTCTGTTGTCCCTGAGCTTATGAGCCAATACTGCACCTGGTAGACCTGAAATATTCTTTTTGTTTGTTTGTTTGTTTTTATGTTTGGGTCACACCGGGCAGTGCTCAGGGGTTACTCTTGGTTCTGTGCTCAGAAATTGCTGCTGGCTAGCTCGGGGGACCATAAGGGGTACCGGGATTCTAACCACTGGCGGTTCTGGGTCGTCTGCGTGCAAGGCAAATACCTTACCGCTGTGTTATTTCTCAGGCCCCTGAATTATTCTAAGTTCTAAGAGAGATACTCAATTCTACTCTTAAAAGCTAAGTTTATTATTCATGGCTATTATATTATGATTACTTAAGCACGCGAACTTTAGAAAAAACACCCTGCATCCTCAAATAATTAAATGTGTGTGCATTTAGTAATTCATAAGTACAGAGTAAAAAAATAAGTTTATGAACATTAGAATAGTGATCTGTCTTGGCATCTATCCCCCAAACACATTAACTCAAAGAGTTATGCACACACCTATGTTTATCATAGCACTTAGGATAATAGCCAAGATATGGAAATGTTCCAAATGCCCAACTATAGATAAACAGTTCAAGAAGTTGCAGTTTATATGTGTGTGTGTGTGTGTATACACATACACAATGAAATACTACATAGCTGTAAAAAAGAATAAAATCATGCAGTTTGCTGTGATGTGAATGGGACTTGAAGATCTCAGTCAGAAAGAAAGGAATAAATACAGAATAATCTCTCTTATTTGTGGGACTTAAAGTTTCACAGCAAGGAAGTAATGAAAGGCCAAAAGCATTACAATGGAAAAACTGATCCATTGTGGGGTGGTGTTGCAAAGGAGGGGTGCTATGGTCCTTGAGGGAAGGAGGCAGATATACTGGGGAGGGTGTAGTGCTGGAATTATGTGCAAAAAGCCATCAGTAATAGTACTATTAATCAAAAATCTAAATCAATTTAAAAAAGTTAAAAATACATTTTTGAACAAAGGGTCCAGAGGGGCTGGAGCAGTGGTGTAAGTGGTAGGGTGTCTGCCTTGCATGTGCTAACCTAGGACAGACCACGGTTCCATCCTCCAGGAGTCCCATATGTTCCCCCAAGCCAGAAGCGATTTCTGAGCGCATAGCCAGGAGTAACCCTTGAGAGTCACCAGGTGTGCCCCCCCCCCCAAAAAAAGGGTCCAGAGCAGTAGTACAGTGGGCAGGGCATTTGGCATTTGCCTTGTATGTGGTTGAACCAGGTTCAATCCCCAGCACCCCATATAATCTCCCAAATCAACCAGGAGCGATCCCTGAGCATGGAGTTAGGAATAAGTCCTAGGTGTGGCCCCCAAATACGGCAAATGAATGAAATAAAAATAGTAGCCTGTCTTCTGTGCTGTATAAAAACTTATTGGGGATATAAGCATTTGTGCTGGGTCTTTGACTTAAATTTCAAAATATGAGACACTGTTGTGGGTTGAAGAGGGGACTCGCAGTAGATGGAAGGGGTCCCCAGTGATATATGAAATGGGCAGGAGAGAGGCCACGGCAAAGAGGGACATCTACCACTTCCCTTTCTGCCCATCTCCATCAGCTGGGGATGTGACTGGGACATCTAGAACTGATGACAGTCTATGATAAGCTCCTGCAGGGTACAGACCACATGTCTCACAGGCCACACAAGGCTCATCCAGTTACATTTGCTTTGCAAGCACGGAAAATAGTCTCTGCACCCAATTTTTATGGAGCCATAAAACCCAGCTTACAAACAATGAGGAATTGCTCTTTGCTCTTCACAAGGGCAAAAGTCAGTCCTAAATCCTACCCAAACTTTTCCGTTCAATCACCTTTTCTCACAGACAGTAATTCAGGAAGGGATGCAAATAGTGAAGTAAAACAAGCTTATTTGGAAAATAAGGGAAGAGAAAAATACATACTCAAGAGAACCTAGGCTTCTTCAGAGTGAACAGAGCAAAGTACATATATCAATCTGATATATGGGCTAAAGTACCCACAGGTAAGAAAATACACCAAAAAAGAAAGAAAGAAAACACACCAAGATTTTTCTCTTTTAGAACACATCACTAAACTGTATAAGGCACATAAAAACTATTTTAAGGCATGTTGTTAGGGTCACGTGATTTGTATCTCACCAGTAGAGTATAATGCCTTTTGAGCAATTAGGAGAAAATGTGTCTCTTTTATCCTTCCAGCTACCAACTAGATAAAGCAAGACTAACCTTGCAGCTGTGTTAAAATATATTGATCTGTTGAGGTTGGAGCAATAGTACAGTGGGTAGAGAGCTTGTCTTGCATGCAATCAACCCACGATCCCCTGCACTACATATGGTACCTCGAACCTCACCAGGAGTGATTCCTTGGGCACAAAACCATAGTAAACTCTGAGCACAGGTTGGTGTGGCAAAAAAAAAAGCATCAGACCTAGGTAGAAACCTGGGTTCCTGAATAATTAGTTAGAATATAGCCACTTCACAGCATTCATTTATCATACTATGAGTCAGAAAATAATTCTTTATTGATATAAAACCAACGGTTTGAGGCCCATTAGTGCCGTAGTTAAAGTTACTTATCTTATACAATCTCATAGACCATTTTCTGGTATCTTAAAATTTCTTTTATTAATGAACTTAATCTACCTTATACATGCTTCTTTTTTTTTCTCCAATTTTATTTAGTGTGTTTGTAATTTCCCTTAATAGAGTCCTTTTAAAAAGTTTTTTTTTTTTTTAATCAGGATGTAACAAATTGGATTATCCTTGCACTCTCAGGGTCAGTGAATGGACTCAGTGCAAACAATAGGCTTTCTATTTCAGAGATTGAAATACAGAGCTTTGTTTTAATTCTGGTAGATAGTCCTATCTTCTGATGAAATGTAGCTAACTATGAGTGCTGGGTCCATTTGTGAGAAATTACAGGCCCCCTGTCTTAGAAGCCCCTTTTTAAATATTAACATTGGAGATACTATAAAATGTACTGGTTCCATAAGGGCTAGAGAGGAAGCCAACTGGAGGCTAGATTGTTAGGATTTTTTTTTCCACCTGTGTTTCCACCAAGGAATCTAGAGGAAGTTTGAACCATATCTAGATGGTGAGAAGGCCAGCACCTCCTCCTCCCTCTCAAGGTCAAGCATAGCAGAGTCAATGCATGAGGTGTTTTTGTTATTGTTAACCTTAGAGTTTCACATCCCATTTCATTAAAAGGGGATTTTTCGGACTGAAGAGATATCACGCTGTATCTCAGCCTTCCACACACCAACCTTTGTTTGGATCCCCAATTCTGCAAATAGTTTCTTAATACTGCTAGTGAGCGCAGAGCTATGAACAGCCCGTGAACATCTCTGAGTGTGGCCCTCAAACCAAAAACCAAAATCCCAGAATGGGAGACTTTGCCTAGACCAAAGGTCTCCAAAGTGGACAGGCAAACCATGAAATTTCAGCATAGTGTATTTGAACTTCAGTTTATAACCACATCTTTTATATTTGGTGGGTTTTTGTGGGGTGGGGGGGAAGGGGTGAGGATCCTCTCCAGCAGTGCTTCTTGGAAAACTAAGCACCATTCTAAGCTCTATTATCTGGGCTGTCCAGGACAGTCCGTGGGAGTAGGATCCACTATCCCCTTGGGTTATCTTCGGAGCTCATTCAGACACATATTTTTGTTTGGGTTTTTGGGTTTTGATTTCCAGTTTTTTTGTTTGTTTGTTTGTTTGTTTGTTTTTTTGTGTGTGTGTGTGTGTGTGTGTGTTTTGGTGGGGGTGGGAGGAGCCACACCTGGCAATGTCCAGGAATTACTCTAAAAATGCTTTAGGGACCTTACAGGATGTCGAGTCTCAAAATTAGGTTGTATGACGGCAAAGAGCCCTACTGACTATACTGTCACTCTGGACCCTTGTTTGTTTGTTTTAACAAAAGGAGAAAGAAAATAGCTTCTCTAAACTATTTTAGAAACTTCCCAACATTGTAGATATTGAGTATGACCTCTTTAATGTGCATATATATGGTTGCCCTTTGACTAGATGCAGAAAGATATGTTTACCCTTAACTTGTTGAAGAATTTTATACATTTTCAACAATAAATTGTCTTATTTATAATGGTTAAAATCATTTAGTAATTAGACATCACAAATGGACTTTTATTTGCTTATTTATTTTCTGATAATTTCAGAGGCCATTCCTTTACATTTTGTTGGAGCAAGAATATAAAAGAAGTCTGTATATGCCTGTAAAAGGGGAAATCTAGGGAGGTGGAAAAGAACCTGGGGACATTGGTGGAAAGAAGGGGACATTGGAAAAGGGACTAGTATTGGAATATTGTATGCCTGAAACAACTCTATTATTAACAACTCTTTTAATCAGTGTCCTGAAAAAATTAAAAGAGAAAACAATTAAATGGGAAAGAATTCAAATTTTGTATGTAAGGAACAAAACAAACAAATTAGCAGTGTCACACTTTTCGAGCTTAAGAACAAAAGGCTGATTACCAGAAGGGACGGGGAGATGGGTGAAGGTACATCATCTATATGATGACAAATCAGAACGTAGATTCTACTGGTGAAACTGGCAATCTCCTGAGTGGGAGGTGTCTCTCTTGAGTTCTGCATGTAAAACGAGCCTGCAAAACTCCTGGTGTGAATGGGGGTTAAGTTTTGTTTTTTGTTTTTGTTTTTTTTGTTTTTTGTACAGTTTAAGTATGTAGTTCTAGATTCCTCTCAATATCAGGTCTCTCTCAGCTTCCTATGTACAAAGTCACTCATATTGCCCCCATCTGCTCTCTCTTTTCCAATGGATGATGCCACTTTTCCTGTCTCCTTGCTAAACTTCCCAAGGTAGGATATCACTCAGCCAGTCTCATGGTACTCTGCCACGCTCTGTTGTCCTTTGATTCCTAATGGTCTGAACTCTGCGGCTCTGTGCTCTGTCTTGGGCTCTGTGGTTGCTTCTCAAGGTCAACTTTTCTTTGTTCCTTCCACTTTCTTTTATTCTCAGACTACAAGAATGACAATGGTTGTTTTTTCCTATGGCCTGTCCAGGTACAGGTGTGGGTTCAAAGAGAAAATTACCTAATCTAGGTCTCCTTTTCTGTTGTTGTTTTTGTTTGCTTGTTTTTATCCTTTGGTTTGAGGAGGCACACCTGGGGATACTTAGGGATTATTTCAGGCTCTACACTCAGGAATTACTCCTGGCTGTGTTCCAGAGACCACATGGGATACTAGAGATTGAACCAAGGTCAACTGTGTACAAGTCAGTAATAACACTCTGGCCTAACTTGTGTTCCCTTATTAAGTGTTGTATATATGCCCTCTTTATTGTGTCTCTCTGACTGAGTACCCCTCACATAGGTAAAGTTGAAAATTACTTACTGAAGGGAAAGGAGGTGGGAATATAGAACTTGGGGCAAGGTGCTGCCTGACTCTGTCATATTCTGGTACTGTATATGGTCCCCAGGGTACCACTAGGAGTGATTCTATGGCCCATTCTCCCCCCCAAGAAAATGAGCAATTGTAACTGGATTATCTACTTCCCATTTCCACCTACCTGGACATCATTATTTTGTCTGTGCAACATCTGTGCACAGATGTTGATTTAAATGACTATACTTTTAAAGCCTGTGTTTTTAAACAAATAACACGAGGATTATTTTAAAAGAGGTGGGGTGAAACTTTATTTGTTTAGTTATTTATTTAAGACAGTATTTATTGTGCAGATTGCCCACTACCTCTGTGTAAGGGTGTTTTGGGGAAAGGCGAGGCAACAAACATATACAAATAGCAGCATAAAAGGGCTCTCTCCTTCCTTTACTCCCAACAAATGACCACATGTTGCTATTTCTGTATCTGACTCAGTATGTTTGTGGTTAATATTTAAATAAATTAGCTGCTAGTTCACAGCAGTGCACTCATTGTCAATGTAACAGGCAAACACAATGGCGGGCACCTTTTGGAGGTAGTCACTCAAAGATAAAGCACAATGATTGAGGCCAGAGGGATAGTACAATGGGTTAGGCACTTGCCTTGAATGCCACCAACCCTGGATTCTATCCCCAGCATCCCATATGGGTCCCCAGGCCTGCCAGGAATGATCCCTGAGCTCAGAGTCTGGAGTAACCACTGAGTTTCTGGGTGTGGCCCCCAAATCAAACAAAATCAGAACAAAACACAATGACTTGACAGATCTAACATATGTTGATCAGTATAATAGAAATGATAAACAGTACTTGTTAAATTAAGTTACATGTACTTTTGCTAACAATAGCTTCACTCTAATTATTGTAGTTAATGGTCACTAAACTGGTCAAAGTCATTTAAAGCTCAACAACCAAACATGAAGGCAAAACTCAGCAGATATTTTCAGAATATTTAATATACTATTTAAATTGATACTTCAAAGAAAATGGATTATAAGTGCTAGAAAGCTTCTTCCAGGCTTTTCTGAAAATAAAAATCAAAAGACAATGTTCTCCTGGGAAAAGTCTTCTTGAGAAGATAAAAATGTCTTAATAATACATGAACACAAATTTAAAAAAAAATGTAGCTCTATTCCTTTGACAGTAAATACCTTGAAAATATGCAAAGAAAACATTACTAAAAACCAAAGTATTGGAACAAATCATACAGTATGGAAAGTTTACCTTCAGATTAGATTGAAAGCACACATGTTTTTAATAGGTTTCACATTTTGGCTAGTTGATAAGATTCTGCTTTGGTATGCTATTCATTAGATAGGTTTTCAATAATGAAATAGATATTTAAAGTGATTTATTTTTGGGTGGTCATCAAAAGAGAGCTCTGGTAGAGAAAAAGTTCTTTATTTGCTTTCTACCTCAATCATATGATAAAAATAATTGCCTTTTAAAAAATAAAAACCGTGTTTTATATAAAATATGTGTAAAAATAACCCCTGTGGGGCTGGCTGTTTGGGCTGAAAAGATAAGTTTTACAAAGAAAGGAAGGTTTCCAGTCTGAGATTATACTGAGAAAAGAAGAGGAAATCAGCTACAGCAGATTCCACAGGCAGTTACACTGCACTAGCATCTGCTTGTATTATGAGTAATGCCAGTTTTCTTTTCTTGGTTTTTTGGGCCACACCCATTTGATGCTCAGGGGTTACTCCTGGCGAAGCACTCAGAAATTGCCCCTGGCTTGGGGGGACCATATGGGATGCCGGGGGATCGAACCGCGGTCCTTCCTTGGCTAGCGCTTGCAAGGCAGACACCTTACCTCTAGAGCCACCTCTCCGGCCCCAAATATATTCTTGTTTGTTGTTTGTTTTTAATGCCAGTTTTCTGAAGACAAAATTAATATAGCAGTTTAAAGTTTCTTTTATTGTAAAATTTAACACAATGGAAGAAATGTGCCTAAACACATATGGTAAATGATCATAAAATAAACAACTCCAGGTTCAGAAAATATCCACATGATGACAAAGGTACACATCCTGCACCCCCCACACACTCATGTCTCTCCTCCCTTGCAGACTTCTTTTCCCCGAAGATAACCACAAGCTTGATTTTTGTTGTTTTAGTTCCCTTATACTTTACCATCTGTGTTCCTAAAAAAAAAAAAAAAAAATTGGTTCTATCTCTTTCTAAACTTGTAAGAGGTCACACTCTATTGCTCTTTTGAGTCTTGAATTGTCTTTATTTTTTTTTATTCCATCTCATTTATTAAACACATCCATATTTGTATAGCTGGTTTGTTCTTTCATTCTTTTTTGTTGCAGGACACCATTCAATGACTTTTTTTTTTAATTAAATTACCATGAGATATAGAGTTGAAAAAGTTGTTGATAATTGAATTTCAGTCATACTATGTTCCAACACCCATTCCTTCACTGAGGTTCATTTTCCTTTGCTCATTTTCCCAGTTTCCCTCCTCAGCTCCCTGCATCCCAGCCTGACTCTATTACAACATTTCTCTTCCTTTTTTCTTTTCTTAATTTTATTGAGACCACTGTGAATTACAAGTCATTCACAGTTGTATTTCAGGCATATTGGAACAGTGAATTAAGGTCATTTCCACCACCAGTGTTGACCTCCCTCCACCAAAGTTCCCAACAGGCATCCTATACCTCTAATTTTAGCCCCCCTGGTCTACCAGTGTAACAGGTTCATTTTGTGTTTAGCTTGTTATAGTTTGAGTCTCTTGATTTTATTGTCATTGACTTTGGCTTGGATATTTAGATCTGACTTAATTTTTTACTTAAAACTCCTGAGACCACTTGGCCCTTGGGTCCCATCCACTTTTCTAATTTCTTTTCTCTCTATATAAAAAGATCTAGGTATATGAGGCAGAGCAAAATGATTCAAGTTCTAAGATTCTATGTAAAAGGCAGGAGCCCCTATCTAGAAGATATAAATAAAATTAAAGGAAACAAAACAGAAAGGGGGGCAGGTATGGCAAGTTTTTCTTTTCTGCATAAATGCAGTAATGTGAAAATTAGAAAGGAAATTTCCTTGGCCTAAGAGATATAGGTGCCTCCACTCATAAAGCATATTGTCATAAGATCAACTACAGGCTACAGGCATGTTGATTATTGTACACCAAGGCCTTTCTTTATGGTCCCAGCAGAAGTTCTATTCAGTTGCGGTTATCATATTCAGTCTTCTGTAATGAGAAATCTTGGTTTTTGCACAGATCCTAAGATGAAGCCTAGGGTAAAGTCTTTCTTTATGGTCCCAGGAAATGTTCTGCTCAGTCACAGTTATCATAGTCATACTTATGTAATTAGAGATCTTGGTTTTTGCACAGATATTAGGCTAAAACTTCTGATTTCATCTCACCATTAGGTGATGAGGTAGGGCAACCTGCCTTTAGATCAAGTTGTTGTTGTTGTTTCCTCACCATCAGGTATCATATGAACCTACCCTGGAGCAAGTTAGCTTCTCCTGGGGGGAGTTTGATTCCTGGTGCTGGTGCAGGAAACTGTGTCAGTTCTAATGTTGGGATATAGCCTTTGTGGTGGACAGTTGATATCTGATAGATTGAGGCCTAAGTCAAGTCCCCATAACTAATGTTCAGGGTGGAAGGCACCCCTACAATATAAAATTTATGGGTTCTTATACCTATTAGGTAAGAACGTCTTTCTATACATAAAATTTCTCTATTTTAGTGTGACTATGCAAAAAGGAACAATGACATATTATAATATATTACTGGTGCATTTGGAGTTAAAAGTAACAAGCTATACAGTCTCTATACACTTGTTTTAACTCGAGTTTGTATCCCAAGCAAGACTTTTCTATTAGAATTTCCAACTAAGCAGATAAAAGATGATAGTAGTAGTAGTAGTAGTAGTAGTAGTAGTAGTAGTAGTAGTAGTAGTAATAAGTGTACATAAAATAAAATTTAGAAAAATGGATGGGAGAGGCTACCTCAACATATGGAGATAAACACTAAGAGTTATAACTATTAAGGAAATGCATCTACAAGAACATATGAAGAAAATATAGGTTCTCTGGGCCAGTGCAATAGCACAGCATTAGAGCATTTTCCTTGCATGCAGCTGACCCAGGACAGGCCTGGGTTCGATCTCCAGTGTCCCATATGGTCCCCCAAGCCAGGAGCAATTTCTGAGCGCATAGTCAGGAGTAACCCCTGAGCGTCACAGGGTGTGGTCCCAAAACCAAATATATATATTCTCCTTTAAGTCTTTTGAAATAGTCTGATGAGGGATAAAGTCCAGGGGACATTTTCATCCTGCACCATGATCTTGTGGAAACTGAGAAATGGTTTATAGCAGTCAGGGTTTAGGTAGAGACACTTCTCTTTCTCTCTCTTTCTGTCTCTGTCTTTGTCTCTTTGTCTCTCTATCTCTCTTTTTCATCCTTTATTCTTTTTAGGCACTATATGAAATATTGTAAATGAAGTGGTATTGCAAGTCAGTTTGTTGGGACGTGGGTTCTGAACAAGGAGAGATGCCATTTTGTAAAGGCCACATGGCAGACTTCTGTTCTGAACAAAGAAGGACACCATTTTGTAAGGACCACATGGTATAAGCCACATGCTAGGTTTACTCAAGCCTATTTCCATTAACACCACCCCAAGCCACCTAGCCATACCAGGTAGTCTATCAGAGAAGGACAAGGGAGCAGTAGGAAAGTATCCCTAGACAATAGCCAATCTTTTTTTTTTTTTTTTTTTTTTGTGGTTTTTGGGTCACACCCGGCAGTGCTCAGGGGTTTTTCCTGGCTCCGCGCTCAGAAATTGCTCCTGGCATGCACGAGGGACCACGCACGGGATTCGAACCGATGACCTTCTGCATGAAAGGTAAATGCCTTACCTCCATGCTATCTCTCCGGCCCCAATAGCCAATCATTTTAAAGAAATTTAGAAAGCTAGAAGCTCCCTATATTCCTTCTCTATATAATCTTTTCATAACCTTAGGAGGGATTCACCTCCTCCTGGAGATGGCCATGGTTGGCCAGATTGGGGGCTGTTGGCAGACAGATGAAGGTAGTCAACTTTATTCTAGTTGTGTGATCTCATCCTTCAACTCTGGACTCTAACAAGTTTACTTCCTTACAAATCTCAGTTCATGTCCAGAGTGATCACTTCTAGTTTCAGTGGCTATTTTGATGACCATTTACTTATCATTTCATTGTAAATAAACACATGGGTTATTCTAGGCATGGGGGACCATATGGGATGCCGGGATTCAGACCCCTGTTCGTCCTGGGTTGGCTGGTAAGGCAAATGCTCTACCTCTGTGCTATCTTTCTGGCCCCTATTATAGTTTATTTTTTATGCGTCACACCCAGCGGTGCACAGGGTTACTCCTGGCTCTGCACTCAGAAATTGCTCCTGTCTCAGGGGTCCACATGGGATGCCAGAATTTGAACCACTATTCATCCTGGGTCAGCTGTGTGCAAGGCAAATGCCCTACAGCTGTGCTATCTCTCTGGGACACCTCCCCCATTTTAAATTTTCTGTTAAAACAATTGTGAATTACAAACCTTTCATAGTTGAATTTCAGACACATAGTGGAAATAAATTAAAGCCATTCCTACCACCAGTGTTAACCTCCCTCCACCAAAGTTCCCAGCACACATCCATATCTCTACTTTTAGCCCCCTGGTCTAATTTTGTGTTTAGCTTGTTATAGTTTGGGCCTCTTGATTCTATTGTTATTGACTTTGTCTTGGGGATTTAGTTCTGACCATTTTTTTTTCCCACCAATGCACCTGAGTCTACTTGGTTTGAATACCGGTGTCCCATATGGTCCCCCGTGCCTGCCAGGAGCTATTTCTAAGCAGACAGCCAGGAGTAACCCCTGAGCACTGCCGGTGTGGCCCAAAAACAAAAACAAAAAAACAAAAAAAGAAAAGAAAGATGTAGAAATATGAGGTAAAATAAAGTGATTCATGTTCCAAGATTCTATGAAAAAGGCTGAAGCCCCTCTCTAGAAGATATACATAAATTTTTTTAAAAAGGGGGGGTGAGTGTGGCAAGTTTTTCTTTGTTTGTTTTGCATAGGGCAGAAAACATTGGGAAAATTAGAAAGAAATTGGACTAAATATTTCTGGTTTTAAACCTGTTGTAATTAAATCTGGGAAGACCACACTTGTTTTATTTTTTTAATTTTATTTTATATTAGTCACCTCCATTTATACTATTAGTGACAGGGTTTCTTGCATAAATCATTATAGCTCCACACCCTCCATCAGAGTGTCTGCTTCTTTCACCATTATCCTAGTGTCCTCACATTCAACACCCTGCCTCTCATCCTGCACCCCCTCCTTGAAAAGCTACCCATTGAAGACCAGTTCTCAGCTTCTGTTGCCTGGGCATTTATTATTCCCCTCCTTCATTCTTTATAACCTGCACATGAGAGAGATCACTCTATGTCGCTCTCTTTCTGACTAACTTTATTTAGCATGAGGCTCTCCAGATCCATTCATCCATGCAGTAGCAGATTGTATGATTTTATCATTACTTAAAATCAAGTAGTATTCCATTGTATAGCTGTACTGTCGTTTCATTTTTTATATTTTTTGGAGGGGTTACATCTGGCAGTGCTCAGGGGTTACTCTTGGCTCTGTGCTCAGAAATCAATCACTCCTGGCAGGCAGGAGGGGACCACATTAGATGCCGGGATCGAACCACCATCCGTCCTGGATTGGCTGCATGCAAGGCAAACTGCCTACCACTGTGCTATCTCTCCAGCCCCTACATTTTTTTAATTTTTAAAATTTATTTAAATAAAGTGTTGACATAGTTGATCACAATACATTCATTTTCAGATAAGTAAAAGTAAAGTTAAAAAAGTAAAAGTTTAAAAAATGTTAAAAAAGTAAAGTTTAAAAAAAAAGGAAAGAAAAAAGTAAAGTGGAAGAGAAGAGAAAAAAATAAAAAAGGTTTAGTAAACTCTTGTTGTAATATTTTCAGTCTGTTAAATTGGGGTTTTTCTTTAGGGATGACAAATTCAAACAAATGGGTTGTCCAGAAATTCAAAGCTATGATACTACAAATTTTGGAGGCATATATTCAGCTGCAGGGGCTCCTAGAAGAAGTCCTGATTTGAAAATGGCAACTGCATTTGTGAGGGTGGTAACAGTTCCCAGACTGGCAGAAGAAAGATAAATACCTGCACTGTCTACCAAAAAAGCCCTGGTGATATCAGCCCAATAACTGGTGTGCCTGAAGTGTGGTCAGATTGGCATCCCCACAGGAAATTGTAGAGGGTCAGTGATGAGGCAGGCCATTGGGAAACAGTGATTCTGGTGATGGAGGCAGCAAGTGTGGGGTGTTATAGCCATAATCTTTCACAGCTCAGTTTATATCTTATTTGAGAAAAGAGTGAGTCTAGGAGCTGGCCAGGTTCAAACATAGCAACTCTACCACAGTTTCTTGATCTAGTCACCTGTCCTTGGATATTAAGGCTGTTCCCAGGTTTGGGCTATTGCGAATTGTTCTACATTGAATAAATATATGGGTGCAAATGTCTTGTTAAAACAGAGTTTTGAGCCATTGGGGTAGACACCAAGAAGTGGAATTTCTGAGTCATATGGGAACTCAATTCCTTGTTGAGCAATAGCACAATGGTAGGGAAGTTTGTCTTGTAGCGGCTGCCCAGGATGGACCTGGATTTGATCCCCAACATCCCATATGGTCTCTCGAGGCAAGAGCGATTTCTGAGTGCATAGCCAGGAGTAACCCCTGAGTATCACTGAGTGTGCCTCCCCCCACCCCCCAATTCCTTGTTTTGCGAAAAGTGTCGATAATTTTTCCCACAAAGATGGACCAGGTTACATTCCCACCAGCAGTGAGTGAGGGATGAGGACCACTGTTGTTTTAAAACAGTATCTCTGTAGATATGCTGGCAAACAGGAAATGTTCATGTCAAGCTTTAATAGACATCACTTCAAGACTACCAAAGTAATTTTAGTTCTTACCGATCCAAGAACATAGGAATAATTCCCCTAATTTTTAAATACCTAAACAAACTGATTTCCCCTGAAATTTTTACATACTTAAATAAACTTATCATATGTCAGGTAATACATTTTTAAAATAAATATTGACTTATTTAATTATACTAAGAGTTGATCCTTTTACTTTACCAATTTATGGGAGAAAAATTGAGACAGAGAGATTACGCAATTTGTCTAAATAATGCACAAGTAGTGAGTTTACCATTTAAATAAAAGCACCAAGTCTGGGCCTGAGCAATAAATAGTACTGCAGGTAGGGTATTTGCCTGTACACAACCAACCTAAGTTCTACCCTCAGCACCCTATATGATAACCAGAGCATGCCAAGAGTCATTCCTTATTGCAGAACTAGGAACTCATAAGCACTGCTGGGGGTGGCCCCACAAAAAACCATTAAAAAAGCATTAGGGGGGGCAGAGCGGTGGCGCTAGAGGTAAGGCATCTGCCTTGCAAACTCTAGCCTAGGAAGGACTGTGGTTTGATTCTCCCTAGCTTCCCATATGGTTACCCAAGCCAGGAGCTTTTTCTGAGCGCATAGCCAGGAGTAACCCCTGAGCATCACCAGGTGTGGCCCCAAAACAACAACAACAACAACAAAAACAAAATAAAAAGCATTAGGGTCTGTGCCCTTAACATATTTATTTCATTATATATATTTTGTAACTGAGAACAATATATGTAGCCTATAAATCTTTGTTATATGATCTTTTAATATACTTAAATATTTTCCAATTAAAATTCTTTTTTTTTTTTTTTTTTTTTTTTGGTTTTTGGTTTTTGGTTTTTGGGCCACACCCGGTGATGCTCAGGGGTTACTCCTGGCTGTCTGCTCAGAAATAGCTCCTGGCAGGCACGGGGGACACCGGGATTCGAACCAACCACCTTTGGTCCTGGATCGGCTGCTTGCAAGGCAAACGCCGCTGTGCTATCTCTCAGGCCCCCCAATTAAAATTCTTATGATTTTTAAGTTATTTGTTTAAAATAGTGAATGCATATTTTGTGATTGCTTTGGAGAAATAAATGAGTAGCTTGAAGGAAAGTGAAAATATATTCATCAAACCTGAGTGACAGAACTGAAAAGTAAGTAGTGTGATTTAAGTAACTTAGATAATAAAGCCATTCTTCCATTTAAATCCATGCACCTATATGGGTTTGTTTTCAAATCTGCATTGCTCTCTCACATGTGTTAAAATAGGAGTTTTAAGAAATTAATGAGGCAGGTTGGAGAGATAGCTCAAAGCTCAAAAAAGATAACTCACAGCTCCCACATACTTTTTATTTGTTTGCTTTTGTTTTGGGGTTACAACTGGTGGTGCTCAGGATTTGCTCTGAACCCAGGGATAACTCCTGATAAAAACTTGAAAGACCATTTACAGTGCTGGGAATTGAACCTAAGTTGACTGTACACAAGGCAAGCACCTTGGCTTAGTTTCTACATACTTTGCAGATGGATTCTCAGGCTTGATCCCTAGCACCACATGGTTCCCCCAAGCAAGTCAAGAGTGACTATGAGGGTCCAGAGAGATAGCACAGCGGCGTTTGCCTTGCAAGCAGCCGATCCAGGACCAAAGGTGGTTGGTTCGAATCCCGGTGTCTCATATGGTCCCCCGTGCCTGCCAGGAGCTATTTCTGAGCAGACAGGCAGGAGTAACCCCTAAGCACGCCGGGTGTGACCCCCCCCAAAAAAAAAAAAAGAGTAACCATGAGCAGTTGTAGAAACTCCTGAGTTGCTAAGGTGCAGGAACTATTAAATCATAATAAAAAGAAAAAGAAAAGAAAAAAAAAAGGAATTAATGGGACATAGTCATTGTTCTTCATAGGAAGCTTTATTAACAATAACATTTAATAACGATAATTTTGTAACTTTGTAATGTTATGATTAATACATTTTAATTGTTTAAAATATGGAATATTTTCCATTTCCATTTCATTGTGCTCATAGCATATCAACTGTAACAGATGCTTATAATGGAAGGAGATTTTTGTGGATAAGCAGACATTCTTCCTGATAAGGGTGTATAGTAAAAAACTATTTGTTTTGTGACTACCAGTCTGGTGCCTCAGGCTAAGGTCTGAACAAGTGTTCCAAGCTATGCAGAAAGCTGAGCAGGGCCTTTGGGTTCATTGCAGCAGAAAGGAGGCTGTGAGACAGGAAGTTAGAGGCAGATAGAGAACAGAAACATAGATAAGCTACTGCCCTACTTGCTTAGAAATTAGCCTAGTAGAAAAGCCACATTTGTATTGTATTAAATAATCTAAAGAAAGATAAAACTTGCAAATTTACTCAGAAAAGCATAAAATTCAAGATTAGCACATTTTTACAAGAGCTTGTTTGTAGTTAGATTATCTACCCACCTCCCTCATTGTGCCTGACTGTTTTTCAAACAACTGCTGTTTTCCAGTTTAAATGTTACTTAAAAATACAGGAACATATGTTCCTTTGAACTAGAATTGCCTACTTCCAGCATTTTTCAAAGGAGCAAACTTCAAAGACATCTGGTGGTTGGAACTTTTAAGATTACTGCTCTGTTATTTGGCATGTTAAATAGATGTACATTTATAATTATCAATCACTACTGGTTATATTATTTATTTATGTGTAATAGTTTATAAAGCTTTTCTTTAAGTCACAGAGAAATATGTTGAAATGGCATAATACTATGAGAGACCATCTCTTTGAAGACTTCTAATATGTTAAATATGTTAAAGGTAAGAGTTCTTTTAAGTATTTAAAACATTTTAATAGTGTTCAAGTCTCTGGTGTAATAAATTACTTTCACACTGCCACAGAAGTTCTGATGACTCTCTGCACTTTGCTAGTTCACTTCTAGTCTAACTCTAATGCTTGCCCCCCCCCCCCACCATTTGTTGATTGACAACTATGGGATTATGGACTTGATGTAGACTTCTTAGGATTGTTGGGACCTAAATTCTGAATAGGGAGGAACGCCATTTTGTAAAAGCCACATGGCAGGCTGCTTCTTCGGGTTCTGAGCAGGAAGAAACTCCATTTTGTAAGGACCACATGGTGTGAGCCTATTTCCATAGAACCCGCCTCAGTCTACCTGGCCATATAGGTAGCCTATCAGGGAGCGACAGAAGAACAATGGGAAGGTACCCCTAGACAAGAGCCAATTATCTTGAAGATCCTCAGAAAGCTAGAACCTCCCTATATTCCTATCCTATATAATCCCATTCACGACCTTGGACGGGGTTCTTCTTTTCCACCCCTCGTGGCATAGAACCCTGACTGGTCAGTTAGGAGCTGTTGGCAGGAGGAATAAGCTTAAACTTTACTCCAATTTGTGTGGTCTCGTCCTTCAATTTCTGGACCCTAACAGGATCACCCAAGTGCTCCAAACTTTCCACCTATAATCCTGTGTTACTCCCAGTTAACCTACTGTTCCCTTAATCTTAACCCGACAATAAAACCCTGGAATTGCCAGGTCTGCATTCTAGTTTTCAGGTTTATTGTTATTTGATATTGTGCAATATATATATATATATATATATATATATATATATATATATATATACACACACACACACACATACATATCACAAATGACTGAGATCATCTGTTTGTTCTTCTCCTTAAAAAAAGCAAACAAACAAAAAAGCAAATGAAACAGTGGTCGGTTACACCTTACTTTACCCAAAACAAAGATCATCCCTGGTTTCTTTGTATCTATTTGTTTACAACTTGGTTTAATCCAAAACAAAGATTGTTTTATATGTAAACCTTGGTGGGACAGGCTCAGAATAGCCTAAGCTATCTGTGTCCTTACTGCCCCTCCTGGGGGTGGTCTCTATAAAAACAGTTCTACTTCTAGCAGGCAACTTGGTGGAGAGATGAAGTAGAAGACTGCCATGCCAGACTTATGTCCTTCACCCTCAGCCTGGTTTGGATTATTTCATGTGTGACCCTGATTCATGCTCTTTTACCAGGGTTTGGAGATACGACACGTGGGTTGATTTTACAAAACAGTGCTCTTCATATTATATAGTACTCTAGTTTTATCAGTACTAAAAGTTGTGATATTTACAATGGTAAATTCCTCTGATGTTTTTCCCCAACTCCTGGTCTCCTGCTTGTCATGTTTGGATTCGTGGTTCTTTGCTACGGCCCATACTGGGTAGTGTCCCAACTAGAACGTTTTAAAAACACATAGGAAGATTTTCTCCCACTTTTTCTGCCCTTACACATTTTTTATGATCCTTATTTTTCTCTCCATTTGGCTTTAAAAATTCACTTCTATATCTATATTCCTGTTCAGTTTGAGATTTAATTTTTGTAGTGAATAGCAGTTAAAGTTTTCTTAGAGAAATATCTGCAGAAATCAAGCTGACTCCATTAAATATTAAGTTGGCAGTTTGTATCCTTAGTGAAGATACAAGATTTGGCTGTTCCTCCTGCTAGAGTCCAGACTCGAAGATCAAGACCACACAACTGAAACAAAGTTTAATACTATAATCAATCTGCCAGAAAGGCCCCCACACTGGCCATCTCCTGAAGGAAATGAGCCATGCCCAAGGTCATGAGAAAGATTATATAGGGAAAGAAAATAAGGAGGTTTCAGCTTTCTAATGATATTTAAAATGATTGGCTATTTTCTAAAGATACCTTCCTACTGTTTCCCTTCCTTCCCCGATAGGCTACCTGGTACGGCCAGGGAGTTTGGGGCAATGTCTGTGGAAATAGGCTTGTGAAGACCTACAAGATCATGTGTTTCTTACAAAATGGCGTCTCTCCCTGCTTAGAACCTGAGAAGCCTGCCAGATGGCCTTTACAAAATGGCAGCCTTACTTGTTCAGAACCCAACAGTTCCAATAGATCATATAGTCTTACCTTCTGGAGATCCCTTTGGACATGATCTTACCAAACCCTAATTATTTTGTTCCTTTTTAGAGTCCATTAAATTGAATGTTTTTGTTTGCTTGTTTTTGGGCCACTCCTGGCAATGCACAGGCATTACTCCTGATCTGTGCTCAGAAATTACTCATGGCACATTGGGGATGGGGGTGGGGGTGGGGGTAGGGGAATGTGACCGTATGCAATGCCGGGGACACAACTCAGGTTGGGTGCATGCAAGGCAAATGCCCTACCTGCTGTATTATTACTCCAAATTGGAATAATTTTAATCTGGTATGTCAGTATTATTTTTAATTGATATGCTCCCTTTCAAATCAAAACACATGAAATTCTGTAACTCTTACCATTTCTCCAGATAGACTAGATAGACTGTTTCTTTCCCAGCTATATACAGAGCCAAATACTACAGCACTACATAACATCGTTATTGTTTTTTCTGGTTGTGTTTGTGTGTTTTTTGTTGCTGCTGTTGTTTGTAGGCCAACAAATGCAAGCCATGTTCAGAGTCCCCATGCAGTTTCTGGGATTCAATCCCCACCTCAAGAGTTCTAGCCCTCTGAGTAATCTTTGATCTTTGATTTTTTTTTTTTTTTTTTTTGCCTTTTTGGGACACACCTCATGGTGCACAGGATTATTCCTGGCTTTTCACTCAGAAATCACTTCTGGCAGGCTTGGATTCCTGGGACTGGGATTGAACCTAGGTTGGCTGCGTGCATCACTCTGGCCCCTGATCCTCTTTCTTTCTTTTCTTTTCTTTTCTTTTTTTTTTTTTTTTTGGTTTTTGGTTTTTGGGTCACACCCAGCAGCGTTCAGGGGTTAGTCCTGCTTTCTTTTAGTGAAATCTGGCAAAAAATTTATTGGACGGGTGTAATAATACAACAGACAGGCTAGTTCAAAACTATCTTTTTAGAGTTGAACCAACATGTGCATAAAAATAATCTAATTGTTACCATAATGTTTGCTAAGTATTTGTGTAGAAAAATCTTGTATTGGTCATTCTATTTAACTTTTCAAAATGTGGGGTTGAAATGATAGTACTATAGGTAGGGTGTTGGACTTATACATGGCCAACCCCCCTGGAAATCCCACATGGTCCTCCAAGCCCCCACAGAAGTGATCCCTGAACACAGAGCCAGAAGGAAGCCCTTGGCACCACAGGATGTGGCCCCCAAACAAAAAAAATTGGGGGGAAAAGTGTAGGAACCAAAGGACTGAGATGAAGCCATCAGAGAATAATATAATGCCACCAAAACAATACTGACTCCCAAAAGAGTTTACTTGACTTGATTTCGTTTTGGTACAAGCATTTTACCAATTACCAGCTGTGGCTTGAACATGGAACAGCCTGTTGCCCATAATCATAAATTGTATGGTATTAGTACCCCTTGTGCTAGAGTCTAGAATTAGAGGGCACTTTCAGCATGTGTGTTTTATTAACTCACTATGATTTCTAACAAATGACTCAGTCCTCTTGCAGTAACTAGTTACAAGTGTTTCGCCAATGACACTGCCATGGCCTGAAAGATTTCTATTGTAGGCCAAATTGATTCAGAACAGAACCAGGGTTCTAAACAACCAAGCTAGCAATGCCTGAGGGAGAGGCCAGTGAAGTTGTTTATTAGGCCTCTGGATGACATTGCCTCAGTCAAGTCATCTTTCTCATGTCTCAGTTTTGCAAGACCAGAAATTTAATTTGGTCATGGTTCCTAGAGCTGATTATACTCAGGGGATGAGTACATTTTAACCTAAGGCACAGAGGCCAGTGTGTAAAACAGAAAATGTTCTCATTTATAATGCGAAGTGAAACTATCAAAGGGACTAGAGACTTGTGAAATGTGGCCAACACCTTCTTTTCCCTATAGGATATCTGCATGGAAAGCCTGCTATAATATTTTCAATGCAATAAATAAAAAATATTAATACCTAGGGTAAAGGCCTTTTTTATCCCAAGGATGTTTTTGCATATATAAGTACTTTAATTAGAATTATAACAATGACCATATTTTCCAGCCCAAACTGCATTAAGTCCATTTATTCCTTGATTGAGTTTCAAAGATTTCTGATTGGTAAGTTTAGCCTTGTATGATGACATGTGCTTCCAGTTTTTTGTCATACTTATAAATAAGACTTTTCTTTGTATTGTTTTGTTTTGTTTTGGCCACACCTAGTGGTGCTTACTTGTATTCAAGACAGGCATTCTACTTCTCTCATTACCAGTGTCAATGATAGTTGTTAATGTAGTTATTTCTCTAACTGCACTCACCATTCTTTGTGGTAAGCCAAGCTGACAAAATTTATATGCGGTCTTATACAGCATTTTTTTTATGCCTCACTTCCATCACAATGCAATAAACATCCCTCATTATTTTTTAAAGGCTAAATAATTTGGCAGTACTATGTGTTTCTGCTTCTGCCATTGAAGTAATCTTTTTTTTTTTCTTTTTTTGGACTACACCCAGTGGTACTCAGGGCTTACTCCTGGCTCTGCACTCAGAAATCACTCCTGGCAGACTCAGGGAACCAATGCCAGCAATCAGACCCAGATCAGCTGCAAGTGAGAAATGATTCTCTTACTTCTACCTGCTATACTTTCACTGCAGCACCCACTGAAGTAATTCTATTTTCCTTTCTCCTCTGTCTTCAGCATGTAACTCTTTAAAATAACTTTTTTTTTTTTTTTTTGGTTTTTGGGCCACACTCGGCGTTGCTTAGGGGTTACTCCTGGCTATCTGCTCAGAAATAGCTCCTGGCAGGCATGGGGGACCATATGGGACACCGGGATTCGAACCAACCACCTTTGGTCCTGCATCGGCTGCTTGCAAGGCAAACGCCACTGTGCTATCTCTCCGGGCCCTAAAATAACTTTTTTTTTTTAATTTAAGTTAAAGGATTGTGATTTACAAAGTCAGTGATAGTTGAGTTTTAAGCATATAATATTTCAACACTAGTCCCACCACCACTGGCAACTCCCATCAGCAGTCTTCCCAAATTCTATCCTACCCTACCCTACTCCCCATTGTCACCTTTACAGGCACATTATAAAGTTCAGTGGTTGCTTCTTAGATCTCATGCTTTCAGTGTTGTTGAGTCTATGCTTTGGATTTATAGCTATACCACTCCCACATAACCTGTACAATTGAAGCCCCAACCTCCATTACCCCATTACTTCCCTTTCTTATTCTCCTGCTTGCACTTTTCCTCCCTAAGCTCTGGGGCCAAGGGTGGTCTTAGCACCCCCATCCCTTTACTGCATTACATTTCTTTATCCAGCTATTCTACATACCACAGATAAATGAGATCACCCTATGTTTGTTTTTCTTCTTTTGACTCACTTCACTCAATATGATAGCTTCCTATTCCAACCAGGTTGCAGCAAGTTGCATGTTTTTATCATTCCTTGCAGCTGCACGGTATTCTACATATTTATAGTCTATTAATCTGTCATTGGACACCTAGGTTGATTCCGTATCTTAGCTCTTCTACTAAATGCAGCAATGAATAATGGTGTGCATACATTCTTTTAAATGAATGTTCTTAAGTCTGGGGGTAGATAACCAAAAGTGGAATCATTAGGGCATATATATGGCAACTCAATTTCTAAGTTTACTGAGGACTCTCCATATTGTTTTCTATGGGGATTGAACCAGACAACATCTCCACCAGCAGTGAATGAGAATTCTTTTTTCACAAGATCCACACCTGCACAGATTATTCTTACTAGTTTTAATACATATCATTTTCACTGGTGTGAGATGATATCTCATTGTTGTCTTGATGTGGATTTCCCTAATTGTAAGTAATACTGAGCAATTTTTCATGTACATATTGAAGATCAGCTTATCTTCCTCTGAGAAGTATCTCTTCATTTCCTCTTCCCATTTATCTTTATTTTTATTTTTTTAATTTTTATAATATCTTTATTTAAGCACCATGATTACAAACATGTTTGTAGTTGAATTTCAGTCATAAAAAGAACACCCCCCTTCACCAGTGCAACATTCCCACCACCAATGCCCTTCCTTTCCTTCTTCCCCCTTCCCCTGTCTGTATGCAAGACAGGTCTTCTACTTCTCTCACTTATTAACATTGTCATGATAGTTGTTAGTGTAGTTATATATTCCCATTTTTAATAGTGTTTTGAATTTTGTTTATTTGGTTTTTTATTTTGGGCCATACCTGGCACTGCTCAGGGATTACCTGTTTGTTGTTGTTGTTTTTACTCCTATAAAGTACATTTTTGTCAGTTCATTTTACTGATAAACTCTACAAGATCTCATGATTATCATTTTCTATCTGAAGACTATTATAGAATCTAACAATCTCATTTACTATCCCTAACAATTCTGTAAGTAGATATTATTGAGCACCATTTTATAGATGAGAAGTCCAAGAACTTAATAAATGGTCACAATTTTTTAATTAGCAGAGCTAGGATACTAATGCAAGGTTCATTGCCACAAATTATTCTGAACACATCAACTCTAAATGGAAATAGACATGGTCCACTCACTGAAATATGCTCTGCAGAATATTACTCTGGTGAAAGTTAGCAAACACTCATTAAGTGATTTGAGCTCAGTTGGATACAAGCAAAAAGTAATATTGCTTTTTTCCATTGTTCAAATTTGTACCATCAATGAAAGTTCCACCTCCATTTTTTGAAATTCCAGGTAGATTTTATAGTTTTGATCTTGCTTTTGGGTAATAAATAGTTTCTTTTTAGAAGTTACAGTCCAGGCCAGGGTCATAATGCAATTTCTAATCCCCTTCCATTTAAATGTCTTCTCTTTTCTAGTTGAGTTCTTCTTCAAACTCAGAAGTGTATTAGCAGAGGAAAGATGCATACACTTTTTTTTGCTATTCTAACTACCCCTATTTACCTCCCTTAACTACTACTTTTAGCTCTTTAAGACTTAAAGAGGGAAGGGAAGGGAAGGGAAGGGAAGGGAAGGGAAGGGAAGGGAAGGGAAGGGAAGGGAAGGGAAGGGAAGGGAAGGGAAGGGAAGGGAAGGGAAGGGAAGGGAAGGGAAGGGAAGGGAAGGGAAGGGAAGGGAAGGGAAGGGAAGGGAAGGGAAGGGAAGGGAAGGGAAGGGAAGGGAAGGGAAGGGAAGGGAAGGGAAGGGAAGGGAAGGGAAGGGAAGGGAAGGGAAGGGAAGGGAAGGGAAGGGAAGGGAAGGGAAGGAAGGGAAGGGAAGGGAAGGGAAGGGAAGGGAAGGAAGGGAAGGGAAGGGAAGGGAAGGGAAGGGAAGGGAAGGGAAGGGAAGGGAAGGGAAGGGAAGGGAAGGGAAGGGAAGGGAAGGGAAGGGAAGGGAAGGGAAGGGAAGGGAAGGGAAGGGAAGGGAAGGGAAGGGAAGGGAAGGGAAGGGAAGGGAAGGGAAGGGAAGGGAAGGGAAGGGAAGGGAAGGGAAGGGAAGGGAAGGGAAGGGAAGGGAAGGGAAGGGAAGGGAAGGGAAGGGAAGGGAAGGGAAGGGAAGGGAAGGGAAGGGAAGGGAAGGGAAGGGAAGGGAAGGGAAGAAAAGGGAAGGTGTTACCCCCCACTTAGGGGGGCACGCACCAGACATGGCTTTTTGCCTTCCTGGTGCAGTGTCTAATTTTTCCTCCCAAGAAATCTCTGCCAGAAAGCCCGTTTAGAGGTCTATCATTGACCCTTTGCGTGGATCACTGGTGATATTTCTGTCATACTTCCTACATGGTAGTGACTCAACATTTTTCCCTTTAATTCCTTTCTGCCCACTATAGAAATTCTGCCTCAGCTTTCCTACAAACAAAGAAATGTCAGTACCAAAGCCTGCCAAAAGTTCCCTGCTGGCTAGTTTATTTGTGACTCGTATTTCTAGTATAACCTGGTGCCAGCAGCTTGTTTTTCTGAGTCTAGCTCTATGATGGTAAACAATTATTTCTGTCCCCCCAAAAATCTATTTTCCGGCAACTAGATAAACATCATAAATATTTCTATCTCTCTCCTCCTGTTTCCTTGTTAAACCTGTTTTTCTGCTTACCCAAAAACAATTCCACCACCAACCTCCAACAGGGGTTTTACTCACCTATAGGATAGTCATTTGATATGTAGATTCTAGTCCTGTTTCCCCATTGTACTGCTCTCCTACTCTTTGTTCTCCCTGAGGACACCCTGCATACCAGAGCTCGTGCTTAAAAATGTCATCAGCTGAAAAATAAATTTGTCTCTCGTCCCTTGGACATGGGTCCCCATACAATTCATTTTGTGTGGTCTCATTTATTTCATTTTCATATTTCATATTCGTCCGCCTTGTGTACTCACTTATTCCTAGTGAGATTTATCTAACCCACTAAGTTTTTGCTTAGGGACACTAACACGTCTGCAGCAGGAAGGGAAGGGAAGGGAAAGGAAGGGAAGGGAAGGGAACTTCTGTGTGAAGCTATTGGGCTAGTTCCCTTATAAGTGCCATATCAAAACCACAGTTTGTTTCAAAGTTAGCACTCCCTCACTTTACCCTTGTTTTGCTTGTTTTGGGATCATCTTGGGAGACCATATGTGAAGCTGGGGATAAAACCAGGGTTGGTCATATGCAAGGCAAGCTTTTTAACCCATTGTACTGTCTCTCTGGACCCTTCTTATACAAGATAGTATATTGTACTGCCTTAAGGAGCCAGGGTAAACTTCACAACTGTGTGTCTCTCTTGGCCCAAAAACTGAAGGGGAAGTGGCACTCAGTACCATAGAAACAAACTACCATGTTCTCAGTGCCACCCAGCTGGGCTAGCCAAAGACAGCTGGTTATGCCTGGACCCCAGATCCCACATTTCATGGGAATAGGAGTAATGGGGCAGTAGTCCAGACAACAGATTCTGGCCGTCCCTGGACTGAAATCTGCAGGGAATACAAGGCATGGCCATGTGCCTCTTACCCACCTCTGAAGGGGACACCAGTGTCCCCTCCCTTTACTTGGACTATTGAAATGACACTGTAGAGGCCAACATAGCTGTATGGGGAAAATAATTCCCATTGGGACTGAATGGGACATGGTTTTACATGTTTCAAAGTACTGACCCCCAATGTGTTTTCCACTGCTTTTGCAAACCCAGATGAGTCTTGCATCATGGTCATTCTCCCACCCCTGGTGTCGTACCTGATAGGAGAAGATGGTGAAAACAAGTTGAGCAGAGTTATCTCCACTGGAAGAGGGCTGTTCCCCTTATTCCAACTCCTGTAGCAACTGGTATGGAAGTGGCCTCCCTTGTCAAGGGAGACAAAAAATTTAACTCTTCCAATCAATGAATGCTGATCTGAGAAGATTTCATTTTTCTGTCGGGATGTTAGAAGAAGTTGCTCTTCAGGATTGAACCTACTCTTCCTGAAGGAAGAGGGCTGTATATGGCTTTGGGGACACAATGTTGTTTCTATGCTAACAAGTCAGGGGTCACCTGTGAGATACTGCAGCACGTAAAGAATAATTTGCATGAGTGGGAAAGGCAACAGAAAGATTCTTCCACCTGGTATGAACAGTGACTCAATCACCCTGGAAAATCTCCTGATTAAGGTGCTTATGCTAAGATCCCAATATGGGCCCACAATTAGGGACAAGCATGAAGAACCTCAAGGAGAGTCAAATATTTGACTCAGGTTCATGATAAAAAGAGGGAATGTTGGGACCTAGTTTCTAAACAAGGAGGGACGCCATTTTGTAAAGGCCACATGGCAGACTTCTGAACAAGAAAGAACACCATTTTGCTAGGATCACATGGTGTAGCCATATGCTAGGTTTCCACAAGCTTATATTTTTTAACACCGCCCCAAGCTACCTGGCCATACCAGGTAGCCTATGAGGGACAGAAACAGGGATCAGTAGGAAGGGAATCCTAGACAATAACCAATCATTTCAAAGAACATCAGAAAGCTAGACCCAACCCCATATCCTTTCCCTATATAATCCTCTTCATGACCAGCCAGTATGGAGACTGTTGGCAAGAGGATTAAAGTGTTCAGCTAAAAAAAAAAAAAGACAGCATGTTGTTTTTTTGTTTGTTTGTTTGTTTGTTTTGGGACCACATCCAGAAGCACTCAGGGGTTATTTTCCTTGTAAATGGCTGACCTAGAACTGACCTTCGGATTGCCTGGGGTCCCATATGGTCCCCCCCCCAAGCCAGGAGCAATTTCTGAGCGAACAGCCAGGAGTATCCCTGAGCATCACTGGGTGTGGCCCAAAAACAAAAACAAAAACAAAAAAGCTGGGACTTAGTTCCACACCTGTAACTGTGGGCTGTTTCACTTCAAATGACTAGAATATAGAAATAATAGAATGTAGAAGTAATGAGTTCTCATATTCAGATTAGGTTATAAAATTATTGTGGACTCTTTCAGTTAAGCCTTAAAATGACTCTAGCCCAACTGCTTAAATGCTTAACTTGAGAGACTGACTTATTCAGTGAAGTCACTCCTGACTTCCTAACTAAGCAAGGTAATCAAGTCTGTTGTCTTATTCTGCTAATTTTGAAATAATTTGTTAAGCAATAACAGATACCACAGCTCAATAAAACTTAAGGCTTTTCTGTTAAGAGCAGCATAGTAATAAAGAAGGATTTTGGGGAGAGGCTGGGGTAGCACTTGGAAGATTGTTGTATAATGCAAAATATCAGTACAAGAGCTGCCTAATTCCATGAACTAGTATTGTATATGAGGGCAGGAAGTCAACCAACCGGTATAGGACCCATTCAAGAATGAAGTTTCTTTAATTTTTGGTTTGGGGGCCATCCAGGGTGATAATCAGGTCTTAATCTTAGCTCTGTGCTCAGAGATCACTTCTAATGTGCTTAGGCTGCTAAAGGTGGTGCCAGGTATTTAACTTGGTTATGCAGCATGCAAGGCAAGCTTCCTGCACCCTGTACTGTCTTCCAAAGTCAAAGTTAGAAGACAAAGTTTAGATTTCATTATAAACACTGAATGTATATGTGAGGTCTTTAGCTTGTCATCTAGTAGTTCAAACAATAAAAAAATATAAAGAAAAAAGTTCACATTTTTGTGAACTAATGATTTTGTAAACGAATGATTTGTGAAGGAAATCAATCTGTTCCTAAGTCTTTCTGAGTTAACTCTCCATGTTGCATTTTTACTTGGTATCATATAAGACATATACTAAACCTTTCTAAAAGGAGTTTTATTCTCAGGTGATCCATTAATTGATCTATACTATAGAAATTGTGACAAAATTCTATACATATTGCAAAATGTCTTAGTATTGTTCATTCTTTCAGTCCTTTCTCTTCCTCGTATGCCTCTAAACTCACTCTTTCTCTTCTCATTGCTTGATTTTTAAATGATTCTGTAACAAGTTCTAAGAAGTCCATTATGCAGTAACAAAGAATTCCAGCAGTGAGCAGCAGGTTCTAAGCTTGTCTGCTTTCTTGAGTGGAAGACTGCCCTCATCCCTCACTAATGGCAGAATAGGACAATTATTGCAAGTTATTGCACGATTGCCAAGCACTAGGAACCCAGCAAAAGTTCTTTATGCCAATCAGACCTGTTGGGTGGATATGTGGACAAGTGTTAAAGAACGTTTCTGGAAGAAGTATACATCATCTTGTTTTAAAGCATTTGGGAAATTATTGGGAATTAAATAAACCCTAGGGTTTAATTGCTTTCCCAGGCATCTAGGAGTTAGAGCTAAAGTTCTTTGTTCTGAATTTTGGGAAAGAGATCATTTCAGTTCAGTTTTCCCTCCCTTGTTAACTTCTCTTTCCTTTTTTTTTTTTTTTTTGTCGTAGTCAAGGGGATCCAGAGAGTCATCATCGACCTTATAGATGAGTTCAAAGACGAATTCCCTACCGTCCTAAGATTATCACAGAGTAATAAGGTAAAGTAATTTCATACCTTTAAAAATCACTGCAGCAAGTGAATTTTTAATATACTGACAATTTTTTTTTTGATTTTTGGGCCACACCCGGTAATGCTCAGGGGTTACTCCTGGCTATGTGCTCAGAAGTTGCTCCTGGCTTGGGGGACCATATGGGACACCGGGGGAATCGAACCGCGGTCCGTCCAAGGCTAGCGCAGGCAAGGCAAGCACCTTACCTTTAGCGCCACCGCCCGGCCCCAATATACTGACAATTTAATGCTTGACTTTGAAATCGGGACTTTAACTTTAGGAAAATATTAATTGCATCTCATATTAATTTTAAACATTACTCATAACGAGGGACCTATCAAAAGTAAACATTATGAACAAGAAAATAAGATAAACTACAAAGACAATTACAATGTCATTAGAAATCTGGAACTCACACAATGTCTATGTAGTATATTAAGATATGCCTAAAATAAAATCAGAAAAATGTGTAAGCATAATTTAAACTATGTGCAAAAATATAAATATAAATGATAGAGGTATAAAAATAGATAGGGTGTGGGCTTGTGTTTTAATGTGGAAAAATAATGATAGCATCTTAAAAAGTATACATGAATATATAAATGTTAAAACTTTCAAAAGAGTTTAACAGGTAAAATTTTGTGGATGCAAGTATAGACAGAAATTTTTGAAGCAATATTTATTTTAGGGAAAAAGTAACATCATAGTTGGGCCACTCATGGAAACTAATTTATTCAGAACTACAGTTCTTAATGGAAAAACATATTTCAATCTTTTTGACTATAGCTAAGGAATAGTAACAATTTATCTAGAAAGTAGACTTTTGACAAAGTCAAATGTGAACTAAAACCTGTAGGTAAATGAAAAAAAAAAACACTCTTTATAACATAACAACAACAACGTCTATAGTTACTTTTAATCATGTGTTCAAACAATTAGGCATATGAGGCATGCTTTACATTGTCCTATGCTATAAAGAAGGAATACAGAGATAAGAAGACAGAATCCCTTTATTCAATACACTCAGTATAATGGAAACAGAATTGTAAATAGTAATTGTATTGAAATATAATCAATAGATTATATTCTATTTTTTATATTCTGTATTTTGGATAGCTATATCCAAAATAGAGGAACAAATGGTTCTATGTAGGAAGCTTAATGAATAAAAGACAGATGGTTAAATTGAATTTAAAAGGATGAACAGTACTTTTCAAGGTGAAGAAAGGGATAAGATAAGTAGATAGAAACAAAAAAGAATATCCTGAGGGCTGGCGAGGTAGCACTAGAGGTAAGGTGTCTGCCTTGCAAGCACTAGCCAAGGAAGGACCATGGTTCGATCCCCCGGAGACCCATATGGTCCCCCCAAGCCAGGGGCAATTTCTGAGTGCTTAGCCAGGAGTAACCCCTGAGCATCAAACTGGTGTGGCCCGAAAAACCAAAAAACCAAACCAAACAAACAAACAAACAAAAGAATATCCTGGAACAGTGTCAGGTTGAAATAGTATTAAATAGCAAAAACTATGTTCCCAAAATGTTAAGTAAATTTAAATAATATGAAAAGGATGAGAAAGGAATTAATGGTATATGGTATATTGGGAAATATAAGCACAAGTCAGAATATGGGTATCTTTCTATAGCTATTTTGATGTGGGTCAATGTTAAATCACATTCTTACATGCAAAAAACTGGGTAAGATTTCCAGTTCCCCTCCTGCTACTACACCCCAAAGCTGGATTTTTGTCTTGTTTTGACACCAGGAAGATTTGAGCATGGAAATAATACTCAGTTTGTATTTTAAGAAGAGTGAAATTGGGCTGGGCAGTGGCGCTAGAGGTAAGGTGCCTGCCTTGCCTGTGCTAGCCTTGGACGGACCATGGTTCGATCCCCCGGCTTCCCATATGGTCCCCCAAGCCAGGAGCAACTTCTGAGCGCATAGCCAGGAGTAACCCCTGAGCGTCACCGGGTGTGGCCCAAAAACCAAAAAAAAAAAAAAAAAAAAAAGAGTGAAATTGAGGTCTGAGTGGAGATTGAGCTCCTAGTAAGATTTTTTTATGATAAATGATAGTTTAAAAATAGGATATTAACATTGAGAATGGATTAGATATGAAATATATTTGGCATATATTGAAACTCAACTTCTTTTTTTCTGGATTTTGGGGCCACGCCAGGTGTCTCTCAGGGTTACTCCTGGCAGGCTTGGAACCATATGGGATGCCAGAAATCGAACACAGGCCATATGGAAGGCAAACATTCTTCCTTCTTACCCTATGCTATCACTGTAGCCCCAGAAATCCAATTTCTTCTTTGAGTTTCAAAAAGATTGATTCCTTGGGTAACTCAAAGACTAGTGATCCAATTAACTGAGATAGATTATCCTGGTAAAGTTGGTTTGTGGACAATTAAAATTGTCCACAGTTTAATGATTATGCTACATCTTGTAAAACCTATGGTGTTGAGTCATAAAATTGATAAATAGGCTGGAAGTCCAAGATATATTTGGGCTAAAGATAACACACACACACACACACACACACATATACACACACACATTGTACAGTTGTATATAAGGCCAAGATAATACCATTGCTCAAGAAGAAAATATAGTAATATTAGATCATAAGACAGAGTCACTATGTCTCTAATTCCAGTGTTTAAAGTGCTCAAAAAGAGAATAGAGGTAATTCTATGTCAACCAAAGGACTAGGAAAAAAGGGAGGGAGGGGTTAGTCATCAGAATTCCAAAAGAAGGCAAACAAATAAATGCTTGTAGATTCAAAGCTGATTATTGATGCTCTTAACCAATTATTTCCCCTTATGTTATATAGAAAAAACATAGAATATCACATAAAATTACTCATATAGGGGCTAGAGAAATAGCCTGAAGGTAGGGCATTTGCCTTGCATGCAGAAGGACAGTGGTTCGAACCCCAGCATCCCATATGGTCCCCTGAGCCTGCCAGGAGTGATTTCTGAGCGCAGAGCCAGGAATAACCCCTGAGCACCGCTGGGTGTGACCCAAAAACCAAAAACGAAGAAAATAAAAGATTACTCACATAGATAACAGGAACTATGCTTGTCTGCTACCTAAAATGCAATGAGTCCAACTACATTATAGATTTCACTTTGGTTCACTTTCTAGAAGAGTAGAGAAGAAAATCCACCATCTGTGTGTGTTTAAATAATGGTATAATTTTTCTGTCAAAGGATTCTTTGAAATTGTGCAGTTTTTTGTTTTGATTTTTGTTTTTGGGTCTAGGCCCAGTGATGCTCAGGGGTTACTCCTGGTTCTGTGCTCAAGAATCATTCCTGACAGGCTCTGAACCATATGGGATGCCTATAATCCAATCCAATCTGCCATGTGCAAGGCAAACACCCAACCTGCTGTGCTATCACTGTAGCCTGAGAAATTGTGGTATGTGTGTGTATTTTGTCTTTATTTTATTTTTTATTTAAACACGTGGTTTATATGTGGTAACACATGTTGTTCATAAAAGTTTGTTTTCCACAGATAAAGTTGTTCATGATTGTTACAGTCATACAAATGTATCACAACCCTCACCAGTGCACATTTCCTGCCACTAATGTCCCAGTTTCGCTCTCACTTTCCCTGATGCCCTCTTCCTTCCCGCTTACCCTCTGCCTGCTTCAAGGTAGGCATTTTTACTTCTCTCACTCTTTTCTTCTTCTGACACTGTGGTTTGCATTACTGTTAATGAAGGCGTGCCATGCATGTCACTCTATCGAGTTTCAGCAACCCAGTTATTGTCCAGAGTGATCAATTCCAACTATCACTTTTAGAGTAGACCATTCTCTACTCTAACTGCATTCTCCATACTTTGTGGCAAGCTTCGTACTGTGGACTGGTCCTTCTAATCCTAATCTCTATTGTCTATAAATATCATAAATTGTAGGGGTTTAATTTTGACTTTTTCTGTTTGCTTTTTGGGCCACATTCAGTGTTGTTCAAGGCTTACTCCTGGCTTTGCACTCAAGGATCACTCCTGGCCGTCTTAAAGGACCATATAGACTAGAGTATAAGGTTGAACCTATGCTGGCTGAATGCAAGGCAAGCACTCTAAGCACTCTATATAGTACTCTGATGCCTTCTTTGAAATTTTGAAATTTTTAGAAGTAATAGCTATTTAACCTGTTAATTAATATACTGGACATTTTTAATTGTGTATATGTTATGTATACACAATGCATTGTGTATGTTATGTATGTTTTCTCTGTTCATCATTTAAACTTTTTGAAAATACTTGTTTGGGACTTTTTTTTTTTGGTTTTATGGGCCACACCTGGTGACGATAAGGGATCACTTCTGGCTATGCGCTCAGATATCGCTCCTGGCTCAGAAGACCATATGGGACGCCGGTATTCAAACCCAGGTCTGTCCTGGGTCAGCCATGTACAAGACAAACTCTGTACCACTGCACTATTGCTCCAGCTCCTTATGTAGAAAATACTTGTTTGGGTAACTCGAACATAAAATAATGGTTATGGGTTTATATATGTATGTGTATATGTTTAATTGTCAAGTATCTAGTACCGAGTTTTCTTACACATGATGAATGTATGCTACTATAATAGGCTATATTTGCAACTGACAATTTGTGAGCAAGGATCGATTACTTTGGAAAGAGTTTCTTAAAATAATTACAAAAGACCGACTCAGAGGTAAAATTGAAAAGTGTACATCTTTAGAATTAGAATGTAGGTTCTGATATTTATCCTAGGGAGAAATAATATATTCATATAAAGACTTAAGTACGTACCTGTGGTGGGATTAAAAACCATTAAGCTTTGATTATATGTGTGAGATCAAGTACAGCAGTTACAAGGTACTTCGGTTCCTATCTATAAAGTAGTTCGTCAACATCAGTGCACTGGAGAACCAATTCACCAGTCACTTTTCAAAGAGTTCTTTTCCAGAATAGAGAAAACATCCAACAACCATCGGACGTTAAAATGTCAGTCGTTTTAGCCAAGATCAACAGAGGAACATTGATTCAAGGGTTGAACAGCATATCCAGATCTTCTAATTCCGTGGCCAAACTTCTGAAGCCTCAGCTTGCTTGTAGGCTTTCAGAGTTAAGGGACCTATCTCATCGTCTACTGAGGGAAGTTAACGAACCAAAGCAACCCTTATATAAAGTGAATGTAAGTAAATATTGCATTCAGAAAAATATGTACCCTATTTTTAAAACTGCAAGATTTAAAATATAAAGATGTAGCACATTGTTTATCCTGTATCTTTATAATAATTGAGTAAGAGAAGTAAATGTTGAGTTTTTTTTTAGTATCTTATATTCTCTGGTTTAAATAAAGCTGAAAGGAGAAGTAATGTGGACTTTTCCCTATCTAACGAATTGTATAAAAATTTCAATTTCAATGGTTCAGTTTAAAAATATGCATTAAAATTACCATAACTTGAAAATTTGCATACCTTACCAGTGAATGTTTCCTTCTCCTTTATATCTTGCTTACAAGAGAGTCTATTGGATAAAATGTATTATGTATATTTAACTATATCATATAATCAGTGTATTTATATTTATAATTTTTATGTTTTCATTGATTAATCATTGGTTTAGCAGGGGTCTCAAACTCGCGGCCCGCGGGCTGTTTCTGGCTCTCTGTACATTTTGTGGCCCTGCCCTAGAGGAATCTTTTTTTGTTTTGTTTTGCTTTAGTTGTTTGGGTCACACCCCACAATGTTCAAGGCTTACTATTGACTTTGCACTCAAGGATCACCCCGACTTTGCCTCCTGCGGCCCCCAGGTAAATTGAGTTTGAGACCCCTGGTTTTTAGTACTATGGAATTTTAAGGCTTCATCTTCACACTTCTTCATGTTTGAAACAGTCATTCCTTCCACTACCAAGTTTTACTGCCATTCCACCACCAGAAAGATCCTTCTGCTTATTCCGCCAACCCTCTTTCTTTTTTCATATTTTTTCTGGTAATACGATAGATTTTACTAAGTGTAGGAGCTAGTTTCCTTGTTTCTTGCTAGTTCATTTGCTTCAACAATTCATTTTTCACATGAGTGAAGCCATATAATTATCCTTGGTGTACCCTTCCTTATTTCATTTTCTCAAACACCATCTATTTTCTCCCCAGAGGTTCAATTTTTATCTGTGAAGTGGCATTTCTACTATCTACTACAGCTTCTTTATGTAGTCATCATCTGCTGATGGGCATTCAGGTTAATCTCATGTTTTGCATAGTGGGAATAAGGTTTCTATAAACAAACAGGTAAAAATACCCTTCCAAATTAGTGCTTTCATATTCTTTATTAGATAAATGGCCATAAAATTTCCTCTTTTTTGTTTTTTGTTTGTTTGTTTGTTTGTTTTTTGAATCACACCCAGCGTCACTCAGAGGTTACTCTTGGTTCTGCACTCAGAAGTCATTTTTGGCAGGCTAGGGGAACCATATGGGATGCTGGGATTCAAACCGGGGTCCATCCTATATTGGCCTCGTGCAAGGCGAACACCTTACCACTGTGCTATCGTTCCGGCCCCCCGTTTTTCTTTTCTTTTCTTTCTTTTTTTTGTTTTTGTTTTTGTTTTTTAGTTTTTGAGTTACACCTGGCAGCGCTCAGGGGTTCCTTCTGGTTCTATGCTCAGAAATCGCCCCTGGCAGGCACAGGGGACCATATGGGATGCCGGGATTCAAACCACTGTCCTTCTGCATGAAAGGCAAATGCCTTACCTCCATGCTATCTCTCTGACCCCTCGTTTTTATTTTCTAAGAAATATTTATACCACTTTCCATGATGGCTGAACTTATTTTTATTCCCACCAAAAGTGCATCCGAAGTTCTTTTTATTTACATCTTCATCAATACTTAGTATTTCCATTGTATTTAATATATTTCTTACTGGTAGGAGGTCGTATGGTAACTCATTTGCATTTTTCTAATAACAAATGTGTTAGCAATTCTATGGTTTATACACACACACACACACACACACACACACACACACACACACACACACACACACACACACACACATATATATATATGGTTTTGGCAGTGCTCAGGGTTACTCCTGGCTCTACGCTCAGAAATCACTCCTGGCAGTCTTGGGGGACCATATGGGATTTACTTTTATTTTATAATATAGTTTGAAGCCTATAGAGTGTAATGACTATTTTTCTCTTTCAGAATTTGACTATATGTCTTTTTGTTTTGGTTTAGTTTTTAGTCCATTATAAATTTTAGTATTTTGGTTCTATTTTCTTGAAAAAGTTATAAATTTTTAATAGGGATTGAATTGAATCTATATTGCTTTTAGATAAGAGGGTAATTTAAATCATGTTCATTCTTCCAAACCATGAGCACAACATTCCATTTCTTTGTTTTCTTTTAGTATTATCATATAGTTTTTTGATTCTTTTGTTACTCTTACTCCAAGATACCTCATTTTTTGGGGGTGCAAATGTATATGAGACTTTATTCTTAATTTCTGAGGGTCATACCTAGCACTCAGGGGCTATCAGGGTTATTTACAGAGGTAATATAGAGCCAGGGTGCAAACTCAGGACCTCATGCATGCTAGATATGGCTAAGCTCCTTATACAGAGCTATCGGTCTAGCCCTATCAATGGACTATATTATGTTGAAATATACTCCAAATAAGGTCTATTCACAATTCATTGAGCAACTTATCTTATGTCATAAGTGGGTGTTGAATCTTGTCAAGTTTTTTTCAGCATTTATTAATATTATGTCAGTTTAATTTTTCCTTTTTATTTATTTTTTATATTTTGTTTTTTGGGTCACACCCAGCAGGGCTCGGGGGTTACTCCTGGCTCTATGCTCAGAAATAGCTCCTGGCAGGCTCGGGGGACCATATGGGATACTGGGATTCAAACCACCGACCTTCTGAATGAAAGGCAAAGGCCTTACCTCCATGCTGTCTCTCCGGCCCCAATTTTTCCTTTTATTAATATGGTGTATTACATTAATTTATTTGCCTATGTCAAACCATCCTTGCATTCCTGATATGTCTCACTTGGTCATTATGAATGGTTTTCTTCACATATTGTTGTATTTGATGTACTATGATTTTGTTGAGAGTTTTTAACACTGATTTTTATTAGTGTCTGTAGTTTCCTTTTTGTGTGTACTTCTTTTCTAGTTTGGGAATTAAAGTGGTATTTATATCATAAAATATGGAAGATTACCTCTTCAATTATTTAAAGAATATGATGAGAATGTTATTAGTTTGTCTCTGAAAATCTTGTATAATTTGCTGGTGAAACCCTATGGTTCTGGCTTTCATTCCCAAGGAATAAAAATTTAAAAAAAAATTTTTTTTCTGGGGCCAGAGTGATAGCATAATGGTAGCACATTTGCCTTGCATGCGGCTGACCCAGGATAGACCTCAGTTTGATTCCCAGGCATCCCATGTGGTCCCCTAAGCCAGGAGCAATTTCTGAGAGCATAGTCAGAAGTAACCCCTGAGTATCACGGGGTGTAACCCAGAAACCAAAAACCAAAAAAAAATAAAATAAAATTTTCTTTTCTGTACTTGCTTTCAGTCTATTTTTTTCTATTTCTTCCTGATTCAGTCTGGAAAGTACCTTTGATACTACAAAATCTATTAATTTCTTCCAGTTGCACAATTTGTTTTCACATACCTATTTAGAATAGTCTTGTGATCCTTTCCATAGCTATGAGATATGATCTTATCTCCTATTCTTTATCTTTATCTCTCTCTCTCTCTCAGACACATACACCAGGTTATATAGTTACATTTTTTTTTTATTTAAGAACTAACTATTGGTTATTGCATTTTGCTTTCTAGATTTTTTTTTTCCATCACACCTTCACTAGCACCCGCGTCCACACCTTCAGGGCCATGGCCCCTAGCACTTGCTTTCTAGATACTTTATTTCTGCTATTTTTTTTTTTTTTTTTTTTTTTTGGTTTTTGGGTCACACCCGGCAGTGCTCAGGGGTTACTCCTGGCTGTCTGCTCAGAAATAGCTCCTGGCAGGCACGGGGGACCATATGGGACACCGGGATTCGAACCAACCACCTTTGGTCCTGGATCGGCTGCTTGCAAGGCAAACGCTGCTGTGCTATCTCTCCGGGCCCTGCTATATTTTCTTACCCCTGACTTATTTGGGTGGGAGGGTCATACCCGGCAGTGCTCAGGGGTTACTCCTGGCTCTACGCTCAGAAATCGCTCCTGGCAGGCTCGGGAACCATATGGGATGCTGGAATTTTGGACCACCATCCTTCTGCATGCAAGGCAAACACCTTACCTCCATGCTATCTCCCCCGATCTTTTAAATATTTTTATTGAAACACCTTGATTATAAACATGATTTTACTTGGTTTTCAGTCATGTAAAGAACACCCCCTTCACCAGTACAACATTTCCACCCTCAATGTCCCAAATCTCCCTCCTCCCTACCCTACCCCTGCCTGTACTCTAGACAGGCTTTCTACTTCCCTCATTCATTCACATTGTTATAATAGTTCTCAAAGTAGTTATTTCTCTAACTGCACTCATCACTCTTTGTGGTGAGCTTCATGTCATGAGCTGGACCTTCCAGCTCTCCTCTCTTCTGTCTCTGTGAATTATTGCAAAATGTCTTTTATTTTTCTTAAAACCCATAGATGAGTGAGACTACTCTGCTTCTATCTCTCTCCCTCTGACTTGTTTCACTCAATATAATAGATTCCATGTCCATCCATGTACAGGAAAATTTTATGACTTCATCTCTTCTGACAGCTGCATATTTATTCAATTATGTATATGTATCACAGTTTCTTTAGTCATTCATCTGTTGAAGGGCATCTTGGTTGTTTCCAGAGTCCAGCTATTGTAAATAGTGCTGCAATGAATATAGGTAAGAGGAAAGAATTTTTGTATCGTATTTTTGTGTTCCTAGGGTATATCCCTAAGAGTGGTAAAGCTGGATCGTAAGGGAGCTCAATTTCTGGTTTGGAGGAATCTCTATATTGCTTTCTGTAAAGGTTGGATTAGATGGCATTCCCACCAGCAGTGAATAAGAGTTCCCTTCTCACCACATCCCCACCAGCACTGCTTGTTCTCATTCTTTGTGATGTCCACCAATTTCTGTGGCATGAGATGGTACCTCATAGTTGTTTTGATTTGCATCTCCCTGATGATTAGTGATGTGGAGTATTTTTTATGTGCCTTTTGGCCATTAGTATTTTTTATTTGACAAAGTGTCCGTTCATTTCTTCTCCCCTTTTTTTGATGAGATTAGATGTTTTGTTCTTGTAAAGTTCTGTCAGTGCCTTGTAAATTTTGGATATTAGCCCCTTATCTGATGGGTATTGGGTAAATAGTTTCTCCCACTCAGTGGGTGGCTCTTGTATACTGTGTACTATGTCCTTTGAGGTGCATAAGCTTCTCAGCTTAACATATTCCCATCTGTTTGTATCTGCTTCCACTTGTTTGGAGAGTGCTGTTTCCTCCTTAAAGATGCCTTTAGTCTCAATGTCATGGAGTGTTTTACCTACATGCTGTTCTATATACCTATGGTTTCAGGCATGATATCAAGGTCTTAAGTTTATTTGGATTTGACCTTTGTGCATGGTTTTAGCTGGGGTCCGATTTAGCATTTTTGCCAACACCACTTGTTGAAGAGGCTTTCCTTTCTCCATTTAGGATTTCTTGCTCCTTTATCAAAAATTAGGTGATTGTATGTCTGGGGAACATTGTCTGAGTACTCAAGCCTATTCCACTGATCTGAGGATCTGTCTTTATTCCAATACCATGCTGTTTTGATGACTATTGCTTTGTAACACAGTTTAAAGTTGAGGAAAGTAATGCCTCCCACATTACTTTTCCCAAAGATTGCTTTAGCTATTCTTGGGTGTTTATTGTTCCAAATGAATTTCAGAAGTGTTCTATCCACTTCTTTGAAGAATATCATGGGTATCTTTAGAGGGATCACATTCAATTTGCACAATGCTTTGGGGAGTATTGCCATTTTAATTATGTTAATCCTGTCAATCCATGAGCAGGTTATGTGTTTCATTTTTGCGTGTCCTCTCTTGGAGCAGGTTTTTTTTTTTTTTTTTTTGGTTTTTGGGCCACACCCGGTGACGCTCAGGGGTTACTCCTGGCTATGCGCTCAGAAGTCTTGGAGCAGGGTTTTATAGTTTCCTTTGTATAGGTCATTCATGTATATGGTCAAGTTAACTCCAAGATATTTGAGTTTGTATGACACTAATGTGAATGAGGTTGTTTTCTTAATGTCCATTTCTTCCCTATCATTATTGGTGTATAAAAAGGACATTGACTTTTGTGTGTTAATTTTGTAGCCTGCCACCTTGCTATATGAATCTATTGTTTTTGGAAGCTTTTTGGAAGAGTCTTTAGGGTTTTCTAAGTAGAGTATCATGTCATCTGCAAACAGTGAGAGCTTGACTTCTTCCTTTCCTATCTGAATTCCCTTGATATCTTTTTCTTGCCTAATTGCTAACTCGACAACACAAACTTTAAACTCAGAAAAGTGTAAGGGACAAAGATGGACACTTCAAACTAATCAAGGGATATATGCAACAGGAAGAAATAGCTTTACTAAACATATATGCACCCAATGAGAAACCAGCAAAATATCTAATACAATTATTGACAAATTTGAAAGAAGATATCAATAATAGCACAATAATTGTGGGAGACATCAACATGGCTTTGTCAACACTTGATAGGTCAACCATACTGAAACCCAACAAAAATATACTAACCCTGAAAAGAGAAATGGAAGAAGAGGCCTAGTAGATATAAATAGGGCACTCCATCCTCAGAAACCTGAATATACATTCTTCTCCAATGTACGTGAGTCATTCTCCAAGGTAGACCACATCTGGCACATAAAACATACCTCCATAAAATCAAGAGAATAGAAATTTTGCAGGCTACCTTTGCTGACCACAAGGCTCTGAAATTAGATATGAACTACAAAGGGACATAGAAGAAAAACTTTAACAACTGGAAATTAAACAGCCTACTACAGAACAACCAGTGGGTCCAAGAGGAAATCAAAACATTTCTGGAAACAAATGACAATGAAGACACAAACTATCAGAATCTATGGGACACAGTGAAAGCAGCACTGAGAGGAAAATTTATAGCTTTGCAAGCACACATCAGGAAGGAAGAAGGGGCATACCTCAATAGCCTAATGACAGAGCTTATAAAATTAAAAAATGATCAACAAAGGGAACTGAAACTAGGGAGACAGAAGGAAATAACAAAGCTTAGAGCAGAAATCAAGGAAGTGGAAACCCAAAAACAATCTGAAAATCAACAAAACAGAAGTTGGTTCTTTCCAAAAATAAACAAGATTTATAGACCATTGGCAAAACTTACAAAGAAAGAGAGAGAAACTTGATAACCTGCATTAGAAATGGAAAAGGGAGGTCACTACAGATATTGCAGAGATTCAAACTGTAATCAGAGACTACTTTGAGAAATTCTATGCCACTAAACACAAGAACCTGGAAGAAATGGATAAATTCTTGGACTCTTATAACTTCCCACAGTTGAATAAGGAGGATATAGCATATCTAAATACCCCTATCACTATTGAGGAAATTAAAATGTCTCCCCAAAAACAAAAGCCTAGGCCCAGATGGATTCACGAATGAATTCATTCGAATCCTTCAAGAGGAACTACTACCAATCCTGGCCAGGCTCTTTCATGAAATTGAAAAAACTTGAACACTTCCAAATAGCTTTTATGAAGCCAGTATCACCTTGATACCAAAACCAGACAGAGATGCTGCCAAAAAAAAAAAGAAAATTACAGACCAATATCCCTGATGAACACAGATGCAAAGATCCTCAACAAAATCCTGGCAAATAGTAACCAATGCATCATCAAGATCATTTACTACGATCAAGTAGGTTTCATCCCAGGAATGCAGGATGGTTTAGCATCCATAAATCTATCAACACAATAGACCACATCAACAACAAGAAAAATAAAAATTACATGGTCATATCAATAGACGCAGAGAAAGCATTTGATAAGGTCCAACACCCATTCTTGATAAAAACTCTCAGCAAGATGGGAATGAAAGGATACTTTCTCAATACAGTTAAGGCCGTCTACCACAAGCCAGTGGCAAATGTTATCCTCAATGGAAAAAAACTAAAAGCCTTCCCTCTAAATTCTGGTTCAAGACAAGGCTGTCCTCTTTCACTACCCCTGATTTTTGACTTTTTACTCTTTTTTGTAGTTCCTTCAGATATAAGGTTAAATTATTTACTTGAAATTTTCTTATTTGATGTGATACAGTAAAGAATGAAGGTTTACTACTAGTCATAATATTTCATTTTAATACTTCTGCTTCATCCTATAAAGTCTGATAACTCAGCAGTCTGTTTTCATTATTATTTAGATAATTTTTTTATTTCTTTCTTGACTTTTTCATGGATCTATGAATTATTCAGAAACACATGCTGGGGTTATTCTGTTTTTTATTTTCGTTTTGACTTACAAAACGTTTACAAAACGTGTTTACAAAATTTTTCAAATCATTTTTACAAAATAATTGAGTTTTGACTAAAACCTTCATCAGTGCATGTTTCCCATCACAAGGTCCTCAGTTTCCCTTCTACTCTCTCCCTTGCCTGCCTCTTGGCAGACATTTTATTTCTCTATTTCACTCTCACCCTCCCTTTTATCCCCTCATTTATATACTGTGATTTTCACTACTGTTAATGAGAGAGTATATATGATGCATATCATTTTATCCCATTTTAGCACCCCGTTTTTGTTCAGAGTGATCAGTTCCAACTTTCCATGTACCTTCTCTACCCAGTATTTGTGGCAAGCTTCCTACCATGGACTGGTCCTCCTGACCCCTCATCTCTATTGTCTCTAGATATTATTACCATTTCATATTTTAATCTTTCTTATATAACATAAATGAATGAGATTATTCTATGTATCTCCCTTTCCCTCTGACTTATTTCACTCAGCATAATAATATCCATAAACATCCATGTATAAGCAAATTTCATGACTTCATTTTTCCTAACAGCTGTGTAGTATTTCGTTGGGCAGATGTATCACAGTTTCTTTAGCCACTCATCTATTCTTGGGCAGTTGGGTTGTTTCCAGATTCTGGTTATTGTAAATAGTGTTGCAATGAACGTAGGAATGCAGGGAGCTTTATTGTACAGTGTTTTGGGTTATATGCCTAGGCGTGGTGTTGCTGGATCATATGGGAGCTCAATTTCAAGTTTTTTTTTTGTTTTGTTTTTAGGAATATCCATATTGTTTTCCAGAAAAGAAAGGCTGAAGTAGATAGCACTCCCACCAGCAATGAGAGTTCTCTTTTCCACGCTTTCACACCAATTTGTTTTTGTTCTTTGTGATGTGTGCCAGTCCCTGTGGTGTTAGATGAGACCTCATTTTTTTATTTGTATTTCCCTGATAATTAGTAATGTGGAGCAATTTTTCATGTGCCTTTTTTTGCCATTTGTATTCTCCTTTGAGAAAATGTCTGTTCATTTTTCTCCCCATTTTTTTATGAAGTTAGATGATATTTTCCTGTTAACTCCTGTCAATACCTTGTATATCTTAGATATTAGCTCCTTATCTGTTGGGTATTGGGTAAAATAGTTTATTACATTCCATGAGTGACCTTTTTACCCTAGTCACTGTTTCTGTTGAAGTGTAGAGGCTTCTCAGTTTAATGTATTCCCATTTGTTTATCTCTGCTTCCACTTCCTTGCACAGTAGTGTTTTCTCTTTGAAGATGCCTTTAGTCTCAATGATGTCATGGAGTGTTTTGCTTATATTTTCTTCTATATACCTTATAGTTTCAGGTCTGATATCAAGGTCTTTAATCCATTTTGATCTGACCTTTGTTCATGGTGTTAGAGTTCCGAGTTCACTTTTTTTGCATGTCTTTTGGCAAGGTTTTTTGTTTGTTTGTTTGTTTGGTTGGTTTTTTTTTGCTCCACTTTGTATTTCTTGCTCCTTTATCAAAGATTAATTGATCATAAACCTGTGGGTCCAGCTTTGAATATTCAAGTCTATTTATTGATCCCCACAGGTCTGTCTTTATACCATTCCCATGCTTTTCTTTTTCTTTTCTTTTTTTTGGCCACAACTGTTTGATGCTCAGGGGTTACTCCTGGCTAAGTGCTCAGAAATTGCACCTGGCTTGGGGGGACCATATGGGACGCCAGGGGATCAAACCGTGGTCCTTCCTTGGCAAGCGCTTGCAAGGCAGACACCTTACCTCTAGCGCCACCTCGCCGGCCCCCATTCCCATGTTTTTCATTGACTACTGCTTTATAATTTTTTTTTTCGGTTTTTGGGCCACACCCGCAGTGCTCAGGAGTTACTCCTGGCTGTGTGCTCAGAAATAGCTCCTGGCAGGCACAGGGGACCATATGGGACACTGGGATTTGAACCAACCACCTTAGGTCCTGGATCGGCTGCTTGCAAGGCAAACACCGCTGTGCTATCTCTCTGGGCCATATAATATATTTAAAGTTGGGGAAAGTGATTCTTCTGATCATTTTGGGGCCACGTCTAGTGGTACTCAATGGTTACTCCTGGCTCTGTGCTCAGAAATCACTCCTGGCAGACTTGGCGACCTTATAAAATGTCAGGGATTGAACCTGAGTCTGCAACATGCCAAGCATGCACTGTATCCACTGTGCTATTATTGCTCCGGCCCCATGATCATTTTTTTCTTCGCCAAGGATTGCTTTAGCTATTTATGGATGCTATTGTTACAAAATAAATTTTGTGAGTGTTTGAGCCATTTCTTTGAAAAATGTCATGGGTATTTTTTATAGGAATTACATTAAATCTGTACAATGCTTTGGAAATATTGACATTTTAATTATGCAATTGTCCCAATCCATGAGCAGAGTATGTTTCCACTTCCTAGTGTCCTCTTTTACTTCTTAAAACAGTGTTCTATAGTTTTCTTTGTATTGGTTTTTCACCTCTTTAGTTAAATTGACTACAAGGTACTTGATCCTTTGAGGCACAATTGTAAATGGGCTTTTTTTTTTAACTCAATTGATTGATTGGTTGGTTGATTGTTGAGCCACACCTAGCAGCACTTAAGGGTCACTCCTTGCTTTGCACTCAGAAATTGCCCCTGGCAGGCCGGGGAATCACATGGGATGTCAGAAATCGAACTGGGTCCCACCTGGATCAGTCGCATACAAGGCAAATATCCTATAGCTGTGCTGTTTCTACGACTCTGGATTATTTTAAATGTATTTTTTCTCTTTTATTATTTGTGTATAGCAAAGCCCTGGATTTTTGTGTATTAATTTTCTAGCTGCCAGTTTTCAATACAAGTATTGTTTCTAGAAACTTTTTTGTAGACTCTTTAGGATCTTTATATACAGTATCATGTCCCTACTGCCATGCACACCTCCTCACATGGCCTCTATAGTAAGCCTTTTCCTAGCAGCTACTTCTCTACTCTGGGCTCTCTCAGCCTCTGTCTTCCTTTCAGCTGCTCTTTCCAGGCTTCCTAACTGGCTTCCAAGCTGACTAATTCCCTTTGTTGATGCTACTGTTGCTGCTGCTTCTTTTGCTCAGTTGCTAATGCTGAATCTCTGATGATGATGCCTCTCCTCCACTTCTCTCTCCAACTCTCTTATCTCCTCTCTTGCCCCAAGTCAGCCTCCTTTACCAGCCCATTGTGCGGTTTTGATCATTCAGGTGGGATAAATAAAAAGTTGGGGGAGGGAATACCTAGGGTGTGACCTGGTGATACTATATTGGATTAGTCCTTACTTGATATTCTGTTCCCACCCTAGGGTGGTACCTGATTCTTTTTTTTTTTCTGTTTTTTTCTTTTAATTTTTTATTTAAGCACATGATTACAAACATGATTATAGTTGGGTTTCAGTCACAGATAGAACACCCCCTTCACCAGTGCAACATTCTCATCCCAATGCCCCCACCCCTTTCCCATCCCCTGCCTGTATTTGAGATAGGCATTCTACTACAGTTATTTTTTTTTAAGTTCAGTAAGCTGTTTTTTTTTTCTTTCTTAAAGGATAAGTGTTAAAAAAAATACAGTAGTAAAGGTGTGAAAGTGGCAATCGCCATTGTTTGCACAGGCCCAGCAAAATGTGGGGAAAACGGGGGAAAAAAATCCTTGGCCTGATTACAAGAAGGCCTCACCCAGAAGTTTATTGGCATAAGACCAACTCTGGGCTCCAGTCATACCAGTCTGTCCAACATCTGAGGTATCTGATTCTTGTCAATAAAGCAAGGGTCTGAGGAAGGCTGAGGCTCATTCTTAGGTCTTCTTCCACTGAGCTGCACTCCATCTTAGGAGCAGAAAGCTTTTGTGGTTTGAATTCCTTGCTTGAGCACTGGATTTCCTGAACCCATTCTTGCACCTTTTCACTGTGTGAATTATTTTCTGCGGATCTCTACAACTGGGACTGTTACCCCTGACCTAATCGGACAGGGGAATGGGAACTGCCTTTCCTGTCTGGGAGCTCCGTGGGAATCAAACCCTAACCAATCTCCTAGAGAACATAACACTTCACTGGATACTGTAAAGCGATGACCCGGTAACCCCATCCAGTCAAAGCCAGAATCTGCCGGAAAAACACATCTGCAGTTCCAAGTTCCACTGACTGGGGGCAGGAATATGAGTGGACACCGGATGTTTCTGGGGCCTGCATCATAGAGAGACCATATCTTACTGTCGTCATCGCCCACAATAATCTCTTTAAGGGGAACTGTACTTCTAAACCAGTTATAATTAGGAGAGATTTTAATCTCTCCCATGACTAGGTGAAACGGAGGTTAACCTGCTGAGACCAACCTCCAGAAGAACTCTGATCTCACATACCGGTGAGGGGCGCCAGAGGGGGACTTCTTTGTTAATTTTTATCTGGATAGTATGTCTATTGATGTATTGATAAAGTCCCTACAAAAATCATGTTACTGTCAATGTATCACATGAAGAATGTAAATAATCTGAAAGCCCTCCTATTAGGTTATATATAGACCACCAATTTATATTCTAGCTGAATTGACCCCTTAACCAATAGAAAATAGCATATACATAGACAGATCTTGAATTTTGTTAGGGGCTGTGGAGTTTTGGGGTGTCCCCTCCCATGTTATTCCCAAGATTTATTACCAGTTATTCCCATCTTCATGCTTAATGGAGGTCACTGATGAATGGTCTGGGGGCTATGTGTTATGGGTATTAATTAATTCAGGGCTTTCCATATGTATAGACTCCAGTCCTTTTGAGCTATCTTCCCAGCCTTAGCTCTAGCTCCTTTTTTTTTTCTTTTTAAATCCACTTAGTAATTCAGTGTCTTGATCATAAAGACCATTCCTGTTTAGATAATTATTGATATTTTATTTACCATTTTATCTTTTGTTTCTAGTTTATATTCCTGTTGTTTTTCTCCCATATGTTTAATGTTTTTTCATGTGAATGATTTATCCTGGTATTTCTCTCCATCTCCCCACTTATTTTTTTCTTCTAAGAATCTCTTAGATTTTTGTTTTGTAGTTAACCTTGGTGATCAAGGTTATATAATACAGCTATATCCTAAAGGGGACTTTTTATCTGCTATATTTTTTGACTTGCTATCATTTGATTGTATCAGTTCTGTCCTTTCCTCCTACTCAGTCTTTCTTTTTTGTTGTTGTCTCTATTACTATTATTTTTGTTTGTACTATATTATTGTTTCTTCTCTTACTCAAGATTGTCATCTTTTGTTTCCTCTTTTTATGGAGAACTCTTTTCAACATTCTTGATAGAGAAAGTTTAGTGGTGGTGAATTGTTGGTTTTAACTGGAGAATTTTCCAGGGAAAGGATTCTTGGCTGAATGATAAGTTTTTGTCTTTTAGTATAAATTATATCTGTAGTATATAACTATAGTCTCTTTTAACCTGGTGACTTTTTCTGAGACACCAGATGAGAATGAGAGCCTGGTAGAAATACCTGCATGTGGTATTTTCCCCCCTATAATTCTTCAGTGTTTTCTGTAGCACTGATGTATAATATAATGACAATATATATAGGTTGTTTCTAATAAAAATTTTGAGTTTTACTCTCAGGTTCCTGAATACTTATAATTAGTTCTTTCCTTAAATTTGAGTTTCCAGATATTATTTATTTGACTATTGTCTTTGCCCTCTTCTCTCTTTCTGGCACTTCTATAATTCTGATGTTTAACTTTATAATATTTTGGTAGACTTATTTTCCCTTTAAGTCTTGGTTCTTTATATGAAACATTACAATATTATACTTAATTTCTAATATTCTTTCTAGTCTGACATTGACTATTATGCTTTCCATGCTAGACTAAATTTTCTTCCTGGCTCTTCATACTCAGAATCTAAAAGAAACCATTTGAAAAATTTTTATATTATTTTTGGTGTCCTTGGTTAAGCACTCCTTGTGCTCTTGTAGCTATTTTCTGATATCTTAGCCTCTTTGTTGAGATTTTCTAAATTTATTAAGTTGTGTATGCCACCTTTTCTTCATTCTTGGTTATCTCCTCCAATTCTATGTCCTTGTTTGCCTTCTGGAGACCTATTTTTTTTTTAAAAGAATTCCATATTAGTTTTACAGCAGTTGCTTGCAGAATTTTTGTGCTTATGCACCTAGGTTGGTTTTTTAAAAATTTCCCTATGTGACTCTGTGTCATTAATATAGGAATTTTCCTTTGGTCTAGCAAGGAGCATATGGGCAGCAATGACAATGTGATCAAGAACCTGCTCCCTGGCTTGCCCTGCACCTGAAAGTGTTGCATTCCCTCACCCCCAAACCTGCTCTGCTGACTCTTATGACATTAGTACAAAATCTGTTGTGAAATCTCTTCTTTGCTTTTTTGGGGGGGGAGGGAGGTTGGGGTCACCCGGCAGTGCTCAGTGGTTATTCGTAGCTCTTCGCTCAGAAATCGCTCCTACAAACAGAGTCAGAGGAATATATGGGATGCAGGGATTCTAACCACTGTCCGTACTGGGCCGGCGGCTTGCAAGGCAAACGCCCTACCACTGTGCTATTTCTCCAGCTCTCTTCTTTTTTTTTTTTTTTTTTTTTTTTTTTGGTTTTTGGGCCACATCCGGCATTGCTCAGGGGTTACTCCTGGCTGTAAGGCTGTCTGCTCAGAAATAGCTCCCGGCAGGCACGGGGGACCATATGGGACACCGGGATTCGAACCAACCACCTTTGGTCCTGGATCGGCTGCTTGCAAGGCAAACGCCGCTGTGCTGTCTCTCCGGGCCCTCTCCAGCTCTCTTCTTTGCTCATCTACTATCTTTGATTTTTAAAGCTCTTATCAGTGAAATATTTAAACTTATATAGAAGTTGACCAGAAATCCCACTTAGGTACATAATGATAATAATATTTGGCCATATTGTAAAATAGTAGAGGGAGAGAGGACACTTCCTTTGCATCTGTTGTTGTATTTTAAGTCTGGTGCTCTTCAACTTTTCTAGGTGCTGTAGTGCTGAGATTGTAGTGATAGACTTGCAAGCTTTATAAACAAGGGGCCTCAGAAATGAAAAACTCTGGAGTAGATACTTTTGTGGAGATTTCAGCACCAGGATTTACAAGAATGGAGCAGTTACTTAGCCGCTAAGCTGATTGGCTGCCTATGACTTGCAGCTGCTCTAGGCAGCAGTGACCTAGATAATCAACTTCATGCTGACTTCAGCCAAGATGTATCAAGCCCAGGACAGAGTTGTTGACGTTGGCAGGCAAAGCAGGGCCACAGGACCTAGAGCTCATCTGTGACAGGATCCTCTTTATAATGGCACTAAAGAGAACTGTTTGTACATTATGTCTTGGTGTGCTAGAGGCAAAAGATGGGCAAGAACGGAGAATATGCTCAACCTCTAAAATGCCTGTGCCATTAGGTAGAAAACAGTGAACTTGTGTTGTCTAGTTCAGGATCAAGATCTGAGAGTGAATAAAGGAAAGTTTCTTCCTCACTCCCACTGATTAGGGAAGTAATAGAGGTCCTTGTTGGTTCTGCTCTGAGGATATTTTGGGGGTGGTATAAGTTTAGAGCTAGGGAAAAGAGATAATTTCTAAAATTAGATCCTCTGTATTCTTAAAGACGTATTTCTCTAGGTTGGCCAAGAGTTTGGGGCCTCTGAGACTTTACATGTCTGCGTGACAGAGAGCTTATTCAAGAACAAGTCCCACAGGATTTCTTACTGGGATCAACAGAGCCAAATAAAATAGCTTTCTTTACTCTGGACACTCTTTCCTTTCTGCTTAAGAGTATTGTGAGTTGCTAAGCAAAGATGGCCAAAGATTTCCTAGACTCAGAAAACACTGTTTTGGGCCCATCTATTAACAGAAGTTAGTTTTTTCCCCATAACTCCCCAGGTTTCCATCAGTGACTTGATACTTGGCTGACATAAACTAAGTTAAGCTGAGAAATTCTGCATCATTTGATCTGGATCAATATCTGGATCAATATCTCATCTGTAGATTCTCATCTCTAAGTGAATCTTGATTTTCTAAATTACCTTGAATTGGCTTTTTGGGAAATTAATTCATTATTAATGAAATTATGATAAATAATATTTTAATGAAATTAGGCAGTCAAAATTTGTGAATGTTTAAAGATTAAAAATGTATTTTACTATTTGATATACATTCATATTAATGATACAAAATTTAAAAATAAAGCAAATATTAAATCTAGATACTCTAAATTTAAAAATGAAAAAGAGAAATTAATGCTACAATAGCATTAAGTTTATCGAAATTTACATAAACTCATTTTTTGCCCAAATTTCTGCTTATAATTTTAATCATACACTAGTTCTATGAAAAGCAAGCTAGAAATGAAGCAGGGTGGCTAATAAATAATGTGAAAAACATGTATTCCAAATGACTTTAAAATTAAAAAATGGCAACTTACCAGTGGCCACATAAATTTTGAGGAAACATAATTTCTACAGATATCTTTGCTACAGAAATAGTATATATTTTAAAAAGCATTCCAATGTTTTAAAAGAGATCCTTAGGCAATAATGTATAAACTTTTTTTATATATAAAATCTTTATTTAAGCACCATGATTACAAGAATGATTGTAGTTAAGATTCAGTCATAAACAGAACACACCCCCTTAACCAGTGCAACATTCCCACCACTATATCCCCTCTCACCTAGTAATATATAAATTTATACTTCAGAAGTCTAATATATAAAATACATAATTTACTTCAAAAAGAATCAGTTGTAGTTACTTCTAGATTAAAAAAGAAGTTCCAGGAAACAGGATAATTATGCATTTATGCAGATGCAGCTTTTTATTTTTTATTTTGATGTGGCCTGCCAGTTACTGAATATGGACCTCCCACTGTGCATTCATACACCCACAGAGTCATGAGTCCATTTTGCTAGATGTTTAGTTGGAGTGTATGTGCTTTTCTTTATAACATCTGTTCTGTATGTTTGTTGTCTTGTAGTCTAATAGTAAGATTCGTTGCAATCAAATGCTATCAGTTTTGTTCCTCTAGCAAGAGGAAAAAAGCAACAGCTGCTTCATTTACTAGAAATTCTTTCTAGAAGCCAGGGCTCTGAGAAATTTTACAGGCCATTATGAAGAAAATCAGCCACATCTAGACCTACATACTTTTCTTGTATGGCTTGAAAAGTAAGAATAAGGAGGCACTTCCCCTTATTCCCCAGGCCTTTTTCACCAGGCTAGGTTAGTAATTTTGGCTTCAAAATTTTCTTGAAAAGAGAAATTATGATGGACAATTGTGTTCTTCATTCAGCAGTGGCAATAGTAAACAATGCAGTAAGCTACAAGTGCAGCAGGACAGTTAACAGAACCAGTCAAATGTTTAATAAAATGTCATCACACATCCTTGAAAAGACAAGTACAAACTACAGAATAGGTATCTCAGCTGCTATCATTGATTCGGTTTTCCATGTTATAACTTTTAGTGAATACAACAGTGTCTAGTTCGGGTGCATGATTATTACTGAGCATTCCCATGGTTTTATTAACTATCAACTGTCTTTGGGGTGTTCGCTGAAATCACTGAGGCATTGTTTTTTTTTTTTTGAGGATCATGGCAAAGGACTGCTAATGGGGAAGGGGATGTTTTTCCTAAAGTCCTCTATTCTTTTTTTTTTTTTTTTTTGCTTAAGGCAATAAAGGTGTTTTGCTTCAGGCCACCTTCGTTGCCTTGTTTTTTAAAGTATAATTCCCTTAAAAATAATCTATTTTACTAATATGCTTGAGGTAGGGACATCTTCAATGTCCAGAAATTAGAGCCATTTAAGATTGATTAGCGTGAAACTACTTTTTGAAAAAAAGTGTGCTAGATATGAGCATAGCATTTCCTAAAGTTTAATGTTTATCTACGGGTAATGTTGCTCTTAAGCAGCCTCATGATTAATATTTCCAAGCAGGTCATTAGTCTCCAGGAAATGCTCAGGATTCTGATTGCTGCTGCTTAATTGAAGGAGGTGAATAATTTAGTAAAGAATAATGAACAATGCGTGTTTTTCTAATATGTGCAATGGCACCCCCTAGTGATTGCAAAAATGTAATATATTGGTGTTTTTTGTTGGGGAGGAGAGCTATTTGGGGCCACATCCAGCAATGCTCAGACGTTGCTCCTGAATCTGCACTTCGAATTTACTCCAGGTGGGCTCATGGGATATTGATGATCAAACCCGAGTCCGTCCCGTAACATGCAAGTGCTCTACCCAGTGCAAAATAACAAATTTTAAAAATGCCGGTTTTCTTTTTATAAATATAGATGTGTCCAGAGATTTTGGTTAGCAAAGAAGCTCTTATAAAAAAAGAAAAAGAAATAATATAGTTTCTTATTTAAACACATATATCTAGTTTTTTTTATAAATATATTTATCATTTTATAGTATTAAACCTAATGTGATAGTAAAAACTTTTTTTTAAAAAAAAAACTATTTGCTTTTTGTTTTCTAGGTCAGAAAAGGTTCTTTTTTGGAAATAATATCTTTTCCAGCAAAGACAGCCTTAACTAGCATAATGTATATTTCATATGCAGTGCTAATTTATTTGGTAAGTACTAAAATATTTAAATGTATAAATAATATATACTTGCTTTGCGTAAAATGATATAGTGTACATTCACAAACTATGGAACTATGCTCTTATTGCACAATTTTATACTAATAATGTAATTTTCTGAGGACAAACCAGGTCAAAACCTAATTTGCTTAACTAATACCATTTTATTTATTTTTGTGTCATCTGACATTGATTAGGGGTTACAACTGGCTCTGTACTCTGGAATTTCCCTCGTGGTGTTCAGGGATGGGATGTCAGGGATCAAACCTGGTTCTTCCAAGTGCAAGGCAAGCACTCTCTCTCTGATCTATTATCTCTCCAGCCTCAAGCAATATATTTTGAAGTTTAAGTACTGACATTCAAAAATGCTCAATAGGGCTGCAATGACAGTACAGCTGGTTAGACACTTGTCTTATGTAAAGGGCATACTCAGATCCCTGACGTTTAACATATGGTTTCTTTAGCCCTGCTAGGAGTCATCTCTGAGCACCAATCTCTCAGCATTGTGGAATGATCCAAAGAGAAAAAAATGTTGAAATACAAATAGTTTTAATAAGTTATTTAATATATTAACATTTATACACAGCTTTAAGCTTCTTTTCTGTGGAAGAGCTCCTAAGCAGTTTTCAGGAGGCCCAAGGTTCCTCGCTAAGACTGACCAACTAGGATAGGGTATTGCCCTGGCCTTGCAGTGCTTTGGATTACCTAGACCACCCCATGGTGTAAGACTGTATACACCCTATGATATGGTGCCAGTAATCAAAAAAGAGCTGATTGATATATGCCTCAGTCCCTGTTATTTATTTCTCTGGCTCTAACATTTTGTCATTTTGGGACTATCCCTGACAGTGCGCAAGTCTTACTTACTATTACCCCCGACCCCCGGTGCTATCTCTAGCTCCAGCTATAATTTTTCCATGGACTAATAGGACATTTCTGCAAATAACCACAGACTGGTTAAAGCTATCGATAGAGTATATGAATTTCTATATTTTTCTTCATTTGTTCAACATTTTTAGCTCCCAATGTCATAGTAAGATAATATGTCATATAAATAAGTCTTCTTCCAATTCATGAACATAAATTTCCGTATTTTCCGGCATATAAGACGACTGTTGAAACAAAAAAATGTCAACCGAAAATCGGGGGTCATCTTATCCGCCGAGTATATCCCGAAAAATGTTTCAATATGCCGCTAAACGAAACAAAAATAAATCAGGCCGCAGAGTTTCCAAATCTTTCTTGAGGGCTCCCAAACAGTACTCAGGAGATCTGGGGGCCACTTCTGGCAAAACCCAGCTAACCGTGTTGGTGGTTCAGTGCTAGGGTCCGAGGATGGGGTGTTGTTTGGTTCATGTAGTGGGCGAGATTAACTGACGCCACCGCCTCTCTAACTCAGCCAATCAAGCAGGCTTTTTATGCATGCAAATTAGACAATGTTTTGGACCCGAATCTACACTGTCAAAAGCCTACTCATTTTAGCCAGAGTCAGAGAGGAAGTCTATTCCAGTAGAACCTTTGCTTGTTGTGATTGGCTGACTGTGATACATTCAGTTGCAGCACAGGAACGTCTGTCTGATACAGCGAACATAGGCCTAAACCTATGTTTTAACTGCAAAATTAGGGGTCGTCTTATATGCCGGAAAATACGGTATGTTTTTCAGGGTCTTATTTATTATTATTTTTTGTTAGAAGTCTTGTCATTTTTGTTGATGTCTATCATATTGAAACATATTTTCCCCTTAAGATATAGATCTAGTGCAGTCCCAATTACAATTAACTTACAATAGGTCTCTGTTGGCTACATTAAAGTTGGCTACATTAAAATTTACAAGAAAGTTCAAAGGGCTAAAAATAGCCAAAATCTTTTTCTTTTGATCATTTATTTTTTTAAATTTAAACACTATAGTTACAAGATTGTTCATTCTCAGTTTCCAAAGCATTTGTAAAAGAAAAAACACATTCACTATTTCCTTTTTTGTTCTTAGACCACACCTGGTGGAGCTCAGGACTTACTCCTGTCTCTGTGCTCAGGTGACGGAGATCAAATCTAGATTGACTGTGTGCAAGGCAAGCACCTTACCCCTTACCTGCTGTATGTTATCTAGCCCCAGATTTTTGTTTCTTGGCCATACTTGGTGCCACTCAGGGTTTACTCCTGGCTATGCGCTCAGAAATCGCTCTGGCTTGGGAGACTATATGGGACGCTGGGAGATCGAACCACGGTCCATTCCAGGTCAGCTGCGTGCAAGATGAATGCCCTACCGTTGTGCCATCGCTCCAGCCCCAGCATATTTTTAAATGAAAATTCGGTGTCTTGAAATGTAGCACAGAGGTTAAAGCATTTACCTCTTATTCTGTCTATCTCTGCCCCTGCATATTGACCCCCATCCACATCAATATTATCATCACCATCACCATCACCATCACTATCAGGAATGACCCCTAAGCACAGAGCCAAGAGTAAGCCCTGGGAAGCACAAGGTGTGGCTAAAATCCCACCCCTTAATTAAATTTTTTAAATGTAAACAGTAAATAATGTTCTGCTCATGTCTACATTCTTAATATGTATTCAATATCTTAAAAGGAAACGTACAAAATTGACATTCAGGTAAACTGGAATTCAAACATAATTGCAAAAAATAGGTAGAATATCTACAATAAAATGTAAAAAATCTGATTAAAATAAAAATTAAATATTAACTTGTTGAAGGATCTTGAAATTATGCTATATAATTTGTCATGCTATAAATTTTCCAAGTATGAGACCGGAGAGATAGCACAGCGGTAAGGCCTTTGCCTTGCACACAGCCAATCCAGGACCTAAGATGGTTCGAATACCGGCATCCTATATGGTCTCCCATGCCTGCCAGGAATGACTCCTGAGTGCAGAGCCAGGAGTAACCCCTGAGCACTGCCAGGGGTGACTCAAAAACAAAAACAAAAAAAAATATTTTTTCAAGTAAATTTTTGCTTATATAATCATCAATCATATATATCCATAGGAGAGGGCAAGGTTAGAATTAAGGTTTTATAAAGTAAAGAAATATATGTTGGAAAGTATTAATGCCGTGTAAGTAGAACTATGTCAAATGAAGGGTACAAAGTGTATAGAAACAAGAAGATCAGCAACATTTAAGGTTGTTGTTTAAGAAGTCTTCCATAAAGGAGACAAAGCAGCAAAAATCAGCAAAGTAGAAGAGAATCAGGCAATAATACTGTCAACAAAATAGAAAATCAGAAAGTTGTAAGTGGTTGTTGAGATAAACAAAAAAATTCAAGTCGGATTAAGATTTGAAAAAATTCCCACTGGGTTAGGCAAATAAAGATATTGATGTTATCCATCTTGAGAACTATTTCAGTGGAATGATAAAATAAGGAAAACAGGAATAAGAAATAGATGATAAAATGAGCAAGCAGATGATAAAAGGGAAACCAAAATGTAGATTCTGGTTTGATCAAGAAAAGAGAGGTTTAGTCATCAACAAGAAAACAAGATCCCAAGGATTTTTACTGTATTAATTTAATGATGAAAGATAGTTGAGCTGCATATTAAAAACTGCATGGAGTCAGTCACGAGAGGCTGCAGAGAGCAAATGACTGATAAAGATGGTATTGATTAAACACAAATTAGTGACCTTGAACTTGATCTTTTGTTCTTCTGAGACTGGTACACAAGTGGTTAAAATGTGTAGAGATATAATTTTATGGATGAAACAGAAGGAATGCTTCAGAGGCTTTGTTTGCCACTGGAAATGATGTGCCTGAAAATTCCCAGCTCTGGTTTTAGATGTATCCAGATGCAAGTAACAAAACAAATCCTGACTGTTTTGAGCAGTGAAGACATTTAAATCTCTCACTTAATCAGGAATCTGGAATTGGCACTTGTGAGTTTGTAGAGTGGATGCGCATGATGAACTCATGTGCTGTCCAGCTTTGCTTGCTCTTCAGTGGTTTTCAGACTTATTATTGTATTGCCTCATGCTCAGGGATCACATCCAGAGTGGTCACAAAGGACAAAGGAGGGGAATAAGTAGCAGCAAATGGTTAGTCTGTCTTTTTACATCTTTCTAGGAGAAAAATATTTCCCAAAATGCTTCCTAACCTTTTCAGTAGGTGTTAATTTTGTTGGCCAGAACAAGAGTCAAACACTAACTGTAGGGAAGAGAAGGAAAACATCTAGCATTCTTTTCTTTCAGACTAGAGGGAATGGAAGTAAGAAGGCAGGACCAGGAAAAATTGGGACTGTTCAAGATGAGGCTCTCAATTTATTTTTCTGTCACCCAGCAATGCTGGGAGGATCATGCAGTGCTGAAGATCACACTCAGACTTGCTGCAGGCAAAGCTGACTAGACTGTAAATTCTTTGTTAATTGTGGTAATATATTTAGAATACAGAATCTATCTCCTGTCATCTATCATGTAACAGGTATCCTTTAAGAATTCTTCCATTAGAAAATGTTGAATTACATAAATAAAATGGTAAAGATATTATTGGTCTTTTAATATGTAAATTTTGTGGCTTAAAAGAAATTTTACTTTTCAAAAATATTTTTTATTAGACAGTCTGTGTTAATGCTGTGATGATGAAAGTAAAGAAGTTATTTCAAGAAGAAGAATCCATAAGACAAAACAGAGAGGAGAGTGAAAAACCTAGAAAAGCTTTTTCTGAGCCTGTGCTCTCTGAACCTATGTTTCCTGATGCTGAAATCAAAGCTAGACCTTACAGATCATTACCAGAGAAGCCAGAAAATATTTCAACTCAGTCCAAAGTTCCTGTCGATAACACATGTGATAACATTCAGGTTTTACATTCTATATTTGACCAATCAACTGAAATGAATGAATGAACAGGGCTTAAGAGTTAATAATGGCATTTTGTCCTAACAAACTAGTTTTCATATTGTTTTGTTTTTTAAAAGGAGAGGACGAACTGATACAACTAAAATGTCGTTCTCTAGTCCTTCATATTTATAATAGAAAAAATAAAAAGAACCATGATGTATAATATAGGATGACTACATGATATTCATAATGATTGAGAAAATTGTGCCTCTTCATAGATTAAACTTCATTTTGTGGTGCATTTATAATGTTTTTATTCAAGACTTGTTTCAAGGTTTTCCAATAATGTATTTGGGAATAGGAAAACTATCAACATACTGTTTTTCAGAGATAATAAAAGGAAAGGTTTTTCTGTCTACACAGTTGAGTCTGGTCATTATCCTCTTTTACAACTCATGTTTAAATTTAGGAAGGGCCTGTAACTCAAAGAATTGGGGCTAGAGCAATAGTACAGCAGGTAGGGCATTTTCCTAGCATTTGGTTTAGCTGGTTTCAATACCCTTGAACCAGGAGTAACCCCTGTGCATCGCTGGATGTGGCCTCCAAACAAACAAACAAAATAAACTAGTGCTTGCTAGTTGACAAATGAGTAAAAAGTGCTATTCATATTATCTCCTGCGACCCAAAGTACAACAGGAAAGAACTGAAAAAATGTGTAGCAGGCTAGAGAGATAGTACAAAGTTAAGGCTTGAATGTACCTTGAATGTAGCAGACCCTGCACTAGTTTGATCACCTAGTACCATACATGATCCTTTGGACATAAAATCAGGAGTGAGCCCTGAGCACAGCCAGATGTGACCTCAGAAACAAAGAAATACGTAGCAAAGAGTTTTTTGAGCAGAGCTGTATACATACTTGATTACTCTGATTTACAATAAAGAGAAAGAAAGAATACAATTTGATTCAATTTAATACAAGAATACAACTTAATTCAATTCCATGCCAGGGCAACTACTATACTTGAAGATTGGGTTTCAATCTTAAATCTTTTCATGCCAAACACATAATCTGTTCATTCTATTTCTTCCCCTCCTCATAATCTATCTTTTTTTTTAAAAAAAAAAAGTCTGACTTTTATATTCTACTGCTGCTGCCAAATTTTGCATATTCATGCAGGGTATAACTTTTAACAACCAGAATCCTGTGGGCCCCAAGGCAACTGACACTTCTGGTTATAGATAAGCAGCAGGGGGGAAAGGCAGGGTGAACCACTGAAAATCAGCCGTATGAATGCAGCAGAAAGGACAGATAATAACAACCCAATCTCTGTTATATAAACATGAAATGTTCGTATGTTATATAAATTTATGTTATACACAGTTGCACACACATGCACAGAATTTTTTTAAAGATTAAAGAAATTTCTGAAAAAAAAAAAAAAAAAAAAAAAGGAAATTTCTGGGCTGAAGACAAAGTACAGCACTTGTCTTAACACATAGTCAACTTGGGTTTAACCCTCTGCATCCCAGATGATCTCCTAAGTCAGAAGTGATTCCTGAGTACAGAAACGAGGGTAAGGCCTGCGAACTGCTGGGTGTGACCCCCAAAACAAATAAAACAAAAAATTAAGGTTTTTTTTTTTTTAATTGTTGATTTTGGGCCACACCCAGTGGCATTCAGAAGTTACTCCTGGCTCTGCAGTCCAGAATTTGCTCCCCGGCAGGCCTGGGGACCACATGGGATGCTGGAAATCAAACCTGGATCTATCCAGAGTTGGCAGCAATGTAAGGCAAACACCCGCCTACTGTGATATCACTCTGGCTCCCCAAATTTAAGCATTTTTATTAGAAAATTTTATATTGTGATTCAAAGCTCCACAATAAGGAATTTCCCATTCTATGGGGCAAGCAGCAGCTTCTGTGTTGGCCTTAATCTTTTAATGAGCCAAGGCTTACATGGTTTCAATGAGCATTGTGATAAACTTCTTTATGTGATGGGAGTTCATTATACTATTGGATAATATTACACATATTAAAACTTTGCTATAATAAAGTTGGATGCATCATATCGCTGCAACCGTATGATAGGTGCTGGTTCTCAGGTGCAGACAGGCTGAAAACCACTGGTCTACCACCTTGGTTATAGCTGTCAGTGTATAGACTGGGGAGCAAGGCAGCAGCTGTTCTCAGTAAAAATGCTGAAAAACACCATGCAACTTCAATAAAGACTTTTATCCCCAGACAAAAAACTTTATTATTGGGTCTTTTTATCCTTTATTCAGATTGGCTACTTTGAATTACTTTCATCCATTTTTTTTTTTTTTTTTTTGGTTTTTGGGCCACACCCAGTGGTGCTCAGGGGTTACTCCTGGCTATCTGCTCAGAAATAGCTCCTGGTAGTCACGGGGGACCATATGGGACACCGGGATTCGAACCAACCACCTTTGGTTCTGAATCGGCTGCTTGCAAGGCAAACACCCGCTGTGCTATCTCTCCGGGCCCTACTTTCATCCATTTTAAACTGATGTTTCAGGTATCAATCAACCCATAGGCCTGAATGAAATATATTTGGTATACCTTGATGATAATACTTATTCTAATGTGCTTTTTAACCCCTCAGATTTGTATGGTTTTAAAAAATAAATAATATGTCTATCTTGGAAAAGTCATATTTAGTAGTAAAACATTGTAAACACACATGGCACTTTTAATTGCTATATAAATGATCAGAAGACATCATCAATTGTCAGGAAGAGCTCCGAATTACTTTGAATTCTCCAGTGGCATAAAAATCAGAGTCACACTTAGCAGAGTCCTTAGAAAGAGTCACATAAATATTTCCATTGTCCACTGTCACTGAATGAATCCTTTGCTTTATTCCTTTGGAGCACCACTTGGGTTTTGCGGAGGGATCTTTAGGGTTTATAGACTGATAAAGTCCTTCTCCTGTTGCCAAAGTAATTTTGAATTTATGCCAGGGACAAACGATACATGGTCGTCCATCAAAATCCTGGGGAAGAAAATAGTTCAATACTCTGACACTTTTGACATGGTAAGATTGAGAACATAATCTCTTGCAGAAGAACCAGTTTAAAGAATGGGGCAGCTTTTTTTTTTGTTTGTTTCTTCCTATCTGCAAACTACTTAGCATAAGGTAAAAACAAATTAGAGCAGTAATAAAATCCTTTTGCAGGTGTTAAGAAAGACAGCATGTTAGCAATCTATTAGGAGACAATTTGCTTGGGCAAACATATAACATGTGACTGCAGCTTTATACTTATCTCATAGATGTTAATGTACTTTCCTTAAGAGGAGGGAAGGGCTTCAAGTATGCCTAAAGAGAATTTCTGCTAGTTGATAAATGAATGGTAAGTAAACATTAGATATAAATTTACAAGCGGTTACAAGTCTCAATTGAAAAGCAATAGATCATCCAAAACAGTTCAATTTCCAACTTTTTGGCTGTTTCATTGCAAATTTTTTAGTCTTTAAAGAGCAAGAGGCCTTGTTTAAATGCAAATCTTGTTTAAATTCAGTAGACCTAAGGTGAGGTCCAGAATTCTACATTTCTTTTTTTTTTTTTTTTTTTTTTTTTCTTTTTTTTATTTTTTTTTTTTTATTTTTTTTTGTGGTTTTTGGGTCACACCCGGCAGTGCTCAGGGGTTACTTCTGGCTCCATGCTCAGAAATTGCTCCTGGCAGGCACGGGGGACCATATGGGACGCTGGGATTCGAACCGATGACCTCTTGCATGAAAGGCAAACGCCTTACCTCCATGCTATCTCTCCAGCCCCACAGAATTCTACATTTCTAAGCACATCCCAGGTAACAAAATTGCAGGACCACAGAACACACTTTGAATAGCAAGGTCTTATAACTGAGAATGTGACCTGAAACTGAGGATACATACATACATATATATATATATTGGTTTTTGGGTCACACCTGGCTGTGCTCAGGGGTCATTCCTGGCTCTACACTCAGAAATCGCTCCTGGCAGGCTCGGGGGACCATATGGGATGCTGGGATTCGAACCACTGTCCTTCTGCATGCAAGGCAAATGCACTACCTCCATGCTATCTCTCCACTCCCTGAGGGATATTCTTCCACAAGTATCACACCAGGTGATGACTCAATCTTTCTTCTAAAACAGCATGCAGGAATACTGATACTTTAACTCCACATAACTGTCTAGAGACCTTTAAATGCTCACATTTTATATATTTATAGTTATGACTTAAACACATATATTCCTTGTCATAAGAAAAGGTGTGGAACCAGTCAGACAGCAAGTTTAGAGAGAGTGAAACTCTGAATTTGAGCTTGTACTTTCAACCAGTTGGAGGAAAAGACTGTTTAGTTTCAAGAAGTACAAAACAAATTAGACTAGTGGTTTTGGAATACAAGGATGAAAGCAAACTAGTCCCCATTTCTTTATTAAGTCTTTAATGTGAGCTTTCTTTTGTAAACAGTATATTTTGAACTTTATTACTTCATAAAAGTAATATAAAAATTCATACACGAAAAACATATAATGTTAAAAGTGATGTGATTTGGGGGGTGAAGTAATAGCACAGTGGTGTTTGCTTTGCATGCAGCTGACCTAGGTTCAATTCCCCACACCCCATATGGTCCCGCAATTCTTCCAGGAGTGATTCCTGAGAGCACTAGCCAGAAGTGGTCCAAAACAAACAAACAAAAAAGGTGATGTGGTTTTAGTGAAAATAGGATTTTATGAAAACTATTATTTTAGACTTGCTTTTTACAAAAATATATTGTTGACATTCTTCCATAGAAAAATTAGTTTACATACTGCATAGTATTCCTTATTGTGACTGCTTATAATTTAAACTATTTTTTCTTATTAAAACATTTTAGTTACAGGGGCCAAAGTGATAGCACAGTACTAGGGACTTTGCCTTGCACGCAGCCAACCCAGGAGGGACCTGAGTTCAATCCCCAATATCCCATTTGGTTCTCCGAGTCTGTCAGAGTGCTACTGGCTCAACACACTCCAAAATAAATAAATAAACAAACAAATAAATAAAACATTTTAGTTATATATGTGAAAGATATCACTGAATAAAACAAAATAATTTAAAAATACATTTAGCATGTTACAATTTGGGGGTTGTATTTTTATTTTTAAAATTTCAGAGGCCGGAGAGATGGCACAGTGGCAGGATTTTTGCCTTGTATGCAGCTGATCTAGGACAGATGGTGGTTCAAATCCTGGCATCCGATATAGTACCCCGTGCCTGCCAGGACAGATTTCTAAGCGTAGAGCCAGGAGTAGCCCCTGGGCTCTGGTGAGTGTGACCCAAAAACTAAAAAAAAAGAAAAAAAATTTCAGGCCACACTTGGCAGTGCTCAGGGTTTATTCCTGGTAAGGTAGGGTTTGGGGAATCAAATGAGGTACCAGGGATCAAACCCTGGCTGGCCACATACAAGGTAAATGCCTTATAAAAAATGTTATATGAAACTTTATGTAAATAATATATGTGTGTTTAACATTTGAGCAATTATATTTGTAAGAAAGACAGAGACCGGAGAGATAGCATGACGTAAGGCATTTGCCTTGCATGCAGAAGGACGGTGGTTCAAATCCCAGCATCCTATATAGTACCCCGAGCCTGCCAGGAGCGATTTCTGAGCATAGAGCCAGAAGTAACCCCTGAGCACTGCTGGGTGTGACCCAAAAACCAAAAAAAAATTCTCATCTTTGGGGCTGGAGAGAGCATGGAGGTACGTACGCGTTTGCCTTACATGCAGAAGGTCATTGGTTTGAATCCCGGCATCCCATATAGTAGTCCCCTGAGCCTGCCAGGAGCGATTTCTGAGCATAGAGCCAGGAGTAACCCCTAAAAACTGCCAGGTGTGACCCAAAAACCAAAAACAAAACAAAACAAAAAAAAAAAAAAACAAAAAAGAAAAAACCAAGAAAGACATCTAAAAGTAAATATGTATATTTCTCCTGTTTGCAAAATAGTTTTCTTTGTATAACAGTATTGGGAATTTTAGAGTCTTAGCAATTCTGCTCAAAGCATACAATATGGCTCAAAACCAAACATGCTTATGGATTACAAAATAAAATAAGACATAAATGGAAATAAGTGAGTTTGTTGAGAATACATTTGATTTTTACATACCTCTATTTCTCCCAAATGTAAAGGTCCACCTGAATCTGAAAGAGAATTGAACATTACATCTAGTCACTAAAAAAAAACAAGATTTTGACAAGTTTGTGATGAGAGAACAAATATACAAGGTTAATAAGAGAATAATTAAATTACATTATATCTTAATTTTTTGTTTTTGTTTTTTTTTTTTTTGGCTACACCCAATGACACTCAGGGGTTACTCCTGGCTATGTGCTCAGAAATTGCTCCTGGCTTGGGGAACCATATGGGACTCCGGGAGATTGAACCACAGTCCATCCTAGGCTAGCGTGGGCAAAGCAGACACCTTACTGCTTGTGCTACCGTTCCGGCCCCCACAGTCCATCCTAGGCTAGTGTGGGCAAGGCAGACACCTTACCGCTTGTGCTCCCGTTCCAGCCCCTATATCTTAATTTTTTTTTTTTTTTTTTTTTGGTTTTTGGGTCACCCCAAACAGCTCCCAAACAGCACCCGGCAGCGCTCAGGGGTTACTCCTGGCTTTTATGCTCAGAAATCGCTCCTGGCAGGCACGGGGGACCATATGGGACGCCGGGATTTGAACCACGGACCTTCTGCATGAAAGGCAAACGCCTTACCTCCATGCTATCTCTCCGGCCCCGCTATATCTTAATTTTTAAAGATAAATAAAGCTTACGATAGCAGCGAATATCCATAGCATGGTATTCTCCTCTGTGGTAGAAAATTACCACTTCTCTATCATGAACAACAGCTGTCATTCTCTCAGATTTTTTAATGTCATCTTCTCTGCCAACATAAACTGAAGAATATTCTTTCGTTTCCGGATCTTGTTCAGAGCCATTACTATCCATGCTAATTCAACAGCAACGAAAAGAAAAAGAAAACAAAACATGCAAATGGTTTTCATTAGTTTGGGCTTAGATAATTGTAAGTCTGGATCTAAGACTGATGAAGGCATCTGTTTTATAACTCTATACAGCATAAATATGGGTTATAATTAATCCTAATTTTGAGTTAGACTCTTATATTAGTCTGCCAAAACTAGGGAAGACTCCTTGCTTTGAGACTAGATTCATAACAGTCATCCTAAGGCACAAGATAAAAATTTCAGTTTCCTTAATACACAGTTTAAAGTTTCACTATACCCAAAGTAAATTTTATTCCTTATAAAATTCAGTGTTAAACAACACCTAGACATTACCCATGCTGTTTTCAACCTACTGCTTGGTTTTGCCTCAAATGGCCAACACTTAGAAATTTACCAGTTCATTACTATAACAGGAAGCAAGAAGTGAGTATACTGTAGACACCTGTCAGTTTCTCAGACAGAAATGGTCTTTTCAATTGACTCACAGACATATATGAACTGTACTATTGACTTTTGTTGTTGTGTGAGAGGTGTACTTGTTGAGGTATCTACCAGGAGTCAGACACCAGTAGAGATTTGCTGGGGATCGACCCAGACCCACACACATGAGGTCTCTGCTATGGGCTTCAGACATACTTCAGACATACATATGGGCAAATTATAGTAGAATCTGCAGGTATTCTACATATAGCTTTTTTACAAGGACATCGTTATGTTATTTGAACTTCTATGTATTTGAAGTAGTGGTCTGTTAATTCTATATGAAAAGTAAATATTGTGCTATCTCAGTATCAGGGGTATCAGGGCCCAGGTATAGCTCCTATGTGGATATAGTTAAGAGCTGGTTTTTGTTGTTGTTGTTGTTGCTGCTGCTGCTGCTGTTGTTAGTTTTTGGTTACTTTTCTATAAGGACAGATGAACAAAGTGAAATGAACTGCCAAAAATGTCCATAATATTTCTCTGGCCCTAATCCAAAATCATTATTCCCACCTCTTTTTGTCATCCTCAATTTCTTGAAATATTCCTTTACTTTCTTCTCTATCTCAACATAGAAATTATGGTCATTTTGACTTTCTAAAAAGTATAAAAAGCTGTCAAGTCTCTTAGCTGACAAAGACTTATCATTCAGGAAAGAGCGTATTTTGAACATTTGAATACAATGAAAAAACAATGACAACAAAGAAACCAAACCCACTCAAGGATTTTGCTTTTCCCTTTCTTTCCTAATAATTCCATTCTTAGCAGTCCTTGCATCTTTTCTGCCCTCTGCTGGAGGAGTTTGACTCTGGACAGTGCCCAGCACACCAGCTGATTAGAGGTCGGGTCCTTTGAGGATGCAGGGAGACAGAGAGAAGCTGCCTAAAACCACATGGGCGATGCTGTATGTGCCTGGACACTAACTTAGAATGGGATACTTCAACATTTTTACATTTAAGAGGAATTAAAGGTTAATGTTACAATTTAATTACAGGCTACTTTTATTTAGGGGCACTGATGGGCAAGTTTTGATGTGATCTGTTTAAGGAATAAAATAAGCAGGTAAAATTCTTGAGAAAGTGACTATTGACAATACTGTCAGCCTAGAAGAATTATAAATAAGAAAACTTTCAACAGTCGGTCTTTAGATTCTCCTTGTTCTCTCTACTCATTAGAGGTGGCATCATTTGATCCATTATTTTCTAAATACCTTCAATGCCTCAATGTGAGTGGCACTTCAGGAAGTAGTAAATTTTTGGCCTCCTAGAAATTATATTATGGTTGGTACATACTTATATAAGTCAAAAAATATAAAAGTGACTTAGTTACATGTTTCCCTAAGAACCATGAAGCAAATAAGCTGGATAAAGGAGAGAAATGAGAAGGACTTTTGGCAAAGTGATTTTGAGATGGTTGTTGAATGAAAACCTAAAAGATACAAATGAAATACATAGTAATTACTGGAGAAAGTAACTCCAGACTGAAGGAACAGCAAATACAAAGTCTGAAGGAAAGGTGAAAAATTCCAGGTAATCTGAAGAACAGAAAGTCACAGAGACAGAGTACTCTGCATGTGTCTGAAGTGCAAAGGGAAGGCATATTTTTGCAAAGCAGGAAATATAACATCATTTGTTTCTGAAAGAACGCACTAGTTGGGTGACAAATGGATTGCGGCAAAATTAGAGTGGAAATAAACCAGAGGCTACTGCTATTCTACAGAAGTTATAAAAGTTAACTCTGGAAGTGGGAAAGTACTTCTAATGACAGCATACTTCTAGCAGTGATTATAATTATATTGTAGTAGCTACATGTCAGGTAATTAAAAGGATGAACACTTACTTAATCCATTTACCATACTACATACAAGATACTGTAATTTTGCAGTAAGGAAGTTCAATGAGGACAGAGAAGTTGGACTTAAGAAATGAGAGAAGGGCTGGAAGTTACAGATCACCTCATGAAGCTCACCATAAACAGGGATGAGTTTAGTTAGAGAAATAACTACATTGAGAATTATCTTAACAATGAGAATGTATGAGGGAAATAGAAAGCCTGTCTAGAGTACAGGCGGGGATTGGGTAGGGAGGAGGGAAATTTGGGACATTGGTGATGGGAATGTTGCACTGGTGATGGGTGGTGTTCTTTACATGACTGAAACCCAAATACAATCATGTATGTAATGAAGGTGTTTAAATAAAATATATTTAAAAAAAAAAAAGAAATCAAACAGGGGCCGAAGAGATAGCATGGAGGTAAGGCATTTGCCTTTCATGCAGAAGGACGGTGGTTCGAATCACGGCATCCCAGATGGTCCCCTGTGCCTGCCAGGGGCGATTTCTGAGAATAGAACCAGGAGTAACCCCTGAGTGCTGCCGAAAACAAAATAAAAAACAAAAAATGAAACAAAGAAAATACTGAAAAATTAGAATAGCTCCTAATTTTATGTTGTGTATCTAGGTATGGGTTATGATTCTGATGGAGAAGCTGGATATTTTGTAGGTATAGAAAATATATAACTAGGAGCCGGAATGATAGTACAGTGGGTAGGTCATTTGCCTTGCACACACAGCTGACCTGGGTTAAATCCCTGGCATCCCATATGGGTACCTGAGTCCTGCCAGAAGTAATTCCTGAGAGCAGACCAGAAGTAATTCCTAAGTACTGCTGGATGTGGATCTCCTCCAAAAATAAGTGGCTAAAAAAAGAGAAAATCTAGAACCAACTACATTTTGCACATGATGATTTTGAGGTATCAGATATTAGAGCTGAGCTGAGCTGAGAATCATTACAGATAAAAGGTTTCAAGATATCATTTTCAATGTACAGATAGGAAAGAAAATTGATCTAATACAATTCCCAAGAGACACACTAGGGTTTTTGAGTGAGGAAGAAGAGAATCTAGAAAGAGGGAAGGCTGGTTCTTGCCTCTTTTTTTTGGCAGAGTGGTCAATCTACTGCTAATGAAATGAAATCCCTTTACTGCTTGTTTTCTGACATTCTCCTTGACAGGCAGATAAATTGTAACTTATAATGAAAGGCATGCAAGGAGGTAAATCTACTCTTATGCTGAATAATTTCATATTATTAATAAATGCTACATGACCAAACCAAGGTTTCTAGGAAACTGTCCTAAAACTCTGGTGATTCCATAAAGATTTGGGCCTATTCAGTTTAGCCCAGTTGTTCCTGTCATTTTACTTTCCTAGAAATTTAATACTGTTTAACAGCCAAGGGTTTGCATACAGAATGATTATTACTACTCACCTTCCCTTATATTTCTCAGTGTGACACCTGTTTCACTCTCAGATACACTTTTGGCTAAGTGTCCCCACACTAAATGCAGGGAACCAGTTGCTATAGAATACAAGTAACTCTGATATGGGATGGATGCACACTATGAGATGTAACACTGTCTACAAGGTAAGATACTTAATAAGTTTGTAAATTACTTGCCAACTTCCAAATATTCTAATTTTTAGATAACTCATTCAACCCACTTTCTCTTCATATACAGTAACACTGACACATTTCATGTAAAATTACATAGAATATCTTGCCTTGATAAATAGAAATCTGCTATTTTAGCTCATGACATAGGTTACCATTTTACATACGTATATTTAACTTCTGTAATTGGGATAACATGGACCTGTTTCCTAGCTTGGGAAAGTTATAGGGAGTTGGAGCAATAGTAAGTGGGTAGGGTGCTTGCCTTACAAGTGACTAACTTAGTTCGATCCCCAGCATCCTATAACATTCCCCAAGCCCTGCCAGGAGTGATTCCTAAACTCAGAGCCAGGAGTAAGCCCTGAGCACCACCAAATGTTGCCCCAAAACAAAAACAAAAATACAAACTACTTATAGACTGATACCCTCTCAACAAAGAAAGGAATTTATTATCATGGCAGGGTCAAGACACTCTGGCCTTCTACAGAGAATTTTGCTGATAGCTTCTCTATTCAACCCTGCATGACAGATTGAAATTTTGAATATGCTGAGTTATAAGGAAGTTATAAGTTATAAAGTTATAAAGGAAGTCCCACTTAAGAATGTCAAAGGAAAGAAATGAATAGTTAAACTAAAACCACTGGGCATGTTCAGAATGAGCTGAAGAAAAAAATAACTAGCCATAGATCACTATTGTGAGAGGGTTGGTCTAAGCCTTCAGGTTGATGTCAGGTATCATGTAAGTTGGTTCCAAAATCCGGGAGTAGGGGAGCAGGCTGCTTTTGAAGTTGCATGTGCAAAGGATGGGCAGAAGCAGGCATTTGAATTCAGCAGGAGCTGATAAGAAATAAGCAGAAAAGCTGGAGGCAGGAGATAAAGGATTCAGAGAACTATGAATACAGACTTGTATTTTGCTTAGAAAACGATTATCTCATACTTCCTTAACTGTTCCTATTCTAACATAAGTGGTGCTATTTATTTATATCTGATGACTACTGTTAACACCCATATTATTCTTAATTAAATATTGTGCAAAACACAGTCCACTCGCCCACCTGTGCTCACTATTATAACTGTTTCTCAATCATGTGTTCCCACTCATTTTCTCTACTTTGAGTCAGTTTTGAGATAGTAGAATCTGAAAACAAAAAAGAGCCACCATATACAATTTGGAGGCTAGATGAAGAAAACCTCCTTCTGAAAAGTTTAATTGTATTTGTTCTGTAGTTCTTCTCAAAAAATAATGAATAATTGTGCCTAAATGTCTAGGTTTGTTAACTGCATACAAAATGACAAATTAGTTAAGTCTTCAGTCTCTATTGCATCATAAGGAATACATTAAACTGAACTTCAAAAATGTCTATATATGTGCACATTACATTTCATTTAAGTACTGGAGTAAAAAGAGATGAAATAAGAACTTACTCGCTGTTCTGAGCAGTGGCCATGCGGGTGTTTTACCTGGGGACTGGGCCTAGAAATGATTAGAATGCATAGTTCAAGAGACAGACCCTTACTTTTAGATACAGTAAGAGAACTTTTTTTTTGGACAGCAAAGATCTATTAGCTATCCTTCATTTCATAAGCTATCCTATGGCTTGAACTCTTAGATTTCTAGCTCAAACCCCACAAAAACCTTGAATGGATATTATATTTACATTCCAGATAAGAAAATTTCTGAGTAACAGATATTTCTATAAAAGATTACCCTGGGGGCCAGAGCTATAGCATAGCAGTAAGGCGTTTGCCTTGCATGCGGCCAACACAGGATGAACCCTGGTTCAAATCCTGCATCCCATTTGGTCCCCCGAGTCTGCCAGGAGTGACTTCTGAAAGCAGAGCCAGCCAGGAGTAACCCCTGAGCAAGGCCGGGTGTGACCCCCACTCCAAATTTCCCTTTTTTGAGTCCAAAGAATCAAACCCAGATCTCATGAGTTTAAAATCTAGAGAACACTGATGTATAATCATAATATTCCACATAAGAGGCACCACAGACTTATAAAGCATAGAGCCTGCTAGTAAATTACCTTGGAGAAGGCATTCTTTTTATTTTATTAAAAATTTATTAAATATATGTCATTATTTAAGCACCATGATTACAAGCATGTTTGTAGTTGGGTTTCAGTCATAAACAGAATACCCTCCTTCACCAGTGCAGTATTTCCACCACCAATGCCCCCCTTTCCCCACCTCGTGCTTGTATTCACCACAGGCATTCTACTTCTCTCATTCTTTAATATTGTCAGGTTAGTTGTTAGTGTAGTTATTTCCCTAATAGAATTCACCACTCTTTGTGGTGAGCTTCAAATTGTGAGTCAGTCCTTCCAGCCCTTCCAGCCCTTAACTCTATTGTCTCTGGGCCTTATTACAGTAATGTCTTTAATTTTTCCTAAAACCCATAGATGAGTGAGACTATTCTGTGATTATCTCTCTCCCTCTGGCTTATTTCAGTCAACATAATAGATGCCATGCGCATCCACGTACAGAAAAAGACCCGAAAAAAAAAATAAAGAAATTCTAGTATCAGGCTCCTCCATGTCTCATGTATGTTGTACCTATGTATGTATGAATGTGTGTGTGTGTGTGTGTGTGTGTGTGTGTGTGTGTGTGTGTGTGTACCCGTGGTTCTGACTAGGTTTATTTTTCTTTTGCTATTCCCAAAGGAGCTCAGGCTGTGTGGCCCAGCCTGCTGGGGTTTGGGGGTGGCCCTAGCAGACCATCCCCAGGTAAGACAAAGACCAGAGAGAGCCCCATCACATCCCAGGCCCCTCGCCTAGATGAAGCCTAGGAATGCAACCATGCAAGGGAGCCTGTGAAGTGGGGTGAAGGTTCTGAGGTAGCTCGTCCACAGTCTGGAGACCCTTTGGGGGAACAGCGGGGAGGGTTTAAGGCACCATGCAGGGGGTCCTTGGAGGAAGAGGAGGAGGAGGAGGAGAAGGTCGAGAAGGAGGAGGAGGAGAGGAACTATGGGACCAGTTTTGACTCTGATCTCCCCACACCCTAGTTGGAAATGGTCTCGCGGGAAGAGGCCTTTGCAGACACCCCAGCAAAGAGTCAGGACCTAGGCTGGGCCCAGACGATAGAAAGCAATCCCCGAAGTCTAGCTAGCCCAAGCCGGAAGAGACCGCGCAAGCCGTAGCAGGAAATCCACGCGCGGAAGCCGCGGATCTCGCGAGCTTTTCCTGCACGACGAGACTTGCACTCACCGTCCACCGGAGCCCCTCGCTCCGCCTCCGCCGCGGAAATGCCAAGGCCAGTGTGGTCCCGGCGCCGACAGCCGCGCGGAGGAGCCTCGGCGGGCAGGGCCAAGCCACCCACGTGACCCGGTAGCGCCGACCCGGCCCCGCCTCTAGCCCCGCCCCTCTTGGTGCCACGCCCACACTGCCGGTCACCAATGCGTTTGCTGGGCGGGGCCAATTCACCCACGTGACCCAGGAGCGCCGGCTCGGCCCCGCCTCTGGATGCCACGCCCACCGTGTCATTCACCAAGGAGAGTGGCCCTTAGGGATTGACGGTGGTCTATTCTTTGTTTTTATGATTTTTAAAATATATTTATTATTTTATCATTATTTTTATTTATTAATATTAATATAACAATATTTTAACATTATTTATTATTTATGATTATTATTATCTTTTATTGTTTTTAAAAATAATTTTTATTTTGACCAAAGTGGATTACTAAATCTTTCACAGTAAAATTTTAAATACATAGTGACAATTAAATCAGGGGCATTCCCACCACCAATGTTGTCCTCCCTCCACCTCTGTTCCCAGCATGCACCCCATATCGCCCCTCCTTTGCCCCCCAGGCTGCCAGAATGAGTAGTCCCCTCTGTGTCTAGCTTGTTGTAGATTGGGTTTTGGTTTGGTTGTTATTGGCTTTGGATTTGGTGTTTTAGTCTGATCATTTTTTATTTCTACTCAATGTTCATACAACTGTTTGGTCTTGGTACACTCCAGTATACAAGATGGTTCAAGCAAGTTATGTGATTCTGTTTGAAGGAAAAATAAAGGGCAAAAATCAAACAAGCCTAAAACGGGAGGAGTCCTTCTAGAGGCTATAAATATCAATTTAAGAGAAGGAAGGGAAAAAGGAAGAAAACAACAAGAATACAAAAAAAATCAAACAAACAAAAATAAAACCCGAAAAGCACCACAGCAATAAAGACAACAGCCAAACAATAATCACAGTCCGAAGTAAAAACAAAACAAAGCACACACACACACACACACACACACACACACACACACACAAGCAACAACAATAATAACAAATTTTTTTTATTTTAATTTTTTAAATTTTAAATTATTTTAAATACTTGCTGATAGGGACCTGAGAGATAGCACAGTGGTAGGGCTTTTGCCTTGCACGCAGCTGATTCAAACAGACGGTGGTTCGAATCCTGGCATCCCATATGGTCGCCGAGCCTGCCAGGAGCAACTTCTGAGCATAGATTCGGGAGTGACCCTAAACCAAAAAACCAAAAAAAAAAAAAAAAACCGAAACAAAACAAAACAACAACAACAAAAACAACTTGCTGATAGCATTACACATGTATCCAAATTCTGCTTACACCCAGTAACCTCACTTCTACAAACAAAATCTTTCTTTTTGGTTTGGGGGCCACACTCAGCAGTGCTCAGGCCTTACTCCTGCACTCAAGGCTCACACCTAGAGGGCTGGGGGACCCTATGGGGGACCAGGGATCAAAGTTGGGTCGCCATGAGCAAGGCACCATACCGGTTGTATACCATAGCTCTGGCTCCTTAGAAACTGATCTTACAGAAATGTTTTCCAAGATTCTTCTGGAAACAGGTTATTCATGACCATGGAGGTAGATTGCTTCTGTTAACGCTGGCCTGGGCACTCAGATTCTTGTTCTCAAGCAGTCAAGGCTAAAAGCAGGGGACTGACTTGGAAAAGAAGGCAGGAAAGTTTCTAGGTTATGGAAGGGGTCTCCTGAAGGATTCCTGAGAACGGCAGAAGAAATCTTTCCCTTTAATACCAAATTGTTTTTGTTTTGTTGTTTGTTTATTAGTTTGTTTTGGGGTCACAGACGGTGAAGATCTGGGTTTTCTCCAGGTTCTGTGCTCAAGAATCACTCCTGGGCCCAAGTGTTAGCACTGAGGTAGGGCGTTTGCCTTGCATGCGGTGACCTGGTACAGACTAGGTTTCTATCACTAGCATTCCATATGGTCCTTGAGCCTGCCAGGAGTGATTTCTGAGCGCAGAACCAGGAGTAACCCCTGAGTGCTGCCAGATGTAGCCAAAACCCAAAAACAAACAAAAAAAGAATTACTTCTGGTGAGTTTCAGAGAACCCTATGTGGTGCAAGGGTTACAACCTGTGTTAACTCAAGCAAAGCAAGTATCTTACCTGTTGTACTCTCTGCTCCCAGTTCCTTTAATACATTTTAAACAAAGTGGGTACGAGTGAGCATTTCTTTATTGAGATTAAAGGAGATAAGGAGGTGGTCTGGTAAAACACGAGTGAGAATATTATTTTATTAAATTATTTTATGGGGCCAAGTCATCTAGATTATTCAGGCCACCAGATTACGAGGCACCACCTGGCACCACTCTGTGGCACAATTTCTTTTCTTAGGGTTATATTTCCTTAGCTCCCCCTTTTCCCCTATCTTAACAAAATAACAAAAATAGGCAAAGTGGCCATTAGTGAGTGAATGAATAAAATGCAGTGTAGACATGGGAATTATTTTGTAATTATATATTCAGAGAACAAATTTTCTTGTGTAAATAATATTGAACAGCAACATTTAGGAAGCTCTGTGTAGTATGCTCTCTTTAGTGTAAATAAAATTACTTTATGAGATGTAAATGCAAATGTATAGAATAACACTTTTGATCAGAAGAAATTTTGTTGCTTGAAGGGGGTGTAGGTTTTGCTTTCAATGTTGAACTATGCAACCTCTGCTTTTTTTCTTTATTCTTCTCTAAACTTAAGGAAAGAAAATGAAAGCACTTCCTTGTATTCAAAGCTGGCAGTTAGATGAGTTTCGTAGGCTTTTAAGAAATATCGTTGTAGGCTGGAGAAGTAGTACAGCAGTTAATGTGCTTGCATCCCCTGACCCAGGTTTGAACTTTGGCATAGCATATGGTCCCCTGAACCTTCAATTTTTAGTACTGATAGCTGAATACAGAGCCAGAAGTAAGCTCTGACCACCACCAGGTGTCACTCCAAAACCTAATAATAACAATAATAAAATAATAATTAAAAAATAAATTAAAAGTTTCCTTACCTATCTTGTAAGGCAGTGGTTGGAAATTTCCTACTCCTGAAAGGCACTTGATCTGAAAGTAAATATTAAAAAGTCATGTTGCATGTACTCCAGATCTTCTTCAAGGAGAGATTCTTGAGCTCAGCAGAAATAATTATTGAGATGGCCAGAGTGCTAGCACAGTGGTAAGGCATTTGCCTGGCATGTGGCTGACCCAGGATGGACCTGGGTTTGATCCCCGTCTCATATGGTCCCTGAGCCAGGAGCAATTTCTGAGTGTTGAGCCTGGAGAAATCTCTGAGCGTCACTGGGGATGGCCCAAAAAACCCAAATCAAACCAAACCAAATAATCCTTGAATACCACGAAGTGTGGCAAATGGCCCAAAACAAACCAATACAAAACAACAAAAAGTATATGAAAAATGAAAGATAATAAAAACTTATGAAAACCAAAATCCATAGGTAATACGCTAACATTCTGAGCTCTGATTTTAAGGTGCCTCAAGCAGTTCAAAGGTAAGTTCATAGAACACAGTATTCTAAATAAACATATTTTCCCCCATGACCGCCAACATTTTAAATATTGAGGAACCTAAACTAATGTATTTTCCCTCTATATTAATTTCTTTATTTTCTATTTCTATTTCACTTTGGATAATAATAATTCCCCTTTTTATTTATTTGTTTGTTTGTTTGGGAGCCGCATTGAGCAGCGGTCAGTACTATCACTCAGACCCCAACAAAACAAAATGTTAAAAAGGGAAATTAGGGGCCTTCGTGGTGCACGGGGGCGTCCCCAGGCCTCCGCTCACCTGCCCCTGGCCCTGGTAGCATATTTTGAGATGAGAGTGGATGGACGCCCCCACCCACCCACCCACCACAAAGAGGCTCCACCACTGAAACAAAAGCCATGCAAAGAATATCAAAAGAAAACTATCAACAGCTCCCTTATCTTTCTTGGTAACTCCCCTAGCAACCAACTGGTGGTAGGGAAATAAACTAATTTGTTAAGGTGCACTCTTGCCTGCATACTTGAAAGGAGCTGTGTACTTCCTTATCTTTCCTTTGCCTCTTTGGTTTGCATCTGCCTAAGATATGGCCTTTCTTTGGGGCACATTTCCCCCATTTTGGGGAAATGAGCAAAAGATCCTTGCTTGGGGTGTGTACTTTGCTTTTTGCCACTCTGGAGCACCCCGCCCCCCCTCCCCGTATCCTTATTTCCTCTCTCCTTACGTCTCTTTATTTCTTGAATTTATTTGTTTTGCTTTACTATTGTTTCCTACTGAAATTCTTTTCTGTAAAGGAAAGGCAATGAACCTGAAGAGCCTGGATAAAATTTAGAACTGACTTTCCTTTCTGAAAAGAGCTTTAGTTGAATCTATGGATGCTCAAGAAACTGGATGCAGGGATCATTTCTCACACCAGGCAGAACAAATGGAACCAGATGCAACAAATGGAACTGAGACTGCCTTGTGGGGCTGAAGAGACATAAGGTTTGTACTGTGCAGGGGCTTCTAGTAGACTCTCATCAATCCTGGATGTCCCAGACACTATCCTAGGTGGCCAAAGTAGTAGAAAGCAAAGTGGTAGATTTCCTTCTCAAATTTAAAACTCTTTTTCCCACTTCACAGAAGGCACCTAGGGCACCTAGCAAAGGCACCTACTTTGCTAGTGAGTGTCACATCTCCTACTGACAACAGACAGCCAGAGTATTATGTATTCAGTGCCCACTCGATCAAGCATTGTTTCAGAGTTTGGGATTCGTTGCTCGAGAGAACATAGAAAGTTTTTTTTTGTTTTTTGTTTTTGAGAACATTGGTTTTACAAGAGAACAATACTCTTCCTGTGTTTTAGTCCTCCATTTGTGAATGCATAGGAAATGCTGTCATGGAATGCTTGCAGATTCTCTGGCAAAAGACATTGATATGTATTTTGGTTATTGCATTCATAAATCCTATCCTTTGTCTTTCCAGCTAGAAGCATTTAAAAGGAAAAAGTTAAATTACCTTGACCCAATTCTGAGTAAGTCACAGCAGCAGATAGTGCCAATTTCTTTCTTTCTTTCTTTCTTTCTTTCTTTCTTTCTTTCTTTCTTCTTTCTTTCTTTTTCTTTCTTCTTTCTTTCTTTCTTCTTTCTTTCTTTCTTTCTTTCTTTCTTTCTTTCTTTCTTCTTTCTTTCCATCTTTCTTCTTTCTTTCTTTCATTTTATTTCTTTCTTCTTTTTCTTTCTTTCTTTCTTCTTTCTTTTTCTTTTTTCTTTCTTTCTTCTCTTTCTTTCTTTCTTTTTCTTTCTTGTTTTGTGGGTCACACCTGGCGCTCAGGGGTTACTCCTGGCTCTGTGCTCAGAAATCGCTCCTGGAAGGCATCCTGGGATGCGAGATTCGAACCACCACCTGCCCTGGATCCACTGCGTGCAAGGCAAACGCCCTACTGCTATGCTATTTCTCTGGCCCCACCAACTTTTTTTTTTTTTAAGAATTTTATATTTGCAGTAAAATTCTGAGGTTGCAAATTCATTCCTGGTTGCACATATGTAGGTGGCTCCATTAGCACAGTGGGGACTGCTCACATGCCCTTACCTTGGTACATCTGTTCTCTACTCTGCTGGCAACTCTATACTGAGAATCTCCACCTGTGAACAGCATCTGGGCTATAGAGGTTGGACTGGGCACAGGAACAGATATATTTGAAAAGAACTAAGAGAAGCTTATATATATATACACATCCCTCCTACATCTCAGCTTCTATTGCTGTGTAGGCTAAAGTGGAAATAAAGACCATGGTAATTTTCCTCTGAGAAAACGCTTTATCAGATGGAGGAAAAAGTACTATTTGTTGCGTTGAAAGGGGTATGTTTGACATTACAAATACTCTGTGATTCTGATGTGACAGCATGATTACATTTCTGACAGTTTCATCTACAAATCCTAGGCTCCTGAGATGGGTGGGGGGGCAAATTGGAGAGTTTCTTTCTAGACAGGAAACATTCTCTGGTACCCCAAAGTACAACTGGTTAACTATGAGTCACTGTTAAGTAAAACCGGATGATACCACAGCAAACGAGGAAAAATTGGGCGATTTAGCTAAAGCAAATGGTTTTGTACAGAACATCGTGGGAAATGAAAGAGAATAGCGAACAACAACTCTTCACTTGGACCATTTCGTTGCTTACAATGTCTCAATGAGCTCGCTTGCCAGTCTCCAAATGCAGAATGGTGAGAGGAACTGGAAGAACAAATTAGAAGAGCCTAGAAAAAAATTGTAAACATTAGAAATGTCAAAGATGAAGTGGAGAAAGCTCAATGTCACTTTCCGGCCGAGCCTCTCCTGCACACTGGGGTCGAGGCCCTCCTGCATACTGCAGGATCTTGGTGCCCATATGGGGCTGTGCCACTGCCACCGACGACGACTTCTTGTCTGCCATCGAGCACCTAGAAGGCGCTTTCGCAGGAGCAGGGCAGCGTCCGGGGGCGCGGCGGCGGCGGGGGAGGGCGCGTGTAACCCTGCTCGGGCTGCTCCCGCCGAGCGTGGTGGTAATGGGGATGGGGCCAGCGGTGGCGATGGAGCGCCTGGTGACCCGGGACCTCGTCGTCATCGTTGTCGTCCAGGGCGACGTCCTGGAGAGCGCAGCCCAAGCAGCCCAGACGCCTCCGCAGCCGCCGCCGCCGGACTCGGCAGTCGCCTAGCTGGAAGAAGAGGTAGACGAAAGGATCGAGCGCGCAGCTGGCCGTGCCAATGAGGCGCAGCGCCCCGGTCAGGGAGTCGGCCTCCCAGTCGCCCGTCGGGCCCGCGGACCACGACGCTGCCAGGCGCACGGCGAAGTAGGGCAGCTCGCACCCCACGAAGAGCAGCGCCAGCGCCAGGCTCATCTTCAGGCTTTGCACCTTGGCGCGCGGGAGCGCGCTGGTAGGGCGCACAGGGGCGCGGCCGGGACTGACCGACCAGGGCGCTTGGGGGTCCGTGGGCACTCGCGGGAGTCTCTGCCGGCACCAGGCGCGGAGCAGGCGGCTGCATGCGAACCCCATCACCGCGGCGGGCGCTGCGAAGCCCGCGATCGTCTCGTAGAGCGCGTAGAGCTGCAGGTGCCAGCGCGGCCGGGGCGCGAAGATGCCCAGGCAGCGTCGCTCCCCGGGCCAGGGCCGGGCGCTGCGCGGCAAGGGGACGGCCCCGCGCACCACGAAGGCGGCGGGCAATGCCAGCAGCAGCGCCAGCAGCCAGCCCAGCCCGGCGAGGGCGCGCGCGGGCAGCGGCGGGCCGGGCACGGGGCGGACGGCGCGCCGGCGTTCCAGGGCGATGAGCGCCACGAGGTGCGCCGACGCCCCGCGCCCCGAGGCTTGCAGCAAGCGCCCCAGGCGACACGCCAGGTCCCCCTGGGCGGGGCGCGGCTCCCCCAGCAGCTCCCAGGCGAGCTGCGAGAGCGTGGTGGCCCCGCACGCGTACAAGTCGGCCAGGGCCAGCTGCACCAGCAGGAGATCCATTTTGCGGCGCTTTGGACCCGCGCCGGGCCCGCTGCCGCCGCACAGGCGACACAGCACGGTGGCATTGCCGGCCACCGCCACCACCAACAGGACCCCCGAGAAGACCAGGCGGACGCGGCGATGGGACGGGTCGGGAGGCAGAGGAGGCGGCGCGGGGCTGGGCGACTGTAGCCCCGCAGTCGCGTTGAGCCCCCATTGCAGAGAGGTCGAGACGGAGTCGTTGCGCGCCGGCGACAGAGCGGAGGGGTTTAAAGGCCCCTCCATCCGTATCCTGCAGGTTAGGAAGGCAGGGCGCGGGAAACCTGGGTGCTGGCGAGGCTACATCGGGTGCCGCTCCCTAGTTCCCAAAGTTAGTTGGAGACGCACGCGCCCAGGCCAGGAGACGGGGTCGGGTGCGCATGGATGCGCCACCAAATTGGTTTTGGAGACAGTCCTCGTCATTTGTGGCTCCAAAGTGGGTTGTACACTCGAGGGAACAAACACACATGATATTCCGATTCCCCACCTTCTCCACGCCTCCCTTCCCAATCCTGGCACATCCGTTTCCAATTTTCTGCTTTCTCCCCCACGCTCAAGCCTGGGAGTCGTGGACTAACGGGCCCCAGGGACCATTCCGATTCGCTGTTTACTTGTATCCCTCAAAAAATATGTTTCATAATTGCTAGGAAAACCAAAAACATGCAAGCTTATTTATTTTAGATTAAGGGAAGGCTGCTGAAACGCCACGGATTTGCACTAGCTAGAGATAAACAGGAATTCAAGAAGAAACCTAAACAGTGATTTGATCCAAAGAAGAGCCCAAGAGATTAATTTTTGCCCAAGGCAAGTTAGTTGAACTTCTCAGACCCGCTGTTTTTTTTACTAGTAGAGGTATTACTAGTCTGGGTGTTGCTTGCCAATGAAGGATTTTGTGGATTGTGGCAGCTACCCTTGGTTACTAGAAGCTGCAGATGACAGCTGTTCTTCCACCCTGTGAAATGTATTCCATTAGTGTGAAGAAGGCATAAATAGCTTTTATGTAAATAGGTCGTGCATTAATCGCTTTCCTTCTAATATTTTCATCCGGTGAAGGATATGTCGATATGGCTCTTGTGTCCCTGGTCCTTTGATTTGTTTTCCAGCAGATGGGAGGTTGCTAGCACAGACTACGCCTCCAATAAGTCTAGAGACAAGGTGACTAAGAAAAATGATAAGGCAGCCAATTTTAAAAAAGAAATTCACGTCACGGGATAGTGTTCAATCAAATGTTGCCTCCTCTGTTTGAGCCCTCTCTTCTCACAACACATTTTCTTTTTCCTGTTGTGAGTATGGCTTGCCATTCATACACCCCCGCATCAGGCACCGTGACAGTGGGTTTCTGAACTTTCTGGGAACCTCTCTGTTAAGGTTCACCTTTACTTGATTCTCATAAGATTCATGTGACAAAGGAGGGTTTGGTGGGTGCGGATGAAAGTCCTGTCAGTGTGGTAAGAATATCCTTTTGCGAGGCCGAAGCGGTGGCGCAGGGCGTAAGGCGTCTGCCTTGCCCGAGCTAGCCTAGGATGGACCGGATCGTGGTTTGATTCCCTGGCATCCCATATGGTCCCCCAAACCAGGAGCGATTTTTGAGTGCAGAGCCAGGAATAACCCCTGAATGTCACCCGGTGTGGCCCAAAAACCAAAAATAAAATAAAATAAAATCCTTTTGCAGTCTTGTCTTTGGATGAGACACCTTTGCCATTTTTCTTTTCCTTTTGTCTTTTGTATTTTTCTTTTCTTTCTTTCTTTCTTTTTTTTTTTTTTTTGGTTTTTGGGCCACACCCGGTAACGCTCAGGGGTTACTCCTGGCTATGCGCTCAGAAGTCGCTCCTGGCTTGGGGGACCATATGGGACGCCGGGGGATCAAACCGCGGTCCGTCCGAGGCTAGCGCAGGCAAGGCAGGCACCTTACCTTTAGCGCCACCGCCCGGCCCCTCTTTTCTTTTTTTTTAATATTATTTTTTATTATTTATTTTTTGGCCACACCCGTTTGATGCTCAGGGGTTACTCCTGGCTAAGCGCTCAGAAATTGCCCCTGGCTTGGGGGGACCATATGGGACTCCGGGGGATCGAACCGCGGTCCTTCCTTGGCTAGCGCTTGCAAGGCAGACACTTTACCTCTAGCGCCACCTCACCGGCCCCTCTTTTTCTTCTCTTATGTTTTTTTTGACCACAGGAGTTCCTCCTGGTTCTGCCCTCAGAAGTTACTCCTGACAATACAGAGGGGACCTTCTGGGATGCCAGGAATCAAACCTAGGTCGACTACATGCAAGGCAAGAACTCTGCCTGCTATACCACTCATCTTAGTTTTTTTCATCGTCACATCCCTCATACCTAGTAGGGGATAAGGTGACGAACAATATCTGTAAACAGGCTTCAGTATTTTTCAATCTGTCTGGCTGATTCCAACATGCAGTCAATTCTAAAAACCACTGGCCTAGAAAAGAAGTTCTCAATTTACTTAGCCTACAGGAAAATAAAATTCAGTAATCTATTTGATTCTTTAAGCAAACAAAAAGAAAGTGTCTTTCCAGTTGCACCTGAGACTTCTACCACCTCCACCCCACCCTCACCATTCCATCTTTGAGCACTATCCCTGCTTGCTCCCAGAGCAGAAACATCCACATTGGGAAAGTGGTATAGATGGTAAGCTGTCCAAAATGGTATAAGACTTGATGTACATTAGAGATACATGTGATAGAAGAGGTACAATGCTGTCTGCAGTATCTCTATAGACTCCTGAACTTTATCAACACTGAACTCTACAATAAGGGAGAAATCAAGGTGAGGGGCTGGTTGGTAATCTGAGTCAAGAAACCAGTGTTCCAGACCAAGGAAAAGGTAAGTATGAAAACAGATAAAAGTTCTGCTAGTTATATAGCATACTAGAGAGAAACCAGCCTGCAAGGAGGGAAGCAGGTTTCTAATAAGATGTCAAGAAAAGAAAAACAACTGGAAGTTCTCTATTTTAGTAGAAAAACCCCGTGAAAGCTGTACTGACAATGCAATGCCAATAATTCAGTGACTAAGAAAGTAGCCTATGCTAGTTTCACAGTTCTCAAAATTCGCAATTTATCTCAAACATGTTGAAAGACTCACATTTAACAAGACTCTGGAGACAAAACTTGAGGCTATTTTTTATTGTGGCCATCATTGTTGACAAGACTATTGAAGCTGTGGTTTCACAGATGCCTAACTACTTCACTAGTTGTTTCCCTAAGGTTTCAAAATCCTTCTCCATGGTCCCTGGTTCCTCCCACTGTCCCCTCTTCTTTTCCCCAGTTCACAATTCTTTAATTTGGGGTGGAGGGTTGAGTCACACCCAGCAGTGCTCAGAAGTTACTCCTGGCTCTACACTCAGAAATCGCCCCTGGCGGGCATGGGGAACATATGAGATGCCAGGATTCGAACCACCGTCCTTCTGCATGCAAGGCAAACGCCTTACCTCCATGCTATCTCTTTGACTAAATATTTTTAAATGTTGGGCTACACCCAATAATGGTCAGGATTTACTCCTGGCTCTGCACTCAAAGAATACTCATTCATGTTAGGCTTGAAGGACCACATGGCGTGCTGATGATTGAACCTGGGCAACTTGATGAGTAGCTAATGTCCTCCAACCTATTCTATTGCTCCAGCACCACTAGTTCCCCATTCTATTGGTCCTAAAATTATATTTTTAACCTTACTAACATCTGATGAAACTTTTGGTTTTAAAAGTTAATTTTTTTTCTTGGTTTTTGGGCCACAACCTGCAGTGCTCAGGGGCTACTCCTGGTTGTCTGCTCAGAAATAGCTCCTGGCAGGCACGGGGACCATATGGGACACCGGGATTTGAACCAATCTCCTTTGGTCCTGGATTGGCTGCTTGCAAGGCAAACGCTGCTGTGCTATCTCTCCGGGCCCGAAAGTTAATTCTTATGGGTCAGAGACTTGGCTTGAGTAATGGGGCTGTACAGGGCCCTGGGTTTAATTCTGGAACTGTGCCATGCCCCAACCTTTTGAAATAGTGCATGGACCTTTGAATTAGGTTGAACTAGAAGGGTGATAGCAACATAAAGGTGGTCTCCATATTTTCTTGCACTTACATCCTCTCTAGTGAAGGCAACCAGCATACCAGTTATTTGCTATTTCTTCTTGCACTAGCTAAATTCCACAAATCTAAATAATTTTATCAAAATTTCAGATAGTATCAACTAACTTATTAGCTAAATATAACAAAACTATGTTAACATCTCCTGCCAATATTGCTTTTATTTTCCTATTAAATTTTTCAGGTTTTTTTTTTTTTTTTAATGCCACTCCTTGTGCTGCTCAGGGCTTACTCCTGGCTCTGTGCTCAAAAATTACTCTACTCCTGGCCAGCCTGGGGGACCATATAGAATGCCAGGGATCAAAAGTAGTTTTGTTGCATTTAAGGCAAATGCTCTACTTGTTCTATCACTCCTGCCTTTTGTTAATGTAGTAATCTTATAATTTAGGGTTAGATTTACATTCAATGTTGTGATATTGGAAAAGAGAGAGTCTTACCTTAATCTTGTAGAGCACTGTAAATACAATTATTTTAATTTTTTTGAAATTACTAATTGACTTTTTAGTTAGTACTATTTTTCATAGCTAATTCTTCCTAGAACTTCAAATAGCTTCTCAGTACAATTTCTAAGAAATTTTCTAACAAAAGGTAGCACATCTGTTTTTCCACCACCACCCTATTCTTGGTCAATTTATTACAACTGTTGCTTTCCTCCTTTACAGGCTGGTTTTTGTGTAGTCTGCTGCTTAACAGAATGTGCTCTGCCTTTCCATTGGCTGGAACACTGGTTTCTTAGCTCAGATTACCAACCCACCTGCTTACCTTGGTTTCTTCCTTATGGTAGAACATAACATCCCGTGTTAATAAGGTTGAGGAGTGTGTAACAGAAGCTGCAGACACAACATTGTACCTCATAAATCACATGTGTCTCTTAGATACACCAAGTCTTGCACCAGTGTAATGGCCCAATGCTGCCAGGGCCTAGTACTGCAAGGCTCGAAGGGGTCCATGGGTCCCATCTGCTGTGTGGGACTTTGTGCCCACCCAGGGAACATCAACTTGTAATGACTACCCAACTGGGAGTGAGAGAAGAAAGAGAAACCAAATATACTTTTTATTCCTCCTGGAGTCTGAGTCCTACCATTGCTGACTGGGGCTTCTGAGAAAGAGGGAGAGATTGATGATAATTCACTGGCCGGTTGTGGCCAGGGAGGCCCAGGTTCAAAAGAGAGAAAGAAATAGATTAAAAAAAAAAAGGCAGCATCTCTCCAATGCTTTATCTCTGGCCCTCTTCAGACCAGCAGGCACTGCTTTGGTCACTATCTTGGGACCCTGCAACTGTCCAAGTTTTTCCTTTTATTCCCAGCATGACAAGGGGACATGTCCAGGTTCAACTGTCATTACAGCGGGCTTATCCAAGGGGCATGTCCAAGTTCAACTTCCTTACATCACCACACCAGTGTGGACAGCTTTCCCTCTACACTAGTTTTTCCAACATGAATGATTCTGCTCTAGGAGCAGGGATGGTGCATAAAGATCCAGAAGGGGGTTGCAATAGTCTCAGGTGCAATTGGAAAGGCACTGTTTGTTTGTTTAAAGGAGGACAGACTTCCAGGGAGGGCACTGAATAATATTTTTTCTGTAGGCTAAGTAGGGAACCTTTGTTCTAGGCCAGTGGTTTTGGCAACTGACTATATGTTGGAGTCACTTGGACAGACTAAAAAAATACTGAAGCTGGGGGAAATGTCTGGAGATAATTCTGATGTAACTGTTATTGACTGTGTTTTGGCTTTTAAACATGCCATAGTGTGTGTGTGTGTGTGTGTGTGTGTGTGTGTGTGTTGATACTGGAACCATAGTAGTACAGCAGGCAGGGTGATTAATTTGCAAGCAACTGACATGGGTTCAATCTCTGACACCCCATGTGGTCTCTTTCAGTTCCACCAGGTGTGATCCCTCAGCAAAGTCATTAACACTAATATATTCTTTAGGCTATTTTTTTTTACAGAAATAGATGAGAGAGCATATGATTTTATATCTTGCGTTTTTTACTTATGATCATATTTAGATAGATTTCCATGTCAGTTACTAAAATTGTTACATAATTGTTAAGTGTGTGTGTGGGGAAAGGAATTACAATGATTTAAATAACCCTCTTCTTTAACAAACATTTTTCACTTTTTCACTCTATGAATAACTCTGTGAAGAACATCTCTTCACATACATTCTTGCATAGACATGCAACTATTCCCTTAAGAAAAAAATGTTAGAATTAGAATTCCTAGTGAAGAACACATGTATTTAAAAAGCATTTTTAATGGATAGTGATGACTTGCCCTGAACAGGGATCAAAATCAGCATTATCCTCAATGGTTTCATCTAAAGAAGTATCAAAGTGGATCAATAAGCATCAGTTACAAGGCTTATTATTTTATTTTTGTGGTTGGGCCAAATGGCTTGGTGCTCAAGGATCACTCGTAAAGTTACTCTGGGGACCAGATGGTGTGTGGGGTATCAAATCTAGGTTGGATGCATCCAAGCAAGTTCCTTTCCTTTTGTACTATCTCCTTGTGCATGATGAATTAAAAAATTCATCATGTTCATTGATAAAATCATCATATTATTTCACTTAAACATTAAAATATAATTCACATGCCATACATTGAAATCTCTAAAATTGTATAATTCAATCTACTCATGATTCTGAGCAGCCATCACATTTGATCTGGCACATTTTCTTCCTCATTCCAAAAAGAAACCCCAGTTTCCTTCCCCAACTTCTGAAAACCACTAATCTACATTCTGTTTCTACATTTCTGGATATTTCATATAAATGCTTTAATAGGGCAGTGGGGAAAGTGCTTGTTTGGGTCTGATCCCGAGATCCCAGTTTCCCATGTGATCTTCTAGGAAAAAAAATATTCCTAATTAATAATTATATTTTTAAATAACATACTCAGAATACATTATGACCAGAGTTCAAGAGGATGATTCTAGCATAGGTCTAGAGCAATGGTCCTCAAACTACAGCCCGCGGGCCACATATTGTATTTATTCCCATTTTGTTTCTTCACTTCTAAATAAGATATATGCAGTGTACATAGAAATTTGTTCATAATTTTTGTTTTTACTATAATCTGGCCCTCCAACAGTCTGAAGGACAGTGAACTGGCCCCCTGTTTAAAAAGTTTGAGGATCCCTGGTCTAGAGCATTTCTGTGTTTCTCATTGAACAACTTCCTCCTAGTTTGTGTTGGAACGTATCTTTTTTGCTTCACGAATGCTTATCACCAAATTCAGTTTGGTTCAGTGACATAGTATGTTTTTATAGTTAATATTCTTTTCTGTATCTTTATTGGAGGGGGAGTAAAAAGTAAAGCTCAAAGTTTGTCCTCATTCAGTTTATTAATTAGTGTTAATTTACCTCAGACTCTGGCATAAAAGCATTTGTCTTGATTTTAGATATTTTTCTCCCCCTCCTAGATATTTTTCTTAATTCTTCTGATTTCATATTTGCTAAATGCCATAGAATTAGATATTGAGTTGAATCTGATTATACTCGTATATGTAACATGATTTAAACATTGTAGATGCTTGGTAGATTCTAATAAGGATTTCATCTTAAGGATGTGGGTATAATACGATAAATTATTTTTATATATAGGTTTTTAGATCTATATTTCTATTTTTTTTACTTTACCTATAATGAGCATATATTCCTACCTGGACATCAGCCGCTTTGCATTCTTAGGGCACTTTTCTTTAAGAGGACTGGAAGTGGACTTCACAGTTTAAATGTAACTATAAAATCTAATATTGAGTGCTACTTAAAGAAATCCAATAATGAGATAATTTACTTAATCTACCTGTGGTGAGCTTTATTTTTCATAAATTAACACAAAAACTCAGAAATTGAAAGAAGAGCAAAAATCAAAATAAGAAAGAAATTTGGTTTATGATGCAAAGTTCAAAAAGAATTTGTAAAAGAAAAGTAAGATTATTATCTGTATATAAATTGTGTATCTGGAAATATAAAACACTGATAACTGTAGGTTATCACAGTTATCAAAATAATTGTATTATTTCTACAAAATAAGTACATAGCAAAATGTTTTTTATATATAGTAAATTGTCATTTAAATCCATGACTTTTTAAGTGAAAGGACATATATTGAAACAGGGGTCCTCAAACTTTTTTAAACAGGGGGCCAGTTCACTGTCCCTCAGACCATTGGAGGGTCTGACTATAGTAAAAACAAAACTTATGAACGAATTCTTATGCACACTGCATATATCTTATTTTGCAATGAAGAAGCAAAACAGATACAAATACAATATGTGGCCCGCGAGCCATAGTTTGAGGACCACTGTATGCCTTTCAATAACATTTCCATTAATGTTAGTTGGGATTTCTTTTTCCCTCATCAATATTTTAACAAAATGCTATTTGAGGACCTGTTGTGTAAATAGTGTTCAGGTAGAGATATAATGGAAAAAAGAGCCACTTAAAAAAGCACCACCAGGGGCTGGAGAAGTAGCACAGAGGGTAGGGCATTACATGTGGCTGACCTGGTTTTAATCCCTGGCATCCCATATGGTCCCCAGAGCCTATCTGGAGTGATTTCTTAGTTCAGAGCCAGGAGTAACCCCTGAGTACTGCTCGGTGTGGCTCCCTCCCCCCTGAAAGCACCAGCATAAGTAAATAATAAAACAACTGGAATAATCTCGTTTCTGTTTACATATGAGAATTATCAACTGAGGACTTAAAAAGTAAAACATTTGAGAGGCCAGAGCAATAGCACAGTGGTAGAGCATTTGCCTTGCATATGGCTGACTGGGTTCAATCTCCAGCATTTCTTATTGTCCACTGAATTTGCCAGGAGTGATATCTGAGTGCAGGGCCAGGAGACACCCCTGAGCACCACCAGATGTGGCCCCCAAACCAAAAAAAGTAAGACATTTGAGAACAAAGAATGTACCATTACTTCATCCTTAGAAGTTATAATTCAGTTTGTATGTAATGGGGCCTAGTTTTATTTTCCAGCCAGTCCCTCAATTTCCAAATCTGTGGAGAAACTAATTGATCTGAAAAGTTTACTAGCAAGAGATGTTAAAGAAGACTTGTAGAAAACATAAAGCATGTATCTTTCATCTTTTCTTGAAACACTAAATCTAAAATAATTCCATTCTTTTAAATTAGATCATAAGTTTAAAGTTAATTTAAATAGTACAAATAAGAATTTTCATCTTTGCAGCATCACTCTAAATCTGTATTAGAAAAACAAGTTAGCAAGAATAGCCAGGATAATTATGAAAGAAAAGCTGTTCCAACGGAAACTAGTTTGGCCAGATTTCTTGGTTGACTATCACATTCTAAAATAGAATGGTGTAGTGCACAGTAAAAAATGTTCTGAGGTCCAGAGAAATAAGTAAGGTGTGCTTATTTAAGCATATGACTGCATCTTTGACAGTGATTTGAATCCTGGCACTTCATATGGGCCCCCAAACGCTGCCAGGTGTGGTCCATGAGCACAGAGCCAGAAGTGACTGTTGAGCACCAGCAGATGTGAGATGTGTCCCCCAGAAACAAAAGGATCTAAATGTAATGAGACTTTGATACATGAAAAAATACATTTGAAGTCTATGTAGTATCTATTCTAAAAGGTAATTGAGTCAATAATGAAGTGGCTTTTCTAATCAATAAGACAAACACAATTTTTTTTTTTTTTTGGTTTTTCGGGCCACACCTGTTTGATGCTCAGGGGTTACTCCTGGCTAAGTGCTCAGAAATTGCCCCTGGCTTGGGGAAACCATATGGGACACCAGGGGATCGAATCGCAGTCCTTTCCTTTGGCTAGCACTTGCAAGGCAGACACCTTACCTCTAGCGCCACCTCGCCAGCCCCAACAAATAGTTTAATCAATAAAGTCATTTGTTAAGTGGGAGAAGAGGTGAGAAGGGACCTAGAGACAGTGATTAAAGAATGCTGGAATTCTAGTGCTCGTATGGTATAGCAACACTACTCCTGTAATATTGATACCAACACTGTTGTAAATCACAGTGTCCAGAAAAAGATAAAAATATGATTAAAAGTAAAGATGGGGGGCCAGAAAAATAGTACAGCGGCAGGATGTTTGCCTTGCACGCAGCTGACCTGGGACAGACCTGGTTCAATCTTCGGCATCTTATATAGTCCCCCAAGCCTGCCAGAAGCGATTTCTGAGTGCAGAGCCATTAGTAACCTTTGAGCAAGACCCGGTGTGGCCAACAAAACAAAAAAAGAAACAAAACAAAACAAAACAATATGGAAGCCAGAGCAAGAGCACAGTGGATAGAACATTAGCCTTGCACTCAGTCGAGTTGGGTTCAAGTCAGCACCTCATATTGTCCCCTAAGCACCACAAGGAATAATTCTAGAGCTCAGAGCCAGGAGTAATCCTGAACACTGCGAGATGTGGCCCCCCAAAACAAACAAACCAAACCAACAAATAAAGGTGGGAGGGGCAGAGTGATAACCACTCCCCAACATTTGGTAGCTGTCATCAGAGCTCTAAAACATAATCATTATAATAGGTCCTAATCAAAGGGTAAAAATTATTAAGGGGAAAAAGTAAGCAGAAGAGCATTATTTATAGTTTCCTACCATTTATATGGAAAGGAAAAAAAGAAGTATAAAATGTGTAGCAAGGAGTCTGTCTCTGAAAATATACATAGGAAGGTAATTACCGCAGTTGCCTCTAGTATGTAGTGGCAGAGAGAAAAGCGGAGGTCTCATGCTTACTATTGACTTTTGAACCTTTCAAATAGTGTGCCCTGCGGAACAGATATAATACAACAGGTAGGGTGCATACCTTGAACATGGTGGATTAGGTTTGATCCCATCATCCCATATAATCCCTGTCTCTCACCAGGACTGATTCCTGAGCTCAGAGACATGAATTAGCTCTGAGCACAGGTGGTATGGCCCTCAACCATAATAAAGCAAGGGGCCAAAGCGGTGGTGCTAGAAGTAAGATGTCTGCCTTGCAAGCGCTAGCCTAGGATGGACAGCGGTTTGGTTCGATCCCGAGTCCCATATGGTCCCCCAAGCTATGAGCGATTTCTGAGCGCAAAGCCAGGAGTAACCTCTGAGCGTCACAAGGTGTGGCCCCAAAAAACAAAAACAACCCCCCAAATCCCAAAACCCATAATAAAGCATAAATGTGCTTTATTGTTTATTTTTGGTTTATTTTGGGGTCACACACAGTGCTAAGGACTTTGGCTTTGTACTCAGGGAGCACTTATGGTGAGGTTTGGGGACCATATAGGATGCTAGAGACAAATCCAGGCCATACCTTTTTTTTTTTTCCTAAAAAATAGCACTAAAGTTAGTCATATCTAGAGTATATTTGTCCAATTAAACCCTCCAGGTACCCCAAAATAGATCCCACCAAATATAAATAGCAAACCCCATAAAATACAAATAATTTATTTATGAATCATAAATAATAATGGACAATTATTAAGTTCTACATTAGTTAGAGAAACATAACTTATATTTTACCTTTTGCTTCATTTATCCTTTTTTACGTTGCTGTTGATTTTGGGCTACATCTGACAGTGCTCCAGGGCTGCTCCCAGCTGTTTGGTTGGGAATACTCTAAAGACCACGAAGTTCAAACCTAGGTCTTCTGCATACAAATCATATACTCTTTTCTAGTGCTGATTCACATTCTTTGTGACCCTTTTATTAAATTTTTAGAAGTTGTTATGAGTTATAGTAATATTTTTTGAAAATGTATACTTCCATAATGACATATTATATTTGGGGAACATGTCTGGCGATGCTCAGGGGTTATTCCTGGCTCTGAACTCAGAAATTACTCCTGGTTGTACTTAGGAGACTGTATGTGGTAGGGATTGAATCATGATTGCTGGCAAGGCAAGTACTCTATCTTCTGTACTATCTTTCCAATTAGTACTTTCCCCAATTAGTATTATATTTTAAGAGTACATTCTTTGAAGGTAGCTAAAAATCAGTACATATAAAACTGAGCATTAATCAACATAGTTGACCTTACTTTTTAAACAAACTTCTATGTAGTTTTTGAAAATCATTATTTTGTTCATACAAGTTTTTTTTGAGCCACTGATTGATGATGTTTTCATACTTCCTTGGCTGTTTCTGCCAGTCCTGGTGCCACCTAAGGTTGGAAATCTCATTTGAATAGTTTTGTCCTACACTTCGTTTCCAGTTGATAAACTGTTCCTTATTGTATTGGTGAACAGAAGCAGAAACTTTTGGGTAGTCTACAATGGAGCGAAGCTTTTGATCCAAAGAATAAGTAATTTCTGGATATTTCATAGCAATGTTTGTTAGTTCATCAGGGTCTGAAGAAAGATCTGAAATAAAAGGGATACTTGTGAAAATTTAACTGTTTTTAAATTAAAAATTTAAAGAATAGTATTATTCTGTAACAATAATGTATTAGATTTTTAGTTTTAATTCTTCTTAAACTAAGAAGGAAAAATTGCTCTTCATAAAGACAGCCTTTTGTGGAGTGATCCAGTATGTGACATTGCAAATGTTCACTTATTTGATTACTGGCTTTCTTTAGCATCACTATGTAGTTTATCATGTTATATATATACTTAAATATACACAATTACAAATTTACCGAAGAGTTGAGGAGGTACTGAAATACCATCTGAGTAGGCGATATATTTCCACTGGTGAGTTCGGAGCATGTAGGTGGAAGCGTTCACGTTGCATCCATGGAATTCACTCAGAATCCAGGATGGGTGCAGGTTTTTGAAGCCATGTTTATTCTGAAATGTCTCTGCTGCTAATGGCAATAAAGAGTATCCACTTAGATTCTGAAGCAGAGGAATTCCAGCAATATCTGGAGAATAACAAAGAATCACACAATGTTTTAAAATAAGTCATTCTTTCAGAGCTGTGCATTCACTAAACAACATCACTAAAGAGCAAAGAGTCAAGAGATTGTATATGAATTTTATAAACTGCCTAGATCCAAATACTGATGACAATGTGGTCATGAGTATGTTATTAACCATGCTAACCTCAGTTTTCTCTTCTATAAAAGGGGAATAACACTAGCACTTGTTTCTATAGCACTTGTTTTGCATCTTAAATTTCAACAGCCACTGTAGTAAGATGGTTTATTAAATAGGAACACCAAGAGTTTTGTTTTTTGGTTTTTGGGTCACACCGGGCAGTGCTCAGGGGTTCCTCTTGGCCTCTACACTCAGAAATTGCTCCTGGCAGGCTCGTGGGACCATATGGGATGCCGGGACTTGAACCACCATCCTTCTGCATGCAAGGCAAACGTTCTACCTCCATGCTAACTCTCCGGCCCCCAGAGTTTTCCTATTTAATATCTTTCTAAGTGCAGACCTGGCTGCACTTAGGGGTTACTCCTGGCTCTGCACTTATAAATCACTCCTGGCCAGCTCAGGGGACCATATGGGATGTTGAGGATCGAACCCAGGTTGGCCACATAAATGGCAAACCCTCTACCCGCAGTACTATCCCTCTGTTTTTTGAATTACTTTTATGTAACATTCCCAAGGTCCAAGAATAGAAGGGAAGAGAAAAGCTGGCTTGTGGGTTTGAGAATGCAATTCTGTGATCTTTGTGTATAAATTAATATAAAACAATGTAGTTTTAGATGATAAAGGATCTGAGAAATTCTATTAATAGATTATGCCTTATATCTTTTAAGCTCCTATTAGACTAAAACAATCACAAAACATGTCCTTTGTAGATACTTGATCAAGATATACTTATTACTCACAGGTGAAATAGAACATAAAGTTTCACAGGTCTAATTTTAGAGTTAGTCACTACAAAGTAGTTTTAAATTCTCCCAGTTCTGAGCAATTCTATTTTAAAAATTTATTTCTATTTATTAAATTTTGTTTTAATAAAGAATTTAAATGAATACCCTGAGATACACAGTAACAAAGTTGTTCATGATTAAATTTCAATCATACAATGTATAACACCCACTGCACATTTCCTGCCATTAATGTGCCCAGATTTTTTCCTGCCCTTCCACTGTCCTCTCCCCACCTGCCTCAGACATTTTTCTTCCCTCTTTCCCATTTCTTTTTTTTCCTTTAACACTGTGGTTTTCAATATTCATCTTGAAGGGTATCATACATATCACTTTATCTCCTTTCAGCACCCAGTTCTTGTCCAAAGTGATCATTTCCAACTATCATTGTCATAGTTGTCCCTTCTCTGCACTAACGCACTCTCTGCTATTTGTGGCAAGCTTTCTACCAAGAACAGTTTCTCCTGTTCCTTGTCTCTATTGTCTCTAGATATTTAATATCATACTATCTCTTTCGTTTTATATATCCCACAAATGAGTGTGATCATTCTACATCTATCCCCCTCTGACAGATTTCGCTCAACATATTCTCTATACCCATCCACGTATAAGCAAATTTCATGACTTCATTTTTTCCTAAGAGCTGCATAGTATTCCATTGTGTAGATGTACCATAGTTTCTTTATCAACTCATCTGTTCTCAGACACTTGGTTGTTTCCAGATTCTGGTTATCATGACTAGTGCTGTAATGAACATAAGAATGCAGAGGACTTTTCTGCATTGAGTTTTTGGGTTCCTAGGGCATATTTCTAGGAGTGCTATAAGAAATTCAGTTTACAACACTGAGATGCATTTTGCTTTTAATGCATGTGCATAACTTCCATTAATGTTCTTTCTGTCAATGTTTTACTTTTATTTTTATGCCTGTTGTATAAATCTGAGTCTTGACACTTTAATGGAAAGATCTTGCTTTGTGATGACGTCACATCAAATGTGAAGTAAAGATGGCTAAATTGTTTGGAAAAAAAAAGAAATTCAGTTTTCAAAGGGTGTATTAAACACCAGAATTATCTATGCCTTGTAGGTTAGTAAAATGTTTCAACAAGACAAAAGATTCAATTTGTCCCTAAAACCTTATATCATTGTTAGTATTCTTTTACTCAAAAATAATGTGCTGGTTTTGACAATAGATACATGATCTCAAGAAACATGATAAACATCTATAGTTTTATAGCCAACATTTTTCTTTATAATAATGTGAATTATTACAAAGATAATAAATAATAATAATAATAATAATAATAATTTTGGGGCCACACCTGGTGGTGCTCAGACCTTACTCTGGTTCTACACTCAGGGATCACTTGCTCATTCTCAGTGGGGTCGGGGGACCATATGCAGTGCCAGGTACTGAGTCAACCTTGTATAGGGCAAGCACATTGTATAGTGTAGTAACATTTTAGCCCTATCACTGTTTATGTATTAAAGATGAATAGTATATGGTATTTATGTTTCTCTGGATAAATTATGTCACTAAACTTAATTTCCTATAGGCCCAAAGGACGATTTTTTAATTTTTATTTTTAATAATTTTTTATTGAAACTATTGTGAATTACAAGTCCTTCATAGTTGGATTTCAGGCATATAGTGACAGTAAATTAGGGCCATTCCCATCACCAGTGCTGACCTCCCTCCAACAAAGTTCCCAGCGTGCATTCTATTCCTCCACCCTTAGCCCCCTGGCCTGCCAGTGCAACAGGTCTATTTTAAGTATAGATTGTTATAGTTTGGATCTTTTGATTCTACTGTTGTTGACTTTGGTGTGGGTATTTAGTTCTGTCCTTTTTATCTCCACCAATGAACCTGAGGGGCCCGGAGAGATAGCACAGTGGCGTTTGCCTTGCAAGCAGCCGATCCAGGACCAAAGGTGGTTGGTTCGAATCCCGGTGTCCCATATCCCGGTGTCCCATATGGTCCCTCGTGCCTGCCAGGAGCTATTTCTGAGCAGACAGCCAGGAATAACCCCTGAGCACTGCCGGGTGTAGCCCAAAAACCAAAAACCAAAAAAAAAAAAAAAAAAACCAAAAAAAAAAAAAAAAACAAAAAAACCAATGAACCTGAGACCACTTGGCCCCTGGCCCCTATCTTCTTTATTTTTTTCCTTCTTAATTTTGTAGAAAATATGAATTTTATAGAAATATGAAGTAAAAATAAGTAATTCATGTCCCAAGGTTCTATGAGAAAGGCAGGAGCCCCATATCTAGAAGATAAAATTAAATTGAAGAAAAAAAAGGGGGGGGAACAGGTAGGGTTTTGTTTGTTTTCTTTTGGAAAGGTGCAACAAATGTTGAGGAAATTAGAAAAGAAATGCCCTTGGCCTAAAAAAAAAAACCAGCGTCTCTCTACCCATGAAGCATTCTGTCATAAGACCAACTCCAGGCTCCAGGCATACTAATAATCCAATCCCAAGGCAAAGGACATGACCTCACCATTTTAAAAAATAGCTAAGCAAGTGGATCTGGAGGGATAGTGTAATGGGTAGGGTTTGTGCCTTGATGTGGCCTACTAGATTTGAGCACTGCCAGGAGTTATTCCTGGACAAAGAGTAGGCCCAGCTGTGGCCCCAGAACTAAAATCACCACCACTACCAACAATAACAACAACAAACAACAACCAAAAAACTCCCCCAAAAAATAGCTGAGCAATATTCCAGTGTGTTTATACACATCATTCTTTTTTTTTTTTTTTTTTTTTTTGGTTTTTGGGTCACACCTGGCAGTGCTCAGGGGTTATTCCTGGCTCCAGGCTCAGAAATTGCTCCTGGCAGGCACAGGGGACCATATGGGGCGCCGGGATTCGAACCGATGACCTCCTGCATGAAAGGCAAACGCCTTACCTCCATGCTATCTCTCCGGCCCCTGTACACATCATTCTTACCCAATCATCTGTAAATAGGCACTCCTATGGTTCTGGTAGTCAGCTGGGATAAATATTCTGATGATATTTGTCAAATTGCACAGGAAAAATCAGTGCTTAAGCCCAGCACATTTGGTGCTTGAGGCCACCATGGTCACCCAGCAGTGCTGAGAGGCTATGGATGTCACACCTGGAGGTGTCTGGGAGTCTCTGGGATTATACCTAGAGGTGCTTTGAGGCCTTGCATATGGTAGTCATGATCTGCTGGCTCCAGTGGTATCTCTCTGACCCCCCCATTTTTTTTTTAACTGCTTTGATTCCTACCTGGTGTCTGGTCCCATGTGGTAATGCACATACATAAATATCACATATAAACTTCTTACAAAAATAGAAACGAGAAAAATTACAAGGTTCAACAAGAAACTGATGAAGTGAGAGAGTGGCAGGAATATGCCTGAGTGATAATTGCTTTGGGACAAACGATCAACAAATGATGACAAATAAGAATATACAAAGGTAAATTAATACCGGAGTGCTCTAAAATTTACAGAATGTTATATGAATTAAAGAGTAAAGGAATGGGCATTGATAAAAATTAACTGGATAATATTTATGAACCTGGAATCAATTCTATTTAAGTGGGAAAGTAACTTAGAAGGAAAGATAAAACAAGCTCTTATTTTTTGGAAGTAAAAACAGGCTTTATTTAAAGATACTTAGGAAGGGGAGGGAGAAAATAAGAAAGGGAGAGAGTAACATGCTCAAGAAAGAATGCAGGCTTCTCCAAAAGTGGAGAGAGCCCCAGTATTCAACCCAGAATAAAAGTAGGAAAGTGCACATCTTCAGAGGGAAGATACGGGGTTGGATGTACAAGTGTGCCAAAGAAGACATGTATCACATTCTTTTTATGTTAAAAGTTTATTTCAAAGGATATACCCTTTCAGTAATAATGCTGCAAACTAGAGTGAATAAAAGGGAGTGGGGGAGGGAGATAGAGAGATAGAGGAAGAGAGAAAGGCTTAGGAGGGGAGGTAAACTGGGGACATTGGTGGTGGAAAAGTACACTGGTGAAGAATGAGTGTTGGAACATTGTATGACAAACTCAATAATGAACAACTTTGTGTATCTCATGGCAGTTCCAAAAAAAAAAAAAAAAGATTATTTAGCTAGGCCCAAGCAACAGTACAGTAGAATGTAGGTAAGGTGCTTGCCTTGTATGTGGCCCACCTGAATTCAACACTCATATATGCCTAAATAGCATAAAAATGTTCACCTTTTACTTGACTACAGCTATCTATAAATCCATGGTACTTTATTATTAAAATAATAAAAATCACTATTATTATTTTGGCTTTTGGGTCACTCAACTGTGCTTGGGGCTTATTCCTAGCTCTGTACTCAAGAATTACTCCTGGCAGTGCTTGGGGGAACATATTGGATGCCAGTGATTGAACAGGAGACAGCAGCAAGCAAAGCAATTATACTGCTGTCTGTGTTATTTGTCTGGGCCCAAAGATATGAACTTTGTGTTTATTTGCAACACTTATCAGTGCTCAGACATTATTCCTGGTTCCTTGCTCAAGGCTCATTGGACCAATGTGGTGCCAGGGACAGAATCTGGGTCGCTGTATGCAAATCAAGTACCTGACCCACTCGATTATCAGTTTGGACCTCCATGGAACTTTTTGTAGTTGATAGTATTTTAGAACAAAGAAATTAAAGTACTTAAACACTGATTTAAAATTGTTTGCTAAATTATATATAAATGTAAAGTTCTCTTTAATTTACTCTTAGTACGAGAGTTGTGTTGTACTAATTTTTTTTAAACACTACTAAATATCCCTATTCAGTTATTTCTATCTTAGACCTATCATTACATTGATAGACATTACAGCCTGTAGAGCAAATAATAAAGATGCTTCAGAGGATACATTTATTTATAGCATTATGATTAAACTACTTTTCTGATCCTATATAGTTAGCAGTATCAAAATAGAGTAATCTAGAAGAAAAATGCTTCCATAAGTGATGGCAAAGAATGAAATTACATACAAGTCATATGAATATAGCCATGAATTGATATAAGGAATGGGCATTGATATAAATTAACTGTATATAACTTAACTCTCTAATCCTATCCTGATCATGTGATGTATATATATTTTTAATGTACCTTTTGGGGGTTTATTTTTCAGATACATCTATCAGTGCTCAGAGTTTACTCCTGGTTCTGAGTTCAGGGATCATTCCTGGCAGGGTAAGGGCACTGGCTCAAATCTGGATTGGCTTTGTCCATGGCAAGCACTCTGCCCACTGTATTATCACTCCAGACCATATCAACTAATTTTGGGGACCTTATACTACTAAATATAACTAGTGACTTACTCCTGGCTCTGTGCTCAGTGATAACTCCTGGTAGGACACAGAGGGCTAGATGTGGTATCAGGGATTGAACCCTGGTAGGTTACATGCAAGGTCTTATGGGTTCTATGTATCCAGACTCTGCCTGTAAACTATAAGGAAAATAACTGTGAAAACTGACATTTCAAGGAATATTATCCTCATTTGCAGATGGAGATTTAACTTGATTAAATGAGTTCTTAAGGTTATAAACAAGGCACTGGAGCTCTGATCAATTTGCTCATTCATTCTTGTGTATTGTCACAAATAAACATTTTCGTTACTACATTACTTACCAAGCATAGTAGGATAAATATCCACAAGAGAGACGGGATTTGATACTTGTAAACTGGCCTTAATTCCTGGTCCCATGATCAAGAATGGAACATGGGCACTGGCCTCATACATACTCATTTTATAAAACTGACGATGTTCCATGGCCAGTTCTCCGTGATCAGAGGTATATATCACAACAGTTTTCTGAAGAAGCTCTAATTGGCGAAGAGCCAAAATAATTTCACCTACAATATAAATCAAGATAAATCCTAATTTTCATTTAGTGCTCGCTTTGTTCTATTTTTCTTTTTTTTTTTTTTTTTTGAGTGGTGGATGGGTGGCATATCTAGCTATGCTGGGAAACCATGTGGTGTTATGGATCACACTGAGGAGAAAAAAAATAAGTAAAGGGATGAGGGAGAATGGGTCTGTTTTGTGGTTATTACAAATCTGGCAGAAGTAATGAGATTCTACAAGTACATTGTTTCGTCTCCTAGAAACTAAACTTCCTTACAATTATCTGTGACATGTGTACTTATGTTTAGCTGAAGACCAATTGTGGCTGAAAACAGGTAAAAAGCTTGATTTCAAGCAGGTAAAAAGTCTTTTAGGACCCTTTATACATGAGTAACTATCATGGCTTGAGAGATAATACAGGGATTAGGTGCATGGTTCATGTCACTTGACATTTGTTACTCTTCTGGCACTAGAAGCTCCTCACTGCACCCAAAGAATCTCCAGATGTAGTCCTGATGGCCCTTGAACACTGCTTGGTGATGCCTATGGTCTAGCACTCTGGGGTTCTGAAACAGCACTTAATTCTTCAGCCCTTTCATTAACACTGGTCTGGTTGACCAAAAATCACTGGGATTGGCCCCTAATTCTCTTGAGCACTGCTTGGGAGGACCCCCCACCTTGAAAATTTTTCACTAATTTAAAAACAATTAATATAGAAAATTTTTCACTAATTTAAAAACAATTAATATAGAAACAATTAATATAGAAAAGCTTTAATTTTTCTATTAAAACTCAAAACTGTCAAATATCTTATCATTTTCAACCTGAAATATCTAACTAAACAAATGTGGTAAGAAATTATCTGAGGATGTGTAGAAGTCACCAGATTGTTGGAAAAATATACTTTTCTTGATGCAATACTACCTACCAAGCATGGCATCTGTTTCTGCACACATAGCATAATAAAATGCTCTAATATTTTTTATTTCTTTTTGTGTAAATTTCCCAGTGCAGTTTTTTGTATACGAAGAATAATAATCTATAGAATGCATTTCTGACAGTGATGACCACTTTGGAATTTTGATGGCATTGTAAGACACCTGAAAAAAAAAGGAAGAAAAAAAACAAAAACAAAGGAACAGTATCCAGCAAACCAGCAACATTTAATTACATAGGATAGAAAATAATTCTATGCATTATTCAAAGAAAATAGTAAAGAAAATATGTATATAAAAATTGTTGAAATGGTCTAACAGCAAAAGACATTTAACCTTATTTAATTTAATCATGTCAACAAAAGGCATGTATTATATTAGTTTTCTTTTTCTCTTCTCTCTCTCTCTCTCTCTCTCTCTCTCTCTCTCTCTTTTTTTTTTTTTTTGGTTTTTGGGTCACACCCGTGATGTTAAGGTGTACTCCTGGCTAGGCACTCAGAAATCGCTCTTGGCTCGGAGGACAATATCGGAAGCCAGGGATCAATCCCAGGTCTGTCCTGGGTCAGCCACATGCAAGGCAAATGCCCTACCACTGTGCTATCACTGTGGCCCCTCATTCTCTCTTTTTAAGTAGAGGCCGCTCCTCGTGATGCTTTCAGCTCCAGAGACTACTCTATGCAGTGAAATGAGATTTGAGGCCTTGAGTGTAGGTTTTTGTTTTCGTTTTTGTTTTGTTTTTTGTTTTTTCAGGCCACACCCGTTAGATGCTCAGGGGTTACTCCTGGCTAAGCACTCAGAAATTGCCCCTGGCTTGGGGGGACCATATGGGACGCCGGAGGATCGAACCGCGGTCCTTCCTTGGCTAGCGCTTGCAAGGCAGACACCTTACCTGTAGCGCCACCTCACCGGCCCCTTGAGTGTAGGTTTATTGGTTTTGGGTTGGCAATGCAGTGCTGCTCAGTTCTGGAGACACTTGAGGGTCAACAGGTGAATAGCTAATAGAGCTGGAGGTGAGACCTGTGATGCCAGGGATTAAACTCAGAACCTTGTATAAACTAGGCACATACTCTGCTGTTTGTGCTATCTTCTTAGCCCTTAGTTTCATTTTCTCTTTTTAATGCATATTAAATAAAAACGTACATTTCAGACATAGCTATTTGTTTTAGCACGTTATTCCTTTAAAATTGTCCTTTAAGGAGCTGGAGAGATAGTGTTTGCCTTGCACGTGGCTGCCACGGGATGGATCCGGGTTTGACTCCTGACATCCCATATGGTCCCCAGAGCTTGCTAGAGGAGATTTCTGAGCGCAGAGCCAAGAGTAATTCCTTAGCACTGCCAGGTGTAGTCCCAAAACAAAACAAAACAGAATAAAATTGACCCTTTAGTTTTTATCAATTTGGCCTAATTTCATTTAATGAAAATATTTAATTTTCTAATTTTTCTTTAAATGTGATAATACAAAAAAGCAGTGGGCATTAGACCAATAACATACAGATACAATGCTCGTTTTTACTTTAGAACAGACATAGTGTACTTACCTTTTTTTGAGGGGGACCAACACCCATTGGTGCTCAAGTTTAACTCCCAGCTCTGTGTTCAGAAATGACTCCTGGTGAGGGTTAGGGGACCAATTGTAGTGCTAGAGCCTGAATGAGTCAGCTGCATGCAAGGCAAGCTCCCTAACCACTGTACTAGCTCACAGTTTCTGTGCTTACCTTTTTAAGCCAATAAGAAGATGTGAGAAATGTTGAAGCTCCAAAATTTTCTCCTGAAGATGGTGATGGGTAAGGGTGAGGTAAATTTAGCCCCAAGTATAGAACAAATGGTTGAGTAGAATTAATTGCTTCCTTTCTTAACCAGTTTACTGCACTGTCTGTATTCTTCCAGTCCTTTTCCATTATTCTTACTTCGGTCTCTTTAGGGATAAGTTTAGCCATAGGTCTCCCTTCTTGTCTCAGTAAAAAAGGAACATCTCTTGTCCATGCTTCCACACGATTGCTGAGGGGGGAAAAACACAGGTGTATTGAGAAGTAAGAAAAACTCTTCAAGAAATGACTAAGAAATATGCAGAAGCAGAATGGAAAACAATTTTTAGGAACTGACATTAAAGCAATGGTAGACAGTGATCTGAAGAGAGCTCTGGGAACTATTTCAAATCAGGAGTTTTCTAGTCATCAGAAGCAAGAAAACAGAAACACCAGGAACTTTCCGACTGCCATGAAGAAGCGTGTAGGGAGTGTATCCAAAATTATGCAAGCTGAGATACCAAATAGCAATAAAATAATGAAAAATCTTATAAACTGATCAAAGAAATAGAGATCTTTCTCTGTTGTAAGGTAAAGAATAAAATGAACTCACTGTGCAGAAGACTGATCTATAGACATATGTGATTTGAGATTATAAATTAAAAGTCACTAGGCAGCAGAATTCAAAGAGGATGAGTTCTGTGTGACTCAGAGTTATGTGGCTCTCCATCCTCATGGAAAACTTCTGTTAGTAGTCTAGAAGCCTAACAGGGAATAAGAAGCATGATGTTAGCAGCGCATGATTTTCTTCCTTTTGCTTTTTGTCAGGTTAAGATATTTTCGATAGTTTTCTTGCACTTAGAAGTAAGCCTGTAGTTTGCTTTTGTGGATGTGATTAAAAAATGACAACTATAACTTGGCTTTGAAAAAAATTAAGATGCATGAATTCAGTAAAGATATATACACACATATGTTTCTCACTGTATCTATAAATGCACAGTTACAATGGTAGTAGGATAAAGTGACAAGGGATTTTATTTTAGATTTTAAAGTTTTAGCTAGGCAACTTAAGACAACAACTTAAGTTCCTCTCTGATGTCATTATAATATGCTCCATTAGATCAGAGATTTTTGTGATTTGACACAAAGCAGTATCTGATATATAGTAAATGTTTTAATAACAATTTCTGAATGGGTATTGCAAACATCTACTTTCTTTTATAACTTAAAGAGAATCATCTTTCAGTCAGTACTTAAAGTATTATTATATAACACTCAATTACTTTATTCTAGTGTCCTTATCTTAGAAATATAATTTAAAAGTATTGTTATAAACTCTATTACCTCCTTATGTTATACTCTTCCAAATTAACACCTGACTTTGTCACTTCTCAAAAAAATCCTGATGTATTAGCATCAGTTGATTCGGAATCATTAGAAAATAGAATCAACCAGACACAAAATTCAACATGAAGCAGTTACTTTAAGTGTGCCATTCCTAAGGCCATAATAAAGAGCATAAAACAGTTAGCTTTAATTTATGGTTCTGAACTAGAGAGGTATGAAGTTTCTTGCCAGTGAATTTCAAGAAACCTTAATATCAAGATGTGATCTGAAATTTTCCTATACATGGCTATACATGGAATCTATTATGTTAAGTGAAATAAGTCAGAGGGAGAGAGATAGACACAGAACAGTCTCACTCATTTATGGGTTTTAAGAAAAATTAAAGGGGCCGGCGAGGTGGTGCTAGAGGTAAGGTGTCTGCCTTGCAAGCGCTAGCCAAGGAAGGACCGCGGTTCGATCCCCCGGCGTCCCATATGGTCCCCCCAAGCCAGGGGCGATTTCTGAGCGCTTAGCCAGGAGTAACCCTGAGCGTCAAACGGGTGTGACCCGAAAAACAAAAAAACAAAAAAACAAACAAACAAAAAAATTAAAGACATTACTGTAGGGCCGGGCGGTGGCGCAAGAGGTAAGGTGCCTGCCTTGCCTGCGCTAGCCTTGGACGGACCGCGGTTCGATCCCCCGGTGTCCCATATGGTCCCCCAAGCCAGGAGCAACTTCTGAGCGCATAGCCAGGAGTAACCCCTGAGCGTCAACGGGTGTGGCCCAAAAACCAAAAAAAAAAAAAAAAAAAAGACATTACTGTAGTAAGACCCAGAGACAATAGAGTTAAGGGCTGGAAGGGCTGGAAGGACTGGCTCACAATTTGAAGCTCCCCACAAAGAGTGGTGAACTCTGTTAGGGAAATAACTACACTAACAAATAATATGACAATGTTAAAGAATGAGAGAAGTGGAATGCCTGTTGGGAATACAGACAGGGGTGGGGGGGTCAATGGTGGGGGGAATGATGCACTGGTGATGGGGGTGTTCTGTTTATAACTGAAACCCAACTACAAACATGCTTGTAATCATGGTGCTTAAATAAAAGATTTATAATAAAAAAAAGAGAGAGAAGAGCGGAGGAGAAGCAAAATGTCTGCAAAAGAGGTAGGTGGGGAAGGGCAGGTGGAAGGAGACTGGGGACACCAGTAGTGGGAAATGTACTGCAAACCAAAGTGTCTTGAAAAAAAAATGGAAGAGAGAGAAAGTGCGAGGGAGAGAATGAGATAGAGAGATAGAAATAGAGAGAAGAAAAATGTATGCCCCAGAGACAGGCAGGGGAGAGGGCAAATGGAGACACTGGTGACTGGAAATGTACAATGGTGAAATTTGTTGCATATTGTGATTGTAACTCAATCATAAATAACGTTATCTGTAAAAACATATAGAACAACTATTATCAATAATTTTGTAACCACGATGTTTAAAAAAAAAGTAAAGTCAGAAAAGAGGCAGAAGCCCCCTCCAATGCCAAAACCTCTGAGTGTAGTATAAACCTGTTGTATTAAATAAATAACGATGGAGCTGGATGGCGGTGGATTGCGATGGATTTCTTTCTGCCATCCCAGGCCACGTGGCTTCGCAACCCCATCCAGCCGGCGAGTCCCAGGCCCAGGTGAAAGGCGGAAATCAGACTCATCCAGTGACAGGCATCAGGAAGCATTAACTTTATTCATGCCCTATTCACCACACGTGTGTGGCCTATCTCATAACCTTTTAAGCATTCAGCCATTCTAGGCTACCCTGCGTTTAAACCCTTTCAGCCATCTTCCCCTTGGCCTCCATCCTGGTCCAAAACCAAAAGAGGCAGAGACCCTAAAGCCAGAGAGCTCAGCAGGGCCGAAAGGGCCCGAATCCCCTTGGTCCAAGGCTTATCTAACTTTTCCAAGACCCCTCCCAGGAATGGGCCGGGTCTTGCAGGTAAGGTCACACCTAATATCTGGTTCCCAAGACCCCTCCCAGAAATGGGTGGGTCTTAGGTATCTACACCAAATTCAGGGTCTCAGGTCCACTACATAAACCAAAAATGCCTGTTCTTGTTCAAGTTTCTGTAATGCTGAAATTCAAGATCCAAGATGCTATCAAAGGTCAACCACAAAGGGCCAGAGTGATAGCATTTTTTGTTTACATATGGTCAACAGAGTTTTGATTCCTGACATACCATCTGGTCCCTTGAGCCTGCTAGGAATAATTTCTGAGCACAGAGCTAGGAGTAACCCCTGAAAGCCACTGGGTGTGGCACAAAAACCAAAAATAAAATCTCATCAATGAAAGTGGGCTTTCAACAGACAGTATCTCAGGGCCACTATTATTTAAATTTAAATTTCATTTCATTCTCACAACAAAGTTAATTTCACTTTGATACTGTGCTCAAGATTATACTATTAAAGTTTAGAAGTGAATAGCAGGCAATCTGACTGAATATCTTTATGCGTATTTGGCTGCCTGGTTTTTGAGAATCTAGCAAAATTAAAATAAATTCAACAGCCTCACTGGAGAGATGTGGCAAAAGCAAGTCATAAAAAAGACTTTAACAGCAGGTTGTAAAGGTAATAACAAAGTCACCATTAAATAGCACATTAAAAATAAGTCAGAGGTTGAACAATTTTATACACAGTATTATAGACCTTTAATGTTTTAGAAAAATAGATTCATATTAGAATCTTTCTTTATTGCTTTTTTTTTTTTTGGTCACACCCAGATGTGCCTGATCAAGGCTTACTCCTAGCTCTGCATTCAAAGATCACTCTTGGTGGTGCTTGGTGGCCTATCTGTGCACTAGGAATGCATACATATAGGGCAAGTACCTTAAGTCTTGTATTACTCCTCCAGCCTACACAAACACTTTTTAACATTTTAATTCCTTTTTGGTAGGGTTGTGTCATAACTGGCAGTGTTCAGGGCTTACTCCTGGTGTTATACTTGGGATCACTCCTGCCAGTGCTCAGTGACCATAGTACTGGAGATTGAACACTTATCATCTGCATGTAAGCAAGAGCCTCATTATTTGTACACTCCAGACATTTTAGTTTGGGGTGAGGGAGCACACTCAGTGGTGCTCAGGGGTTACTCTGGTTCTGCACTTAGAAATCACTCCTGGCAGGCTTGGGGACCATATGGAATGCTGGGAATTGAATCCAGGTCCGTCTCGGGTTGGCTTCATGAAAGGCAAACATCCTATCACTGTGCTATCTCTCTGGCCCCAGAATTTTTAATATTTTAAGCAACTTTCATATTTTAAGAAGAAAGTTTTAAAATATTAAAAAAATTAAGTTAAAATTTTAAATAAAGTTAAAAACTAAACAAAATTGAAGGATGAACGATTTGTATTCACCACTGTAGAAAATAGTCAAAGAGAATACATGTATATGCTATAGGAGTGAGTCACCCATTAGAATTATTTTTTTATTTCTTTTCTTAATTTTTTTTTACCTAAGAGAGTGATGTCCTGTCGTATAGTCCAGTTTTCCATATCTTTGTGTCTGGTAGCCATACTTGCCCATGACATCCATCCATGTTGTGTAATTTGGATTCAGGCCCTTAAAGTTATTCCAAGACTCTGTTAAATGTGTGAAAAGGCCACTCCACATTGCTGGGAAAAGTCAAAAGAAACTAGAGTAAGTATAAAGCATAGTTTGTTTTTATTGATAATCACTCCATGAGGATAAAACCCCCAATGGTTTAGGGCTCATGTTCTGGAATAAAACATACTTGCATTTGAGCAAGGAGTTTTATTTCCATTTTACAAGTGAATCTCTAAACTTAAAGATTAACCTGCTTCACACAAATGCACCCAGCGGCACTCAGGGATTACTCCTGGCTCTGTGCTCAGAAATCGCTCCTGGCAGGATCCGGGGACCACATGGGATGCCCTGGATCTGTCCTGGGTCAGCTGCGTGCAAGGCAAATGCCCTATTGCTGTGCTATCACTCTGGCCCCATGCAGCTGCTATTAACTATAAAGCCTATCTGACTTAAGACTTTGTTGCTGCTGTTGTTTATTTGTTTGTTTGGGCTACACCCAGCAGTGCTCTGAGCTTAGGAATCACTCCTGGAAGGGTATAGGGGAACATAAGGAATGCCGGGGATCAAATCTGGGTCAGCTGTACGCAAGGCAAGCACCCCTGAGTCACTTTAATCATAAAAAATAAACAATAAGCATTGTTTTCTTGCCTATCATTCATTCACATACCACATATCAAACACTCCTACATATATACTTCACACATAACACATATCACACACAACAAACATATATAACACACACACATGAATGGCAGTCATTGTTCCTTCAGATGCCAAAGAAAACTTCCCAGTGGGTCTGCTTTTCCTGGAAAACTGGAAAAGTTATGCAAAAAAATGAAACTGGGTGTCAAGATATTAAGCTTAGTGACTAAAGGACCTATTTTGGTAAGTGAAGCTGCTAGTATGGTCCCTGATGGCTCTCTTTGTGCCTGGTTACTCTGCTGTCAGTCATTACTGGTACTGCTCTCTCCTTTCCTTTCTCCTCTCTCTCCTTCCCTTCCCTTCCTTCCTTTTTATTTTTGAAGCCATAAGTGGCAGTGCTCAGAGGTTACTCCTGGCTCTCTATCCAGGAATTACTCTTGTAGAGCCCAGGTGACAATATGGGATGCCAGGTTGGCTGTGTGCAAGGCAAATGTTCTATTTACTGTACTCTTGTTCGGGCCCCTACTACAGTGATTTTTATTTTTTTTTTTTAACTACAGTGATTTCTAACCACAGCAAATATGTGGTGCTTAGACTGTGATTAAAGGTGCAACACAGAAAGCATGTGTTGCAAGCATTGCAACTGAAGGAGTGTCACTTCCAGCAAGATTCTTAGACAGGTGTGTGCTCTGACTGTGAATACATGTTAGAGTGTGGCTACTTTTTATATAACATACTTTTTACAATAATATCAATGTGTTCATACCTGCACGTGATGGACAACAGATCGGAGAGTTTGTGTAGGCATTCAGAAAGGAAGTGCCATGTACTTTCATGTAGTTGATATAAGGAAGTTTCACTACCTGATTTCCTGGATCAAAGGTTAGTCTTCCATCCTGGAAAAGAAAAATATCAGGTTGATGACAATAACTAAGGAAGAAAATTATTTTCTTTAATGCTAACCACAAAATTCACAAATAGAAAAAGGCTTTCTATGTGATTTTAAGAAGTAGGGTCCAGTGACATAAAGTGGAAGAGGGTGCATGCCTTCCTGGAACCACATAATTTCATCCCCAGCACCACCCAAGGATTCCACCATAAATCCACACTAATTCCAACCATACAAATAATTTAAGGAACATATGTTAGAGATAACAGTAAAAGGTAAGCACAGAGCTGATTAAGAAAACAGACAAATACAACTGAGTATATAATAACAGATGCTGATTTGGAGATATGTATTTTAAAATTAAACTGGAAAATAAAGAATTCTCCTTGATAAAAAGCAACGACAGAATCTTTTAATGCTATGTACAATTTTAAAATAATTACAAGTAAGGTACAGTTTAAAAAATGAGCCAGTCCAAAATATAGGCATAAACAAGCTCTTCAAGCCTGAGCTTTCCAAATAAATAAGTATTCTTTTGAAAACAAATAGGAACCTGGAGGTCAGGAAAAATCTCTCCTCGTGAAATAAATTTGGGACTCTTTAGCATAGTTAAATATTGAAACTTGAGACTGAAATCTTTTGGACAGAGTGGGAAAGAGAAAGGAAAGAAGCCAGTTGGGGACACTGGGTTCCAAAGAGGGAAAGAACAGAGTGGGAACCCAGAAAAACAGACAGTGAGTAACTATCACAAGATTATACCAGAAAGCCCAAAGAGAGCATGTCAGTTGTGTTGAGGGGGTACCAGAAATGAGGCTTGAAAATGGACATTGGAAAAGGCAGTATGAAGACAGCTGGTTGTTGATTCACAACTTGCAACTTGGTTTCACCCAAAGCAAAGATCATCCCTGGTTTCTTTGTATCTGTTTGTTTATAACTTGGTTTCACCCCAAACAGAGATTTTTCCTACTTATCATCTTGTTTTACATGTCTCAAGCATACCTGGGTAGAACTGGCTCAGGATGGGCTTTTTGTCCTTACTTCCCCCATCTTGGCTGGGGTGGTCTCTCTACTCAATAAAAACTGCAGTTCTGGCAAACAGGTCTCTCCCACTCTCTTGTTCAACAAGGCAGAAAGCTACCCTCTTAGCTTGGTTTGGATTATTTCCAGAGGCACCCCGTGATCCAGACCCACTTTCCCAAGGTGGGATCATGGCGTGTGGAACCTCTACAGTTGGTGATGATGACAAGAACAGTTCCAATGGAGCAGGTCAGAACAGTTCCAAAGGAGCATGACAGAGAGGGACAGCAAAATCTTATTTATTTTAGTTTTGGGATTACATCCAATGGAATTCAGGGCTTATTCTCACCTCTGTGCTCAGGGGACCATATGGGGTTCCAGAGATTGAACCTAGGTCAGCCACATGCGAAGCAAGCGATTATACTGTTATGTCAGCCCTAGACAAAAAAAATTTAAACAGAGAAAAGAGAGTAAGTGGAAAGATAGCAGGTAAACGAGCTTTTGAGAGAAGTTATTTTGCAACAGGAAACAGGATGATAGAAATTTATATTAGTTACCTGAAAGAGTATGGGAGAAGATCCATATTTTTTGAGTGGGGGGCCACATGGCTGTGTTCAGAGACTATTCTTAGTTTTGTGATCAGGAATAGCCACTGGCAGTCCTCAAGGACCATATGCAGTGCTGGGTTAGAATTAGAGTTGGCTGAAGGAGTAACATGTAAGGAAAGTATCTTACCTCCTATGATATCAGATTCTTTAATTCCTAAACAAGAGTTCTTTATTTTATTTTTCATGTACCAGGTACTGAACACTGAGCCACATTCCCAGGTCAAGGCTTTTTTTTTTTTTTTTTTTGTCTTTGGGCCACACCTGGTGATGCTCAGGGGGTTACTCCTGGCTCTGTGCTCAGAAATTGCTCCTGGCTTGGGGGAACATATCAGACACTGAGGATTGAATCCAGGTTTGTCCTGGGTTAGCTTCATGCAAGGCAAATGCCTTACTGCTGTGCTATCGCTCCAGTCCTAAGGTTTCTGTCTTTTCTTTTCTTTTCTTTTCTTTCTTTCTTCTTTCTTTCTTTCTTTCTTCTTTCTTTCTTTCTTTCTTTCTTTCTTTCTTTCTTTCTTTCTTTCTTTCTTTTCTTTCTTTTTTCTTTCTTCTTTTCTTTCTTTCTTCTTTCTTCCTTTTCTTCTTTCTTTCTCTTTCTTTCTTTCTTTCTTCTTCCTTCTTTCTTCCTCTTTCTTTTCTTTCTTTCTTTCTTTCTTTTTTCTTTTTTTCTTTCTTTCTTTCTTTCTTTCTTTCTCTTTCTTTCCTTCTCTCTCTCCTTCTCTTCCTTCTTCCTTCCTTCCTTCCTTCTTCCTTCCTTCCTTCCTTCTTCTTCCTTCTTTCTTTCTTTCTTTCTTTTCTTTCTTTCTTTCTTTCTTTTTTCTTTCTTTCTTTCTTTCTTTCTTTCTTTCTTTCTTTCTTTCCTTTCTTTCCTTCCTTCCTTCCTTCCTTCCTTCCTTCCTTCCTTCCTTCCTTCCTTCCTTTCTTCTTCTTTCTTTCTTTTTCTTTTTCTTTCTTTTCTTTCTTTCTTTCTTTCTTTCTTTTCTTTCTTTTCTTTCTTCTTTTTGGTTTTTGGGTCACACCCAGCAGCGCTCTGGGGTTACTCCTGGCTCAGAAATCCCTCCTGGCAGGCTCAGGGGACCATATGGGATGCTGGGATTCGAACCACCGAATTTGAAAAGACAAATGCCTTACTTCTCCAGCTCCAAGGCTTCTTTTTTAATGACAAAAATTAGAATGTTTTCACATGAAACAATTCTTAGTTATTTGCCACGCAAATAACTATGGCTTTCATGTAGATGAGGTAGGAGGCCCAAACAAAATTACATGTATTCCCCTCATAAACATTTTTTTTTTTTTTTGGTTTTTCGGGCCACACCCGTTTGATGCTCAGGGGTTACTCCTGGCTAAGTGCTCAGAAATCGCCCCTGGCTTGGGGGACCATATGGGACGCCGGGGAATCGAACCGCGGTCCTTCCTTGGCTACCTCTAGTGCCACCTTGCCGGCCCCAAACATTTCCTTAAGAACATCGGGCCCAGAGAGATAGCACAGCAGCGTTTGCCTTGCAAGCAGCCGATCCAGGACCAAAGGTGGTTGGTTCGAATCCCGGTGTCCCATATGGTCCCCGTGCCTGCCAGGAGCTATTTCTGAGCAGACAGCCAGGAGTAACCCCTGAGCACCGCCGGGTGTGACCCAAAAACAAAACAAAACAAAACAAACAAAACAAAAGAACATCATCTTAAATACTTAGGAACTTATCTTCAAAAAATGCTAAATACAGGGCCAGAGTAATAGTACAGAAGATAGGGCTTTAATAGATGCTAATCTGGGTTTGATCCCAGCACCTTATATGGTCCCCTTAGCAAGCCAAGAGTGATTTCTGAGTATAGAGTCAGGAGTAAGCCCTGAGCACAGCCAGGTGTAGTCCCAAAACAAAACAAAACAAAAACATCACATAGCTATATGTCTAGCTTACCTTTTTTTTTTTTTTTTTTTTTGGCACATGGGCATTTATGGTCACTACCTGGACTTGAGATACTCAGACACCCTGACATCACTGCATGAAGGTGTGGAGCAGAAGACGTGACAAAGGCGTTGTGTTCTATATAATTCAAAGGTGATGTGTGGCCTCCAATTCCTAAGATCTAGATTTTTTTAAACTGCTCAAACTACCTTTTCAAAGGATTATTGAGGAAACTACCTCGCAAAGGACTGTTGAGTTCATGTATAATTCATGCATCAGAAAAAATTTATATTTACTATTGCTTGACTCATTTCTGACTGTACAATGTTTTCAATGGTATTGAAAGTAGGCTAGAAAAATCCATCTTTTTAAAGTGCAGAGTGGCAGGGATGAGGAGAGGGTGAGATGATACACATTCTATCTGACATCTGAAAAGTGATATAGGTCAAAACTATTGCCTCTAAGATATGAAAGACAGTTTAAAATCGGGTTGGGGCCACACCTGCCTATGATCAGGGCTTACTTTTGGTCCTAAGCTCAGGGATCATTTTGGTATGGACCATATGTGATGGCCAGGATCAAATGTGGGTCGGCTGTGTACAAGGAAGCTCCTAGATTACTCTACTATTGCTCTGGACCCCAAGACTTCTTTCTTTCTTTCCTTCCTTCCTCCCTCCCTCCCTCCCTCCCTCCCCCTCCTCCTTCCTTCCTTCCTTCTTCCTTCCCTTCCTTCCTTCCTTCCTTCCTTCCTTCCTTCCTCCCTCCCCCTCCCTCCCTCCTTCCCTCCCTCCCGCCCCCCAACCTGGGCCCAGGGGTTACTCCTGTCTCTGCTCAGAAATTGCTCCCGGCAGGCATGGGGGACCATAAAGCATGCCGTGATTCGAACCAATGTCAGTCCTGGTCAGCCACTTGCAAGGTAAACGCCCTACCTCTGTGCTATCTCTCCAACCCCAACCCCAAAGCTTTCTTGAATTAGGGGAAGGTAGGCCGAATTATATCAATTAACAATTATGGCAATACAATAGAATCATATCTATATCTAGATAAAAATATTAATAACGTTAATTAACTTCTTTCACTTTCCATCCAAACCTTTAGTCTTGGGAAACCGGGCAAAGTGGGAAGTGGTGACTGGAAACTAACAACTGCTTGATGATGATGCAGAATGTTATTTCCCTACAAAGAATTCCAAAGGGGGTGTGTACTTCAAGGCTATTATTGGTGGGGAAATGACTCAATGAGAATAAATTAGTAACAAAACACCCGCAAAGGCTCTAGGAGCATGCACTTTTATCCTATTGCTTTCGGTGTATTCTATACATATATAGAAGATGATGTGACTATAGGGGTCTCAAAAATAAAATGCATTTCTTGGAGGGTTCTCAGAGAGATTGTACAGAAGGTAAAGTGGCAGACCTGGTTTCCATCCCTGGCACTCCCATAGGATCCGAGAGAGACCCACAAGGAATAAATCATTCTTGAGAGCAGAGCCAGGAGTAAAGCCCTGAGCATTGCCAGATGTGACCCCCAAAGACCCCATAACCATCAGAACGCTTCTCTCACTTTGCAGCGGGGCAAAGCTAGTTTAGAAAAGTTCTGATCCCCCAAACCGGCTGCAGAGGGGAAAAGCTGTGAGGAGGAGGGGATCCGGATCAGGAACATCTCTGGGTACTTACGAAAGAGTCGCTCACTACTAACACCACATTGGGCCGAGTCTCTGCAGCTTCTGCTTTCTGCAGAGCTGGTGGTGCAGCAACGACCGAGGAGGCGACGAGCGAATGCCACAGCCACAGCAGCATGTCAGTCAGAGATTCCCAGAGTGCCACCTCCACTTTCTAGGAACTCCCACAGGGTTAAGAAGCCAGCGGAGGGCTTAGAGGTCGCTCTTGGGTTTCCCAGTTGCTCCTCCCGCCCAAACTACAACTCCCATCAGGCTCGGCGAGAGAGCACCTCATGCGCAAGCGCACTTTCCGGCCTCGCTCACGTGACCGGAAGTACCAACGAGCGGACGTACCCCGATTACTTCCGACCACGTGAGCAAGGCCCGGGAAGTGCGCATGCGCCCTGCCTCCTACTTTGACGTTTGGCAGGCGCAGCATCTCTGACTGTCTCCCAGGTGGGTTCTGGTCGTTGTCGTTTTTTTGCAGAAATTGAAGCTTGGTTCCCGTTTGAAATGGTACTTACAGAGACTGGCTCAGGGGTCAGGGATCTTGGTTTAGGCCTGAGGAGATTGAGCTTTAGGCTGAACTGAACTGAGAGCTGGTGAGGTGGCAGTGCTTCTGTCACTTAAAGTTGAATATTGGGTGTTCTTGTTGGGGTCCCCTGCAAGATGGTGTAGGATGCGATAAGGATGCTCTTGGGGATCTCTCAAGGCAATTTCCAGCGAGCTCTATCTCATCGAGACTGTCTTTACCTGTGCTGTCAGGATTTGTTGGTGCTTCCTGGGGCTGTGGAGTGGGGCACAAGAATGAAAGTTGCAGGTTCTGCTATCATAACAAAGTGAATGAATGAGGGAAGTGGAAAGCCTGTCTAGAGTACATACAGGGGTGAGGTGGGGAGGAGGGAGATTTGGGACACTGGTGATGGGAAGGTTGCACTGGTGAAGGGGGTTGTTCTTTACATGACCGAAACTCAACTACAATCAAATTTGTAATCAAGGCGTTTACATAAAGATATTAATATAAAAAAGAAAGTTTCAGATTCTGGTGGGGGGGGTTAAAGCTTAAGTGTATCCCCTAGTAAAAACGAGAGAAATGCTGGGCAGTATGATATGTTAGGTTAATTGATGTAGGGATAGAATATTCTTGTTTTGCAGCAGAAAAAAACAAATCACTGGTCACTTGGCTGTTGAATTCCTTTGGAGGTCTGGAAGCTGCAGATTTCTACACTAGAGTCAAATTCCTTATATCCTTTTCATGGTTTCCAATATCTCATTTTCTCATCACTGAAGTCATGTTTAAATTTTATTGTTTTGAGTGATACACCCTGCGTTGTTTAAGAGTCATCTCTGCTGGTGCTCCAGTTCTTTGTGCTGGGAACCTAACTGGGCTGAGCAGGTCAATACTCTTCCCTGCCAACGTGTAATACTTTGATGGGAAAGGGAATTGCACTATTTATCTAACAAATAGTTAACCCTTAATGCCACTATCTGTTTTTTTTCTTTTTTTGGTTTTGGGTCACACCCGGCAGGCGCTCAGGGGTTACTACTTGCTCTGCGCTCAGAATTCACTCCTGACAGGCTTAGGGGACCACATGGGATGCCAGGACTTGAACTGGTTCTGTCCTGTATTGGCTGAGTGCAAGGCAAACACCTTACCGCTGTGCTATCGCTCCAGCCTCCAATATCAGACTTTTTGCATAAAATAATAAGGGAATAATTTTCATTTGCCTCACTTTAATCGTTTTATAGAACATAAAACTCAAGGATTATTACAGCCTATGGCTGCCCTGGGGGTTCATTTTTACAGTATTGAATAGTTTTTACCTTCAAGTCATTACACTATTCTCTCTTTAGTCAGTTACAAAATTTTATGGCATTCTGCTAAGATTGATTTCTATTAGTGCTTAGTTGTTAGTTAAGCAGTTATACACTCAGAGGAACATACTTGATATAATGGAAGGCAGTACAGGTGGGCTCTCTCCTTATCTCTCTGTTTCAAAAATTTGTGGAACTAATTTGGAATGCAAAAGACATATTACCAGGACTGGAGCAATAGCACAGTGGTAGGGCTTTTGCCTTGCATGTGGCTGACTCAAGATGGACCTCGTTTCGGTCCTGGCATCATATATAGCCCCTCCAGCCAGGAGCGATTTCTGAGCACATAGCCAAGAGTAATCCCTGAGTGTCACCGGGTGTGACCCAAAAACAAACAAACAAACAAAAAGACTGTTACCAAAAACATTGCTAAACATGTTAATAAAGAATAGGTTTACCATTTCTATGTAGAATATTGATTCTATGAACTTTTTACTCTGTCTTTATTTCTCGACAAATATTTTGAACTGGTCAAGGCAACAAGAACATGCTTTCCTTCCTCCCTTTTCCTTGACAGATTTAGTGGGAAAGGGTTAGAGCAGAATGGATGTTCTAGGATCCCAGAGACATAGCACTGGAAGAACCTTGAATGACTTCTAATTCTGCTTCCAATCTGACAATCAGTTTGCCCTGCAACATTCTTATCTAGTTGATTGTCCAGCCTGTGTAAAGATTTTCAGTGATGACAACCAGATTTTTTTGAACATCGCATCACATATTTGTACTTTTTTTTTTTAATTTTTGGGCCACACCTGGTGGTGCTCAGGGGTTACGTCTGCATCTGTGCTTAAAAATTGCTACTGGCAGGCTCAGGGGACAATATGGGATGCCTGGAATTGAACCAGGGTCCATCCTGTGTTGGCTGTATGCAAGGCATGTGCCCTACTGCTATGCTATCACTTCAGCCCCAAGATTGTGTGTGTGTGTGTGTGTGTGTGTGTGTGTGTGTGTGTCTGTGTCTGTGTGTTTCTCTCTGTGTGTGCATGCAGATGTCCATGTTTCTGACCTAGGTAGTAATAGGGGTACTGGTTACCTTCACCAGTGAATTAAGATCAGTATATTCTCTCTGAGAATTCTAGCACACCAGGACAAGTGATGTGTAAGGATGTGATTGTACAGATTTGTTTTATTTTATTTTAAGCCACACCAGCAGTGCTTATGGGTTCTACACTCAGAAATAACTCCTGGCAGGCTCTGGAGACCATATGGGATGCCTGGAGTCAAACCTGGGTTGGTTGTATACAAGACAAATGCCCTACCCACTGTGCTATCTCTCCAGTCCCCAGTTATACAGTGTTTATTATAAATTTTCTTAATTTGAACTGGTCAGTCTCCCTTTCCTTTTAACCATTCATTAGATCTTTTTGTGTCACATGCACGAATGAATCTCTCCTTTTAGCAACCTCACCTCTTTCACCAACCGTATCTCCATCTTTCCCACTTTTTCCAGGTTTTTTTTTTTTTTTTACCTTCTATAGCTTCAGGTTTCTTTATTATTTTGTTCACTCTTTTGTACTTTTATCCCCTGTTGGCTGAGTATTGCCAGGAGTTGCCTCCGGAGTACTGCTTGTGAGCTCACCTCAATATAATCAACAGCAACAGCAAGAACAAACAACTCAAAACAAAACAAAAGAAGTATAGGAAGTTGAATGATCAGTTAGTGTCTAAATGATATAATTTCAGTATTGTCTTCACCAGGTGTGATCCTGTGAATATTTGTTGGCTGTCTTCAATGCTTCAGAAACTGTTGGAAATAAAAGGGAGTAATTAAAATAGCCTTTCTTTCAAGAAATTTTCAGTCTTGTGGGAAACAAGCACACACATTCCGGTAAGTACATAGGGATATATATAAGGTTTCAAAAAGCAAATTTAATTGCCAAACAAACCAAAAACCAAATTGGCACATCTAAAAAAAAATCAAACCTCAGAATTGTTTATCAAGAGAAGAACGGAGTTTACACCTCCAACAAGATTACATTGATTGACACCAATACTGTTTGCACTCCAAGCTATACAATGCACATGACTAAAAAATAAAAAATGTAGGTCTCTATCTATCTATGAAATATAGTCTAAAAATTATAGAAGGACCCAAGTCTTCTGTGTCTTTAGAGAACCAAATGTTAACCAAGGTAATGTGTGCAGGCATGGAAAGAATTCAAAGAAGAAAAGAAATATAGTGCATAGGAGGTGGAGAGATGGTATAGGTACTTTATGTAAAGTTGGCCCTGGTTTGATCCCTGGTACTTCATATGGATGTGGGGCACTGGCCGCCAAAACTGACCCCTGAGCTTGGAGCCAGGAGTAAATCCTGTGTGATCCTAATACAAAAAACCAAAACACAAAAGAGACTGTGAAAGTTATTAGTAGTTATTAGATGGAGAAGACAAAATTAAGGACTAGAGTGAGGAAAAGAAATCATGCAGAGACAATTGCATGATTGTCTAAGTGATTTCTATAAACTGTGATATTGGTGCTGGAAAAGTTGATTCTTTTCTTTTTTTCTTATTTGTTTTGGAATGAACTTGTGTTGAAACTGCTTTGATTCCTTTTTTTTTTCAGCTTCATCATCTCTTGTTTGTATTTTCACTATTTTTTTGTGCCTTTTTGTTGACTCAATCAATTATTATAATTATTGATTTTTTAAAAAAATTTTGGTTTGGGTTATACCCAGCAGAGATCAGGGGTTACTCCTGGCTCTGCACTCAGCAATTACTCCTGGCAGGCTCGGGGGACCATATGGGGTGCTGGGGATAGAACCCAAGGCGAATGTGTGCAAGGCCAATGCCTAATGCACTATGCTATTGATCCAACACCCATAATTATTATTATTATTTTTTTTTTGCAGTTTTATATGCCGAAGATACTTTGGCATGAGAAAGTTATTTTGAAATTTGTTGGCCACTCTCATCAAGTTTTATAGACTATCAAAAATATTTTGAATTTGCACCTATAGAGCTATACATGATAATTTCAAGTAAAAGGTGTTTCTCAAATAAGAGCATATGAAGTATGTTGCTTCTGTCAGTGGTTTTCAACCTTTTTATCCTTGTGAATTGGCTGGACCACAACCTTTGAGAGCCACTGTTTTAAATGGAATGAGGTGGACCAGTGGCTTTTAATTTTTTCTGTCTGTAGGTTAGACTGGTAATTGAAAACAGTTGGCTTAAATTATAAACTTTTTTTTTTTTTTGTGGCGGGGGGATCATACCCGGCAGAGCTCAGCAGTTACTCCTGGCTCTACTTTCACGCTCCTGGCAGGCTCGGGGGACCATATGGGATGCCAGGATTCAAACCACCATCCTTCTGCATGCAAGGCAAACACTTTACCTCCATGTTATCTCTTCAGCCCCAAATATAAAATTTTGTAGCATGGCAATATGCTTTTCATATTTATCTTTCAGCCTGTTGAGATAATTGAGTCTGGCTATAGTATTATTACTTGAATTTTAGGAATGCTTATCTCCTAGCCTCTTTGGTTTGCTTTTATGCCTTCACCTCTTTTTATGCTGTGAGTCTTGCATTTCAGTGAACCACCCAAGTTTATTTTCTGCCATAAACTTCTGATGTTTATAACTACTGAATGTTGGAGTTGGAGAGACAGTATAGTAGGCAAAAGGCTTGCCTTGGATGCAATTGATTAGGATTCAATACCTGGCACCATATATGTTTCCTTGAGCTCCATGAGGAGTGATTGATCCGTGAACTCAGAGCAAGGAGTACACCCTGAGCACTGCTGAGTGTGCCCTTAAACCAAAAACCAAACAAACAAAATTAACTATTTAAGTGTCAGGTAGTTTTGTTTCACCTCAGTGGCAGATGAGAATCCAATGGAATTTTCAAAAACGTAATTTTTTTTTTTTGAGTCACACCTGTCAGTACTCAGGGGTTACTCCTGGCACTGGGCTCAGAAATCGCCCCTGGCAGGCACAGCGGACCATATGGGATGCCGGGATTTGAACCACCGACCTTCTGCATGAAAGGCAAACACCTTACCTCCATGATATTTCTCCGGCCCCAAAAACGTAATTTTTTTTCAACAGAATTGTGAATTTGTTTTGTTTACTGTTTGGAGGTTATGTTTGAAATCCTAAGATACCTTATCTTACTTAAAATTAAATTAAGAATTTTTAGATTAAGTGAATAGATACTTTTCCTAGCACTTGAACCATCTTTTTATGGCCAGAATTAATGTACACTTCCCTTGAATATTTGTTGCTGTCATTTAAATGTAGACACTATTTACTGCTATTGAAAGAACACAGTATTAAAAAAATACTGTTATGGTAGCCCTAGAATAATTATGTTATTTACATTTAGGGATACTACATCAAAATCAATGCTGTCTTAAACTTTCTTATTTCATCTTATCTTATTTTCCCCCCCTGTGATTTGGGTTTGTTCTGTGAAATCTTGCTTTTAGCATAGGATTGGGTGAGTTGGCAGTATTTTTGATTATGGTCTATAAAATTATCTGTTTTTTTAGTTTAGTATATGAGAATAAGTTCAATTTTTTTGTTTGTTTTCTTTTGGTTTTTGGTTCACATCCTGTGGTGCTCAGGGTCTTCAATTAGAAATTATACCTGGTGGAGTTTGGAAAAAATATGAAATATCAGGGATTGAACCCTGGTTGGCCATGAGCAAGATAAGCCCTATACCCTATATTACTTATTGCTCTGACTCCCAAGTGAGTGAGTATAAATTAAATGATTATATATATATATATATATGTATATATATATTTTCTCAGATGGTAAGTGCTATAAATACAGAAGCATAATAACAGTAAAACCCAACTAAAGTACCTCCTGCATGAAACTTAAATTCTGGTGTGGTAAAGAGCAGATAATAAACTGCATAAAATAGTGAAATATATAACATATCAGATAGTGGCAAATGCTTTGAAGGAAAATGAAGTAGGGAAGAGATTAGGTGAATATTGGGTAGTTAGAATTTATAAACATCAATATGGGGTGGGAGGAGAAGTATTGGAATTTTAAATGACATGATCAAGGAAGGTTTAACTGATGAACTGGCATTTGAGTTAAAATCTGAAGAATGTGGGCATAAGCTGTATGTATATTGGGGGAAAGTGTTTCTGGTGAATGAATCACACTTGCATTTTTCAGATAACTGAGTTTGTTGGAACTCATGGAATTGTCAGTTAAATGAATGTTATTGTCGGTATACTCAATATTTTTATTTTGACAGAATGTCTAGTAAGGAAGTGAAGACTGCTCTAAAAAGTGCTAGAGAAGCAATCAGAAATAAAGAATACAAAGAAGCACTGAAACATTGTAAGGTAATTCATTATTATTTTTTACATGATAAAAATGTTACCTACTTCTGAGTATTGTAGTTTTGTAGTATGCACATTACTGTCTAATAAAAATTATAAGGCCTTTTGGTAGACCTATTCAAGTGGTTATGCAGGATAAAACATATACATTTAGTTCAGGGGTCTCAAACTCAATTTACCTGGGGGCCGCAGGAGGCAAAGTCAGGGTGGTCCTTGAGTGCAAAGTCAGTAGTAAGCCTTGAACATTGGGGGGTGTGACCCAAACAACTAAAACAAAACAAAACAAAAAAAGATTCCTCTAGGTCCACAAAATGTTGTACAGAGGGCCGTTTGCGGCCCACGGATTTTGAGACCCCTTTAGTGTGTGTGTGTGTGTGTGTGTGTGTGGTTTTTGGGTCACACCCGGCAGTGCTCAGGGGTTATTCCTGGCTCCAGGCTCAGAAACTGCTCCTGGCAGGCACGGGGGACCATATGGGACGCAGGGATTCGAACCGATGACCTCCTGCATGAAAGGCAAACGCCTTACCTCCATGCTATTTCTCCGGCCCCTGTTTGCTTGTTTTGATTTTTGGCTACACCTGTAGCACTCAGGGGTTACTCTTGGCTCTATGTTTAGAAGTTATTCCTGGGGACCATATGGGGTGCCAGGGATTGAACATGGATTGGCATTATGCAAGGCAAATGCCTGACTCACTGTGCTATCACTCTGGTCTTAAATTTAGCCTAGTTCTTGAGCTTGAGAAACAGCTCAAGAACTGCTTTGACTATACTCACTAAAACAGCTTGTTACTGGAATAAAAGACAGACCCTCAGATCAGTGGAATAGACTTGAGTATTCAGAGAATGTGTCCCAGATATACAAACAATCTTTGATAAAGATGCAAGAAATACAAAATGGAACAAGGAAAGGCTCTTTAACAAGTGGTGTTGGAGCAACTGGTCAGCCGCTTGCAAGAAAGCAAAGTCAGACCTCCATCTAACACCATGCACAAAGGTCAAATCCAAATGGATTAAAAACCTGGGTATCAGATCCGAAATCATAAGGTATATTGAACAACATGTAGATAAAACACTCTGATATTGAGACTAAAGGCATCTTCAAGGCAGAAACAGCACTATCGATACAAGTAGAAACAGAGATAAACAAATGGAACTATATTAAGCTATGAAGCTTCTGCAGCTCAAAGGAAATAGTGCCTAGGATACAAAAGCCACCCACAGATTGGGAGAAACTATTCACCCAATACCCATCAGACAAGGGGCTAATATCTAAGATATGCAAGTTACGGACAGAACTTAACAAGAAAAAACATCTAACCCCATCAAAAAATGGAGAGGAAGAAATGAACAGTCAGTTTCTCAAAGAAGAAATACAAATGGCCAAAAAGCACATGAAAAAATGCTCCACATCACTAATTATCAGGGAGATACAAATCAAAACAATTATTAGGTACCATCTTATGCCACAGAAACTGGCACACATCACAAAACCCAAGAACATTAAATACTGGTGGGATGTGGGAGAAAATAACTCTTATTCACTGCTGGTGGGAATACTGTCTAAACCAGCCCTTATGGAAAACAATTATGGAGATTCCTCAAAAAACTGGAAATTGAGCTCCCATATGATCCAGGTATACTACTCCTAGGGATATACCCTAGGAACACAAAAATGAAATACAAAAATCCCTCCCTCATACTTATATTCATCACAGCATTATTTGTAATTGCCAGACTCTGGAAACAACCAAGATGCCTTTCAACAGATTAATGGCTAAAGAAACTCTGGTACATATACACAATGGAATATTATGCAGCTGTCAGGAGAGATGAAGTCATGACATTTTTCTATACATGGATGGACATGGAATTTATTATGTTGAGTGAAATAAGTCAGAGGGAGAGAGAGAGACATAGAATAGCATCACTCATTTATGGGTTTTAAGAAAAATAAAAGATATTATTGTAATAATGCCCAGAGATAAGGGCTGGAAGGACTGGCTCACGATATGAAGCTCACCTCAAGGAGAGGTGAGTGCAGTTAGAACACTAACAACCACCAGGACGATGTTAATGAGTGAGAGAAATAGAATGCCTGTCTTGAATATAGGCAGGGGTGTGGGTGGAGAGATATGGGGTGCATTGGTGGTGGGAATGTTGCACTGGTGAAGGGGTGTTCTTTTCATGACTAAAACGTCAAGCACAGTCATGTTTATAATTACAGTGTTTAAATTAAGATAATAATAAGTAATAAGAATAATAATAATAATAATAATAAAGAACTGCTTTGATAATTCATCCTCAACCATTCTAAAACAAGGGAAGGAAGACACAGGCCATAGTCAGTTTTGGGGATTTGGAAGTGAGAAAAGGGGAGAATGCGGGTAAACTATGAACTGAGATCCTGTAATTTGGTAGATAGTAGTGTATCTCTGATTGCTTGATTGGCTTGGCATTTGTTCCACGGCCATGTATCAGTCTTTATTCTTTAAAGCCCCCAGTGTTTGCAGCTTGGTAGTTACTTTGTTGCTTATGGGAGGAGACGAGTATTGGGTAGAATGGAACAGTGCTGGTAGATTGGGTGACATGATCCTAAAGGTGTTAGCATAGATGCGTAGAAAGCCTAGTAATTTTGACAGTTCAACTCTAACAAGAACATTCTTAGTTTTCTTTAGGAATTTGTAGACACTTTAAAACTCATTTTATATTAGGCTACTAGTCTTGTATTTGTTCACTGGGAACATACAGGCTTTCCTTTTTCAAATTTTTTTAGCCAGTGCTGCATGTATTAATTTTCTCATTGATTGAGCTGATAGCCATTTGTTTATATATTTTAGTTACCAACCTTCATTTTGAATACATTTGATATAGTTGCATTGGGTCAATCTTCTTTCCAAGTCTATAATTTCTTTGTAAAATTGTATCCTTGTATGTATGTGGAAATATTATCATAGTGAGGGAAAATAGAGATGTTTTATATAGTGAAATGATAACAAAAAAATTGTTTTCTCTTGACAAGCCAGTAGCAGTTTGGGAGTGAAGGCAAGGGGGATAATGTTGGATGATAAGAATTCTCTTATTGTTTTTATAACCAGTATGCTTAAGGGAATTAACTGGATACATTAGGACTATTTGGACAGCTTTTAAAAAAATAATTTGGGAGTGGTTCAGACCTCATATTGCTCAAGAGTTACTTGAGCGCTCAGGGACCACTCTTAGCAGGCTCGATAGACAGCATGCTGTACTGGGGATTGGACACGGCTTGGACACTTGTAAGGCTATTGCTCTGTGCCTATATTTGGACAACTTTAAAAAAAAATTGTCCTTTGCATTTCACACCTCTTCCTAGTCCAACTTTCTCTTAAGGGAAACTAAAGACAGAGAGGTTCAGCTGTTTTCTTAAGATTGCCTCTCTGGGGGCCAGAGCAATAGTACAGTGGGTAGGGTATTTGCCTTGCATGCACTGACTCAGCTTTGATCCCTGGCATCCCATATGGTTTTCCGAGCCTGCCAGGCATAACCCCTGAGTGCCACCTGCTGGATGTGGTACCCTGGCCCCCCCAATAAAAGATTGCTTGTTAGTGGCAGGTAGAAATTTTCTGACTTTCATGTAGTCTTTTTCTGTTGTTGTTTACTCCTTTGTGCTCAAATTTTAATGAGTTCTTTTAATTTTCTTACCCAGACAGTGTTAAAACAGGAGAAAAATAACTATAATGCCTGGGTTTTCATTGGTGTTGCTGCAGCTGAACTGGAACAACCTGATCAGGCCCAGGGTGCCTATAAGAAAGCTGCTGAGCTAGAGCCAGACCAATTACTGGCTTGGCAGGTAAGTAGGAATGTTTTATTTTATTATTATTTTTTAAAAATAAATTTTAATTACTTTACTTAAAATACCCTGGTTACAAGGTTGTTTATAATGCAGGTTTTTTCCCTCACAGTTACAAAGTTTTTTAAGATTGTGTTTCAGTCATACAATGTATAACACCCTTCACCAGTTTCCTGCCACCAATGCCCCTGTTTTCCTCCCCCCACCCCCGGCTTGCCTCTGGAACAGACATTTTACTAGTTCTTGTCCAAAGTGATCATTTTCAACTATCTTTGTCATGGTGGTACCGTCTCTACTTTAACTGCACTCCCTTGCTATTTGTGGCAAGCTTCCTATGATGCACTGGTCTTCCTAGCCTTTCTTGTCTCTGGATATTATTACAATACTATCTTTTTTTTTATATCCCACAAATGAGTGCAATCATTCTATGTCTATTCCTTCTCCTCTGACTATTTTTGCTCAGCATAATACTCCCCATATCCATTCATATAATCAAATTCTATGACTTCATTTTAGAACTTTTCCTCCCCATATCATAGTTAATAATTTTCCTCCATTTTTCAAAATGCAAGTAACATACTAGATACTGAATGATCCCTTTTACATGTGGGTGATTATGATAAAGAAAATAATTAGGGGATAGTAATAAGGGAAAAACATAGTAACATGATAAGGGAATAAGAAATGGTCAAAAGTAACAGATCATGAAAACATGTGTAGAGCTGGGGAGCTCATCTCTTATGGTAGGGGAGTCTGGGCAGTGGGTGGATGATGGGGTGAGTTTAAGGGTGGGTATGGCGCTGAGACAGTAGTAGAGGAAAGTGACACACTGATGGAAGGTGTGGGGTTGGCATGTTGTAGGCAAGAAGCCTTGTCAGTATTGTAAATCACGATTTAAAATGAAAAAAACAAAAAACAAAAAACAAAAACAAGTATTTAAATGTCTATTTCCTCCTAAGAAAAGCTTTTAATTTACTAGATTTCTAAGCCTGAAAGTTTCTTTAAAAAAGTGATGTTAGCCTTGCAAGCAGCCGAGCCAAAGGTGGTTGCTTCGAATCCCGGTGTCCCATATGGTCCCCCGTGCCTGCCAGGAGCTATTTCTGAGCAGACAGCCAGGAGTAACCTCTGAGCAAAGCCGGGTGTGGCCCAAAAACCAAAAAAAAAAAAAAAAAAAAAAAAAAGTGATGTTAGGTATGTTCTTTATCAAAAAAGAATGCCTGTCTTGAATGCAGGCAAGGGATGGGGAAGGACAGAGATGGATGGCATGCATTGGTGGTGGAAATATTGCACTGTGGTGAAGGGGGCAGTGCTCTTTTTTGTTTATTTGTATAAATGAAACCCAACTACAAACATATTTGTAATCATCATGGTTCTTAAATAAAGATATGTATTAAAAAAAAAAGTAGGCTCTGGGCCCGGAGAGATAGCACAGCGGTGTTTGCCTTGCAAGCAGCCGACCCAGGACCAAAGGTGGTTGGTTCGAATCCCGGTGTCTCATATGGTCCTCCGTGCCTGCCAGGAGCAGCTATTTCTGAGCAGACAGCCAGGAGTAACCCCTGAGCACCGCCGGGTGTGACCCAAAAACCAAAAAAAAAAAAAAAAAGTAGGCTTTTTACCATTTGTGTGTGTGTGTGTGTGTGTGTGTGTGTGTGTGTGTGTGTGTGTGTGTTCTTGGGCCACACCTGTTAGTGCTCAGGGTTTACTATTGGCTCTGAACTCAGGAATTGCTCTGGCAGGCTTCAGGCTTGGTGGAACCATATGGGATGCTGAGCTTTGAACCCAGCCTGGATTGGCCACATGTAAGGCAAATGCCCTATCGCTGTTTTGTTGCACCATCTCCTTTGTGTTTTTTTTTTAAGTTGGCTTTCCTCCCTGTTTCATATTTTATAACTGTTTCATATGTTCCCCACATCTTAGAAATTAGAATCTGCGCAACTAAGGGAGTAGGCACTGGCAAACTGATTTGTCTCAGGTTTACATGAGCTATTATGTGAGGGTTTCTGCTAACACTTAGATTCCTTTTATGATATACTCACTGGTCAAAAGTATCTGATCTTTGCTATATGTAAAAAATGATTGTATACACAGATTGCTGGGATTTTTGGTTTATTTTGGGGCTACACCTGGTGATGCTGGTGATTAGGCTTCTGCAGAAATTACTCCTAGCAGGGCTCAGAGAAGTATTAAGGATGCTGGATTGGACCCAAGCCAGCCCTCTGCAAAGCAAGCACCCTCCCTGCATACTGTCTCTCCAGCCCCTAACTGGAAATTTTTGTTTGACTATATTTATGCTATATTTTTAAGGCGTATTAAGAATCATATCTTAGTATTTTAGAGTTCAATATTATAGGATAATATTAAAAGTAAAGAGAATGATGTATTGAACCCCTTTGTAGTCAACTATTTACCTTTAGTAAAAATCTACCCACTGTCAATCATTTTTTAAGTACAGTCTTTGTTTTTTTTTGTTTTTTTTTTTTTCTTTTGGTTTTTGGGCCACACCTGGCGGTGCTCAGGGGTTACTCCTGGCCGTCTGCTCAGAAATAGCTCCTGGCAGGCACGGGGGACCATATGGGACACCGAGATTCGAACCAACCACCTTTGGTCCTGGATAGGCAGCTTGCAAGGCAAACGCCGCTGTGCTATCTCTCCGGGCCCTTTTAAGTACAGTCTTAGCAATTCTTGTTACCATCAATTATTTGGAGACAAATCTCAGATATGTAATTTAATTTTATATATATATATATGTATATATTTGGGGGGGGTCTCACACATGGTATTATTGCTCAGGGCTAACTCCTGACTCTGCACTCTGGGATCACTCCTGGTGGTGCTCAGGGATTGAACCTGGATTGACTGAGTGCAAGGCAAGCAAGTATCTTACCTGTTATATTATCTCTCTGGTTCCCAATTTTATTTGTATCTTAGTATTTTTATAATAAAATCTCAGTGAAGACTTTTACTTTCTTTAGCAGAATTATTGCACGATAAAAGCTGTTTTTGAAAAAATAATTTCTACCCTTCTTGTAGGGGTTAGCAAGTTTGTATGAGAAATGTAATCAAATAAATGCGAAGGATGATTTACCTGGTGTTTACCAAAAGCTCCTGGATCTTTATGAAAGGTAATTAGTATGTGGGAAAGGTCAGTTTCTTATATTCTTGAATTAAATTACACTAATTAGATGTTATTTAGAATTACTTCCAGTGTTTTTGGGGAATTGGGAAGCATTTTTCTTTCATATTGTTGTTACAGACTTTCTTGATTATGCTTGAAACAGAATTAAACTACTAATAGTAAAGTAATTGGCTAGTATTTTTATCTTTGGGAAATTGGTCTTATTTCCTACTAATATAATGGAAGATAATATTTTTAAAATATTTTCTTTTATAGTCATACTATAAAGTTTATTAAAGGTTCATCGTGGTAGGAGAGAGGGTATGTTGTAATTTAATATAATGTCTGAAAATATTGTAATATTTTAATTTTAGTACCCAAAGTTCTTGTTTATTTTCATTGTAAGTTGTTTTCTTTCCTAAGTGTTGACAAGCAGAAGTGGTGTGATGTCTGTAAGAAACTTGTGGATCTGTACTACCAAGAAAAGAATCATGTAAAGGTTAGTTCATAATTTTCTGGGGTAGAAGACCCCCACCCCCCAGTTTCTCTTAAGATATTTTTTATTGAAAGGAACTTACTTAGAAAGATGTGAATGAAGAGAAAGAGGAATATATATTCAGGAGAGAACACAGGATTAGAAGTGCAAACATACAAGCTAAACTTCTTTTAAGGGAAATATTAGAAGGAAATCTTCATTTAGCCTAAAGGAAAGTTAAATCAATATGTAGTATGATGTTAAGAGATTATAGAATAGTAAAAATTATAGAATTTTGAAAAATAAACCAGAATTAAAATGTTAAGTATCATAAATTCCAAAACTTTTTGAAACTGTAGAAGAAGAAAATAAGACATTTGTAAACTTTCATGATATATTTGAAGCATTATTATGCTAAGCTACTTTAGCTGTGAAGGTTGAGGCATGTGATCATGATATCTGTGTCTCATCTGGTATTTCAGTCTTGGTTCTAACTGATCGGGTCTTTGTAGATTTTTACAATTAATTTACATTTTATGGGGTTCATAATAGAAAGCATTTTGAACTTTCACTATTTTTATGTATTAGATAAAACATCTTGCAGATTTTATATTTTATTTGATATTAATGGTAAAAGACTTTTCGTAAATCTCCTTCTTGATAGGTGGGCCAGACATGGCACAAATTGATAAAGATACGGCAGGAAGAAGGTGCAGACAACCAAGAGCTTCATCAGTTGTGGAGGAAACTAACTCAGTTGTTGGCAGAGAGTACCGAGGACCAGAATAATGAGGCTCAGCAATTGGTAACAACTTTTTTACTGCACAGTGTCATGCAAATTTATCATCTGTATTTATAAGATAGAAATAGTGATACAGAAAAATTTGAGATACACATAATATGATAATGATGTGGATGTCAGATATTTTATAAATGTCAATTTCAAATCCATAGGAACTTTTACTGATAAAGACAGAATAATTGGCTTGTAATCTGTATATCCAAGTTTGAATTCAATTCGAATTAAATTGTTTTTCAGGGTATCAAAATCTCATTCACTTGTATTCACATTAAATCTGTCACTTAGTCATATTTGTGAAAGAAAGAACAGAGATTGGCTCTTGTACAAAATTGCTAACACTTCTGTAAAGGATGTGCCTAAAACATATTTCTTTACACGTCTGAACACAGAACTAAATTATTTTGAGATTTAATTTTGAGATTTAACAGTGAGTATGATGAATTGGACCCATCCATTGTGCATCACAAATGTTTTTAGGCTGACAAAACCGCAGACTGAGATGCGATTGGCATGGCTTTATTTGTTATGTTTTTGGTTTTGCTTTTCCTCTTTTTCTTGGGCAATTTTCATTCTTCAGAATATTTCTACTTGGGCTAGAGAGATAGTACAGTAGATAAGGTGCTTGCCTCGTATGCTGCTAACCTAGGTTCCATCCCTAGCATCTCATATGGTCACCTGCAAGGATAAGCTCTGTGAGCACTGCGAGGTATGATTCCTGAGTGCAGAGCCATTAATAATCTCTGAGCCACAAAAACAAAACAAAAATAACAAAAAAGTCAAAATCTTTTTGGTTCTCTTCTTGGTGTTAGATAAACCCTTAGTTTTTAGGTAATTTAAAGGAACTTTTCAAAAGCAGCAAATAAAAGCCCTTTGGTTTTGAGCCATAATTGGAAAATATTGCCCTTTTGTTTCTTTGTAAATGTTTAAGTAAACTTACTTCTGATTATGTCAGTATATCTTTGTTACATTGAATGGAAGCTCTGTTTTTTAATTTCAAAGTCAAATTTAGTGTGTGTGTATGTACGTGTGTGTGTCGTGTGTGTATGTGTGGGGGCATTGCCCACACCTCATCTACTGGTGTGAGAAGGCTACTTCAGTCTGTGCTTGTGCATCACTCCCAGCCATGCTTGGGAGACTTTGCACTGTGTGGGATGAATCTGCCACATGTCATGGCAAATATATTTGCCCTGATATAAACCCTTATATTATCTCTTCTGTCCCTGAATGTGATTTTTAGGTGTAAGCACTTACAGTTTCATCAAATCATGGGGAATTCATTTCTTTGCATGTTTGTGTACTCTTAATATGTTCCACTAGTCAGAAAATATTGAGAACTTAAAAAATGTCAGACAATTATTTAGGTGCTAGAGATGAAAAAAACAAGAAAATAAGATTCGACTTTGTTTTTTTTATAGTTTATCTGTATGTAGATTCAAATGTGAAAAAAAATAGTGATGAAAGTAGGAGATTTACCAAATTAAGTCATATTTTCATATTATGACTTCTGGTTATTTTTTGTAAACAGGTATTGCCAGAAAATTAGAAACATACCAAAATATGTACAGCTGTTCTTGCTCAAAAACATAAGATTTCTATGGAAATTTACTATAAACTCATATGTATAGAAATATTATTTATGTTTATTTTATTGTTTAAAAGAAATGGTTTCATCATAATTCAGTCCTGTCTTTCTTACTGAAAGTATAGCTTGGCTGCACACAATTTTAAACTTGGAATATTTGCTACCAATACAGATGTTGCTAATTTTTTTTAATCTCGCATTAATTTAGTGCATCTTTTGGCTAGTTGAAGTTAGAATGTATTTTTTTTTTTTTGGCTTTTGGCTTTTGGGCCACACCCGGCGATGCTCAAGGGTTACTCCTGGCTGTCTGCTCAGAAATAGCTCCTGCCAGGCACGGGGGTCCATATGGGACACCGGGATTCGAACCAACCACCTTTGGTCCGAGATTGGCTGCTTGCAAGGCAAGCGCCGCTGTGCTATCTCTCCAGGCCCAGTTAGAATGTATTTTAAAATTTACATAATCATTTTTGTTCTCATCAAAATTACTAGGGCCAGACAATAAAATACAGGTGCAGTTTTTTGAAGGTGTGGTTTGAAATTAGTCTCGAAGTCCAATTCTTTATTATATTTATTATTTAAGTATACTACAAGTTAAATATTTTTCATTTCAGCTTTTATCTGCCTTTGAGAATGCACTGGTATCATCAGATAAGATTCCTAGTGAAGATCACCAAGTACTCTATAGCCAGTTCATTCAGTGTTTATCCAAAGTATGTTGATTTCCTTTTATTGTGGGGGAGGGTTTCCAAATAATATACAGCCACTTCTCATGGTATTTGACTTACTCATGCAGATGGAATAGTTTGATGCTTGGGCCCAGAAATTCTGAAAGCCACCAGGATCATACTGGGTGGTACTCAGGGTGGGGTCATATGGTACTTGTGATTAAATTTGGGGTCTTGCAAGAACAAGGCATGTGCTCTAGCCTTTTCATTTACTGACCCCAAAGTATGTTAGTTTTCCAAATCACTAATGAGACTTTCATATTTGTTTATCTTTATTTTTGGTTTTGGTTTTCGGGCCAGACCTGGCGGCATTCAGAGGTTACTCTTGTCTCTGTGCTCAGAAATCTCTTCTGGTAGGCTGGGGGACTATATGGAATGCCCACGTCATTTGGAATTGAACCCAGATTGGCAGTGTGCAAGGCATATATCCAGCCCACTGTGCTATCACTTCAGCCCGGAGATTTTCACTTTGTTTGTTTGTTTGATTGTTTTTTGGGCCATACCCGGCAGTGCTCAGGGGTTACTCCTGGCTATCTGCTCAGAAATAGCTCCTGGCATGCACGGGGGACCATATGGCATACCGGGATTCAAACTAACCACCTTATGTCTTGGATTGGCTGCTTGCAAGGCAAATACCACCGTGCTATCTCTCCGGCCCTAAAAGATTTTCACATTTTAATCAGAAAACTTCAGAAGCATATTTTAGTACTACTTAATTTGTTTCATTTCTGTATTTTCAAGTTTCCTCATGAGACTGCTCGGTTGAAGAAGGCTTGTGAAGAAATGATAAAAATTTATCCCACCGTACAATATCCATTAGAAGTGCTTTGTCTGCATTTAATAGATTCAGGTAAATTTTTTTTTATTGTGTGTCCTAGGGGTTTATGAGTGGGAAGGACAGTACTCATACTGCTATGAGTCAGGAATTTCTTTATTTAGTGCCTGCCTGCTTAAGGTGCTATTTCAATAGTTCTGGACCTAATGAGAACTTTATAAAAGATAAGAACTTCTTATAAAAGTTATGTAACGTTTATATATTATAAAAGTTTTTGGGGCTGGAGCCATAGTGCAGCAGTAAGGCATTTGCCTTGCATGTACTAACCTAAGACAGATCTCGGTTTGATCCAATTTCTGAGCACATAGCCAGGAGTAACCCCTGAGCATCACCTGCTGTGGCCCAAAAACAAAAACAAAAATGTTCTTTTGCAATCAAGCAATAAACAATCAAAGGAATGCAAGTTGGAAAAGAGGCAAAATTATTACGTTTTTCAGATGACACGGTAAGATGCATAAAAGACCCTAAAGAGTTTACATAAAAGATTTTAAAAATGGGCCAGAGTGGTGACTCATGCGGTAGGGTGTCTGCCTTGCACACACTAACCTAGGACAGACCGTGGTTTGATCCCAGCGTCCCCCAAGCTAGGAGTGATTTCTGAGCGCATAGCCAGGAGTAGCCCTTGAGTGTCACCAAGTGTGGCCCAAAAACCAAAAAAAAAAAAAAAAAAAAAAAAAAGGTTTTAAAAACAATAATCAATACAGCAAAGTGACTAACTACAAAGTTATTACACAAAAATTGTTGCATTCTTATATGCAAATAGTGAATCAGAAGGGGAAGAGTCTATCTAGAGTCTATCCCATTCAAAATAGTGTCCAAAAAACATCAAATACCTATGAATCAATTTAAGAGAAGATGTGGGAAATTTATACCATGAAAACTTTAAATCACTTAGAGAGGTAGGAGAAAATATTAGGAATTGGAAAAATATTCCATGCTCATGAATTGGAAATTCAGATGATATTATTCAAGTATTTAGAACAGTCAGTAATAAAGTTTGTATGGAATCAGAAGAGACCTTGAATAGTTAACACTATACTGAAAAATAACTGAAGGTGTCTCTTAACACTTGATTTGCAGCTATACTCTCAAGTGATAGTGATAAAATGGTACTAGAATACGGGTAGACTTTCTGACCATAGGGTCAAATATCCAGGACAAATTTCTGTATCTATGGATAACTAATTTTCGACAAAGAGCTCAGAGTACGAAACGGAGTAAAGATAACTTTTTTAACAAATGATGCTGGGGAAACTAGATCATCATGTATAGAAGAACTAAATTGAATCTATATCTTACAACTTATATCAAAGTCAGTTGAAAGTGAATCAAAGATCTTGAGATCAGACTGGAATCTATACAGTACATTGAGAATATATGGGTAGAATGGTCCAAGGTTTGGCGTTTAAAAGTGTCTTCATTGATATGATCTTATTGGCAAAGGCAGTGGAATAAAAAGCTAACAAATGGCTAACAAATGGGACTAAATCAAATTAAAGAATTTTTGTATGACAAAAGAAACATATATTAAAACTAAAGAAAGACAGAAAATTGAGTGGGAGAAAATATTCTCATTCAACACATCAGATATAGGATTGATATCTAGAATATGTAAAGTACTTATAAAGATAAACAGTAACACAAATTTCAAAATATTATTAGAAAAGGGAGAGGAAATAAATAGGCACTTCTTGGAGGAAGTCAGGCAGGTGGCCAATGGCACATTAAAAAGGCTTATCTTCACTTACTATTAGTGAAATCTAAACCAAGACTACAATGAAAGACTGTCTCACACCAGTGAAATGACACAGAACATAAATACTGGAAACAATCTGTGTTTGTAGGGTTGTGGTGAAAATAGAACTCTCACTTACTGCTGGTGGGAACATTGTCCATATTGCTTTCAAAAGCAATATGGAGATTTATCAGTGAACTAAGGATTCAGTTGAAAGAAATCTCAGCAATTTTACTTCTAAGTATTCCCCCCAGGACACAAATCATTCATTCATAAATACATACTGCGTAAAATTATTAATTGTAACACTTAGTAAATAGCTAAGATATAAAATCAATCTAGATGTTCCATGACAAATGAGTGGATTATGAAAATGTTATATATATGTGTGTGTATATATATGTATACACACAGACACTATGGAATACTGTGTAGTTACAAGGAATAATGGAACCATGCCATTTGCTGCAACATGGATGGAACTGGAAGAAAACATGTTAAGCGAAGTAAGCCATAAGAAGACAAACACAGGATGATCTCACTTATCTGTCTATATAAAATAGCTTGATGAAGGAATGCAGTACAGTAAAGGAGGGATACCTGTTATCTTTGACCCCCAGATTATAAGGAGGAGAAGGAAGGAGAATGAAATAAATTGGGGATTAAGGTGGACAGGAAGCGGTGGAGGGAAGAGGTCAAGGGCCTCTGGTTACATGGCTAGTATAGAGGACAGCTATAGATATATATCAAACTAGTGCAGAGTCTGAAAGGAAGAGATCCAAACTACAACTACCCTTAAAAACATATCTGTCAAAGAGACAAACTAGTGGGTTGGAGTGGGAGTTAGAGGGGAAACTTGGGGATAATGATAGAGAGAAGTTGACACTAGTGATGGCATTGGTGCTGGAACATACTATGCTTAAAACTCAACAGTGAATAACTATGTTAACATGGTATCTTTATTTTTCTTAATTTATTTATTTGTTTATTGATTGATTGATCTTTGGGCCACACCTGGTGGTGCTCAGGGACCCCCTCCTGGCTCTTCACTCAAAAATTGCCCCTGCTGGCTGGGGACAATATGGAATGCTGGGAATTGAACTGTGTCCATCCCGGGTCTGCCGCATGTGAGGCAAATGCCCTACTGCTGTGCTATCTCTCCAGCCCCAACATAGTATTGTATTTTATTATTTTATATTTATTTATGTATTTATTTATTTTGGTTTTTGGGCCACCCAGCAATGCTCAGGGGTTACTCCTGGCTGGGGAACCATACGAGACCTAGGGGATTGAACCGTGGTCTGTCCTAGGCTAGGGCTAGCAAGGCAGATGCCTTACTGCTTGTGCCACCACTCTGGCCCCTCAACATGGTATTTTAATAAAAAAACTTCTTTTTAAATTTGTGGAGTAGAGCAGTTCAATCTTCTGTAAATTCTTAGTAAAATTTCTTTCTTTTTCTTTTTTTTTATTTCTTTATTTTTATTTATTTATTTATTTTATTTATTTATTTTTGGTTTTTTTGGGGCCACACCCGGTGTTGCTCAGGGGTTACTCCTGGCTGTCTGCTCAGAAATAGCTCCTGGGAGGCACGGGGGACCATATGGGACACCAGGATTCAAACCAACCACCTTTGGTTTTGGATCGGCTGCTTGCAAGGCAAATGCCGCTGTGCTATCTCTCCGGGCCCTCTTTATTTTTATTTTTATTTTTTTGGTTTTTGGGTCTCACCCGGCGGCTCTCAGGGGCTCTCAGTTCTCCTGGCTCTACGTTCAAAAATCGCTCCTGGCAGGCTCAGGGGACCATTTGGGATGCTGGGATTCGAACCACCATTCTTCTGCATGCAAGGCAAATGCCTTACCTCTATGCTATCTCTCCAGTCCCAAATTCTTAGTAAAATTTTACTCTGAAGTGGAAGTTGAATATTTAATGCAGGATAATATAGCGCTGTCCTAATGGATTTTTCCCTTCATTTTCTTATACTCTCTTTTATTTATTTATTTACTTATTTTTTGTTTTTGGGTCACACCTGGCAGCACTCAGGGGTTACTTCTGGCTCTACACTCAGAAATTGCTCCTGGCAGACTCAGGGGACCATATGGGATGCCAGGATTCGAACCACTGTCCTTCTGCATGCAAGGGAAATGCCTTACTTTCATGCTGTCTCTCCAGCCCCTATTCTTTTTTATACTAAAATAAACTTTCAATCTGTAAAGTCTCTCAAGGCTGACTTGTCTGCTGTAGTTCTTGAATAGCTAATGTATTTGTTTCTTCACCACAGTTAATCACTGTGTTCTCTTCCTCTGGCTACAAATATTTATTTGTAGTGAGTGCTGTTAGAGAAATAGCTACACTGACAACTGTCATGACAATGTGAATGTATGAGGGAAGTAGAAAGCCTGTCTCAAATACAGGCTAGGTGGGGTGAGGAGGAGGAAGATTTGGGGCATTGGTGATGAGAATGTTGCACTGGTGAAGGTGGGTGTTCGTTATATGACTGAAACCCAACTACAATCAAGTCTGTAATCAAAGAGCTTAAATAAAGATATTTAAAAAAAGAAATAAAAATAGAAAAACCTATGTACATTGGTGCCAGAGCAGTGGCGCAAGTGGTAAGGTGTCTGCCTTGACTGTGCTAGCCTAGGCCGGACTGCAGTTCGATCCCCTGGCATCCCAGATGGTCCCCTAAGCCAGGAGAGATTTCTTTTTATTGTTTTTTGTTTGTTTTTGGTCACACCCGGCGGCACTCAGGGGTTACTCCTGGCTCTACGCTCAGAAATCGCTCCTGGCAGGCTCGGGACCATATGGGATGCCGGGATTTGAACCACTGTCCTTCTGCATGCAAGGCAACTGCCTTACCTTCATGCTATCTCTCTGGCCCCTACCAAGAGATTTCTGAGCACATAGCCAGGAGTAACCCCTGAGTGTCACCTGGTATGGCCCAAAAACCAAACCAAACCAAAACAAAACCTGGGTATTAAAAAAAAAAAGTGACTACATGACAAAACCAAATATTATTTAACTTTACATTATAAGTAGTTGTCCATCTCCAAATATATTATAAAAGTTATACTATAGTTAAATGATACTAAAAGAAGCTATATAGTCTACCACAGAATATTTCCTGACTTGTTCTTTTAGGGCATTTCAGAATCCAGAATGTTTTATAGTGCTCAATGGAGGAACATGGGAGGAAAGTTTGTTTTCTTCTATCAGGGATACTAGTTTTACTTAATGTTAAATTAATTGAATCAGTGTTATCATAAACATTACCAATTAGTATGTTTATATGCCCTAATGTACATAATAAGAAGGAAGAAAAACAGTCTTTTTTATTCTTAAATCTAAGCAAGAAACCCTGTAAAAGTTCAGGCATTTATTCAGATATAATTGTATGACCAAGATAGGACAAGTTTATCCAGATGTTATACAAAAGACCTGAAAGCTCTTGTACTTGTTTAATTAAATAATATTTTGTCATTTTCACCTTCAAAAAAGTATGTTTGATTTTGACTTCAGGACCCTTTAAGTCACATTGCCATGGGGAAAGTGGTTTGTTCCTTAAGGAAATGAAAAATTCTGTAATTTCTTTTTGAAATGGTAACTATTTTCTTCAATTGTTGGACTATTTCTGACTTCCTAAAAATTGGATGTGGGTTCAGAGGTTGTGTCACACAGCTTTTGAGAGCTAAGCATTCAGTTTCATTTGCTTGAATATTTTGAGATGCATACACACACATTTGCTAATAACTTTTTCTTTTAATTCTAGGAAATCTTACAGATGAGGGATATCAGTACTGTTGCAGACTAGTGGAAATGAATTCAAAAAGTGGTCCAGGTCTAATTGGTTTAGGTGTCAAAGCATTTCAAGACAAAAACTATGAAGATGCTGTTAGGAACTTAGCAGAAGGTAAGTTTAGAACATATTGTGAATAATATGAAATATAGTTGCTGTTCAGTCAATAGCCTTTATCTCTGGCCTTTATTTTTTTCCCTTTGTTTTGGGATACACCTGACAGTACTCAGGGGTTACTCCTGTCTCTGCAGCCATGGGGACCATATGGGATGCCAGGGATTAAATCTGGGTCAGCAGTATGCAAAGCAAACTACAAGCTGTGCTATTTTTCTGGTCCCTGGCCTTTCTTTAAGAAATGTATATTTAAGATAGAAGCCAAAAATAGTACTTTTTTGAAATATCCTTTAAAATACCTTTACATTTGATCTCTAGCTCTGCCAGTTATTAATTTTTTTTTTTTTTTTTTTTTTTTTTTTTTGTTTTTGGGCCACACCCGGTGACGCTCAGGGGTTACTCCTGGTTATGCACTCAGAAGTCGCTCCTGGCTTGGGGGACCATATGGGACACCGGGGGATCGAACCGCGGTCCGTTCTAGGCTAGCGCTGGCAAGGCAGGCACCTTACCTCTAGCGCCACCGCCCGGCCCCCAGTTATTAATTTTAAGACCTGTAACTAATGAGAAAATTAATGCGATCTGTTTCTTCATTGTAAATAGGACTAATAACATCTCCATCTTTAGGAGGCAATAACTTAGTTTTGTCTGATGAACTTATATTAGGTTGAGCTCTGATTGACAAGCCTGGTGTTGGTGGTAGTAAGAGCTGTGTAGGCCAAAATGAATTTTCCAGAAGTGACGGTAAAAGTGATGCTCATGGAATTGCTTATAATTCTGCAAGATTTGATAATGAAGTATGGGAACAGAAAGGGGCAAGACTGATGTGGGAGAGGGGATCATGGTATCAGACCTTGTTAGGAAATAGAAGCTTTATTTATCCTTTGAACAGCAAGGAAGCAGTAGAAGGGTTTAACAGGGCACTTTTATGGGGCTGGAGAGATAGCATGGAGGTAAGGCGTTTACCTTTCATGCAGAAGGTCATCGGTTCAAATCCCAGCGTCCCATATGGTCCCCCGTGCCTGCCAGGAGCAATTTCTGAGCACGGAGCCAGGAAAAACCCCTGAGCACTGCTGGGTGTGACCCAAAAACCACAAAAAAAAAAAAAAAAAAAAAAAACAGGGCACTTTTATAATCACACTTGTTTTTTTCAGAAATATTCTTACTGTTGGGGGCCGGGCAGTGGCGCTGGAGGTAAGGTGCCTGCCTTGCCTGCGCTAGCCTAGGACGGACCGCGGTTTGATCCCCCGGCGTCCCATATGGTCCCCCAAGAAGCCAGGAGCAACTTCTGAGCGCATAGCCAGGAGTAACCCCTGAGCGTCACAGGGTGTGACCCCCCCCCCCAAAAAAAAAAAAAGAGAGAAATATTCTTATGAATATTCTGTATGAACCTATGAAAATAGTCTCATGGCAGACACAAAGTGATGATGAATAAACATACCGAAACTTTAAAACTTGTTAAAAATGATAGTATCTGTATCAAAGTGGTAGTGTTAGAGAAAGAGTTTGGGAAAATCAATGTGACTTTTTAACTGATATTGTGAGAAATGGGGAGTGGGAAATATTCTGATTTGGGGACTACATAGGTGGTTATATTAATCTTTGTGCTCATAAAAACTTTGTGATTGCTTTTATCTATTTAGGATTAAAGGAATGTCCTCTGTGCATAGCTGCATGGTATCATCAAGCAGAAGCCCAAGTCAAAATGCACAGACTTAAAGAAGCTATTCTTTCATGCAATCAAGGTATTATTACCCCCATTTAGGGGTCCTTTATTCACTTTAAAGGATAAAAATCCAGATGCTAACATCCAGATAGGACAACAGGTAGCGTACTTGTCTTGCATGTAGCCAACCTGAATTGATCTGCACCATATATTTCCAGAAATAATGTCTGAACATAGAACCAAGAGTAAGCCCTGAGCTTATTATGGCTCCAAAACCAAGAAAACCCAGAAAAAAAAATTAAGATGCTAAGTGCTAGAGAGATAGAACAGGTGTTAAGGGCTTGCTTTGCATATAACTGTTTGGCACTGCATTTGGTTACCTGAGCACTGTCAGGAGTGATCTCTGAACACAGTCAAAAATAGGCCCTGACATTGGCCTGTATGGTCCAACTCTATCCCCTTCTGCCCCCAAATCCAGGTGCCATATTTTAAGGTACCAATTTAAATGTCATTGAGGATATGCATATTATGTTCTGTGCATATCTGTGATTAATTTTGAATTCTTTTAAAAATATATTTCCTGCACTTGGACTTTTGACAAAGTCACTTTATGTTTTATGTGCGGGAGTTGCTCTGTTTTCATAAAAAGAAAAGTTCTTTCTGTATCTCAGGCTTTTCAGAGACTTTTGACTCTGAAGTAGTAAAGGGCAGTTGCAGGCATCATGGAACCTATTTGAGTGTGATCAATAAGCCAGCTGTGGGGTTAGGAAATCATAAAGAGTGATTCATTGCTTAGAATTGTAGACAATTCTAATTTAGATGCTTTCCCCTCCATTTCTTAGTATTCTCTGTTACAGGTGTCTTGTATAAGGGTTAACTTCTTTTTTTTTTTTAATTTTTATTTTGACCATATTGGCTTACATATCTTTCACAGAAGTATTTTTTAGGTACATATTAACATTGAATCAGGGGAATTCCCATCACCAAATTTGTCCTCCCTCAACATCCCGTTCCCTTCCTGCAGCCCATATCCCCCACCATCACCCCCCGGGCTGCTAGAGTAAGTGGTCCCCTCTGTGTTTAGCTTACTATTAGTGATCCTGGTACCCTCCCTTGTTTCCCCTCTATTTGATAGGCGGAGCTAAATAGTTTGAATTATGTGGTTTTGTTTGAAGGAAAGAAAAGCAATAGAATGGTTTAAAAAATCAAATCAGCTGAAAATGGGCGGAGTCCTCCTAGAGGCTTTCAACCTCAGTTGAGAGAGGAAACTTTTATTAAGTAGTAGAGATAGCCATTAATGTCTTTCATAATTTTCAATTTTATGTTTTTGAAGATAGTGTTTAACATTTTTTTAAATCTTTATTTAAAGATATACAAAGTTATTTACAAAGTTATTGATAGAATGAATCCTATGCATATAATATTCCAATAATAATTCCACCACCAGAGTCAACTCCTTTTGGAGTTGCAGCACACCTCACTGTTTTGAAGGCTTACTCCTGACTCTGCTTAGAGATCGCTTCAAGTGGTCTTGGGAAGAACCATATGGGGTTCTGGAGATGAAACTCAGGTTAGCTGTGTGAAGGCCAGCTTTCTACCTTCTGTATTATCTCCCAAGCCCCACATTTATTATATCTTACGCGTTACAGAAGAAAAATGATATGGTTTTCTTTATTTCTTTGTCCATAATTTTATCAGTTCTAAAGAACATAGATAATCTTGATATGTCTGGTGGCCGTCTTCATCACAAGAATCTTTGTCTGCGTGTGAAAGCTGAGGCTTTGATTAAACTCTCTGACTGTGAATCTTCAGAAGAAGCAATTTGTACTCTTGATCAGGTAGTCTTATCACATTGTCCCTTTCAGTTTTATTTAATTTTAAGTCAGCCGGATTTTAACCATTCTCTCCTTATCACAAATATTAACCTACTTAAGTTTGTTTTAGAGATGTGAACCTACTACCTCTGTAGTTTTGTAAATCATTCATAGAACTGGAAACTCTTAGATTTTGTGTTTTGTGGATGAATACTTCACTTCAATGCTTTTCTTTTTTTTCTTTGCTTTTTGTTGTTGTTGTTGTTGTTGTTGTTTTTTGGGCCACACCCGGCGATGTTCAGGAGTTACTCCTGGCTGTCTGCTCAGAAATAGCTCCTGGCAGGCACGGGGGACCATATGGAACAACGGGATTCGAACCAACCACCTTTGGTCCTGGATTGGCTGCTTGCAAGGCAAACGCCGCTGTGCTATCTCTTCAGACCCACTTCAATGCTTTTTATGTGCTCCTCTTTCTTTAGTTTTTACTCTTATTATTCTTGTCTCTTTCCCCTTCATCATTACATCTTAATGATGATTATTATTAAGTTGGGATTCTAAATGTTTTTTGCTAGAAAATATCTTACATATTTTTGATAAGAATTATTTAAATATATAGGAGCATCAGTTATATAATGTTACTTGATTTTTTTTCAACATAATAAAATATTCAAAGAAAGATTAATATTTAGGAGTGAATTTAGCTTCTTAAGATTTTTTTTTTTTTTTTTTTTGTGGTTTTTGGGTCACACCCGGCAGTGCTCAGGGGCCACTCCTGGCTCCATGCTCAGAAATTGCTCCCGGCAGGCACGGGGGACCATATGGGACGCCGGAATTCGAACCGATGACCTTCTGCCTGAAAGGCAAACGCCTTACCTCCATGCTATCTCTCCGGCCCCAGCTTCTTAAGATTTTATGCCCAAACTATTTGAAATTTTCTAACAAAAACTAACTAGTGAATTATGAAAGATAAAATTTTGTATCTTTAAAGATTTTTATAAGAGAGGGATATTTTTGCTCTAAAATTTAAGTTATATTGCTTAGTATACCGCAAGTTAATGCATTTTTAACATTATTTTATATATTTTAAAGGGCTTTGCATTTTTTTGCTCTACATGTATATATATATATATTTATTTTTTTATTGAGATCATTGTGAATTACAAGTCCTTCATAGCTGGATTTCAGACATACAGTGATAGTGAATTAGGGTCATTCTGACCATCAATGTTGACCTCCTTCCACCAAAGTTCCCAGCATGCATCCTATACCTCCACTCTTAGCCCCCTGACCTACCAGTATAACAGGCCTATTTTAAGTTTATATTGCTTTAATTTGGTTCTCTTTTTTTTTTTTTTTTGTAGAATGATGCAGAAATATGAGGTAAAACAAAGTAATTCATGTCCCAAGGTTTTGTGAAAAAGGCAGGAGCCCCTATCTAGAAGATAAGAAATAAAATAAGAAAATAAAAGGGGTGGTGGTGGTAGGTTTTTTTTTTAATTGTTTTTTTTTGTTTTTGTTTTTTTTGTTTTGTTTTGTTTTGCATAGGTGTAGTAAACATTGGGTAAATTAGAAAGGAAGTACCCTTGGCCTAAAAAAAGACAGGGTGCCTTTACCCATGAAGCATCCTGTCATAAGACAACCACAGAGTCTGGGTCCCAGTGAAAGCTCTGTTCAACCGCGGTTATCGCAGTTAGGCTTCTGTAGTTAGAGATCCTGGTTTTTGCACAGATCTGATGTCAACGCCGGGGTATCAAGGAGCATCTTCTGATTTCATCTCACCAGTAGGTGCAGAGGCAAGGAAACCTGCCCAAACAGCAATTTGTTGCTATTTCCTAGTTGTCAGTTTGTCATATGAACCTATCCTGGAACAAGTGTCAGGGTGGCTTTAGGGCCTCCTCTGGTGGAAATTTGGTTCTTGGTGCTGGTGCAGACAACTGTGCCAGTTCCAAGAATGGGAAGGGCTTTGAATTTTATAACATTTTAGAATGAGAATGGTTACAGTATCGTTCAGGAATTAATCTTTTACTTTCCTTCCCAGCATAATGGATTTTTTTTGGTGAATGATTGAAGAGATCTTTGGGATATATATATATGTATATATATCTATATATATACATATATATATATAGTTTGTTTTCATTTGTTTGTTTTTTTGGGCCACACCCAGGGGTGCTCAGGGGTTACTCTTGGCTCTGTGCTCAGAAATTTCTACTGGCTCAGGAGACCATATGGGATGGAGGATCAAACCTGTGTCTATCCTGGGTCAGCCACATGTAAGGAAAATGTCCTACTACTGTGCTACCTACCACTCCAGCCCCTATTTATTTTTTTAAATAAAATAAATTGTCTTTTAGTCTGAGAAAATGTATAAGGTGAGCCCACATCATCCTAAAATGCTAGAAAACAATAACACTATAAAAGACTGCTTAGATTAGATCAAAAGGGCTGAGAAATTAGTTTGAATTGATTTTACTAGCTAAGGTGGGGATAATTTGAACTTCAGTAACTGCAGTAAATTGAAGCATGCATTACACATTTCAGTTAAAGAAAGTGAAGTGTTAGTAATGATTGAAATCATTAAAATGGAAATGATTAAATCTGTATTAATTGTCTTCTCTAGTTATAGTTTTAATTAAAACAAACTTTGCTACGTTGTGTTGAAGGAGTTTCATAGTATTTCTTAATATAATTATTTTTTAGGTTTCTGATGCAAATAATATTCCTGGACTTTTGGTTCTAAAGAGCTTGGCCTATTTGAACACAGGCTCCTTAGATGAAGCTTCAAAGGTTATTATTTTTTTCATTCAAATTGAGATGTTTTTAATAAAAAAATTATTTTTATTTGAATATGTAATTGACAGATATCTATTTTGTAGATTATGGAAGATCTCCTTTCTTCTTACCCTGACCTAGCTGAAGTTTGTGCCCTGGAGGCTTTTTTTCATTTTACGAGAAAGGACTATCTACAAGCAGAAATATGGTAAGGATATATTTAGATTGTTTATGGAGCCAGTCCCATCTTAAGTTGTTTTTCTTTTCTCAAAAAATTTAAAGTGGGTGAGCTTGATAAAGATCCAGGTTTGCATTAATTTGATTTGTAAGCTTTTAGTACTTTAAGAAATTTTCTTTCATGTAGCACAGTAACTATAAAAATTCTCCTATAGTGTTGAAATCTTATTTGCTGATCATAATATTCATAATTAGAGGATGCATTATATTTGATGCATCCTCTGACCATTGGACTTGTTTTTTTCTCTCTTTTTTTGTGGGTTCATATCTGGTTTTGCTCAGGTTTTACACCTGCCTCTATACTTAGGATCAGTCCTTGCAGTGCTTGGGGACCATATGTGGTATAGGAGATTGAACTGTGGTCAGAGCATGCAAGGTAAGCACCTTACCCTTTCTACTGTATACTTAGCGTCCATTTGGCAATTATATAATGCTAAAAGACCAGTATGTCATCTAAATTCCTGTTCTTCAAAATTATATCACAGAGGGGGCTGGAGTGATAGCACAATGGTAGGGCATTTGCCTTGCATGCAGCCAATCTATGACAGATGCTGGTTCAATTCCCGGCATCCCATATGGTCCACCGAGCTTTCCAGGAGCGATTTCTGAGTTTAGAACCAGGAGTAACCCGTGAGGGCCGCCATTATACTCTAAATCTTGAGGTTAATTACTTGTTTTAGATTGGACATTTGTGGCAAACTTTGCTCCAACTAAGAGTCTCCCAGTTCTGTTTTTTTTTTTTGTGACTATATACTATATATACATATATATAAACAGACATACTATATATGCACACCTACATACATACACAAATTCTCTTATCCTTTTTGCTTTCTTTGAATGACAGTTTCCAGAGAGCTCTTGAGAAAGATGCCGAAGTTGCAGAATATCATTACCAACTTGGATTAACTTATTGGTCTATGGGTGAAGAAACAAGAAAAGATAAGTCAAAGGCTCTTACACACTTTCTTAAGGTAAGACATGTGCTACCATTTAATTTTAGATCCATACGATCATTAAAAAATTGTATCATAAGTACTCAAAATTATTCTGTACTGAGTTTTTTTGTTTGTTCACCTTTACATAGACTGTTTTGTGAGAATTTTACATATTGGTTTTCAAATAGAAAATTTAACCTTAAACTTATAGTATTTAAGAAACTGATTATAGAAAGTAGTCATAATTGTCTTTAAATATATTTTTTAGTTATTTTCACTATAACTTTATGGCCATATGCATGCTATATATAGTTATAGATTTTTTTTCCTTTGGGTCACACCTAATGGCACTCAGGGGTTACTCCTAGCTCTGCACTCAAAATTCGCTCCTGGCAGGCTCAGGCGACCATATGGGATGCTGAGACTCGAACCAGGGTCCGTCTTGTGTTGGCTGCATTGCAAGGCAAAAGCCCTACTGTTGTGCTGTCGCTCTGGTCCCTATAGTTATAGATATTTAACTTCTTGTTCTTTAGATGTTTAGCATTCTGAGGTCTTGAAAGGAAATCTTGACATGAAAGCAGATTAATGTAGTAATAACTAAGTATTTTTTTTTAGAAAACAACTAATCTTCTAGCTGTTAGTTGTGTAAGAAGTGATGGCCAACTTTCATGTCTGTTTAAATTTTACTTTAAATGTTTTGTCATGCTTTTCTATATTAAAACGATACCTAATACCTTCAATCTATGTATTTTATTTTATTTTATTTGCATTTTGAAAGAGACCCATCCAAATAAGCTCTAATATTCTTTTACTTTTTTTTTATTTTGAAGGCTGCCAAGTTGGACCCATACATGGGCAAAGTTTTTTGCTATATAGGCCACTATTACAGAGATGTAGTTGGAGATAAAAACAGAGCCCGTGGATGTTACAGAAAAGCTTTCGAATTAAATGACACTGATACCGAATCTGGAGCTGCAGCAGTTGACTTAAGTATAGAACTGGAAGAGATGGTATGTTTGCAAACACCATAGTTATTAATAGGAATCTATTTAATAGGTAGACTTGAAAGTTACTATTTTAAATCTTCTTTGGAGCTACACAAGAAATAGTTTGCCTCTAGTGACAACTGCAATTGTTTACTTTTTGGTTTGGGGGACACACCCTGGGGTGCTCAGGGGTTACTTCTGGAAGACTCGGGGAATGACTATATGGGATGCTGGATCAGCTGCTTGCAAGGCAAATGCCCTATTTACTGTGCTATTGCACCAGCCCCAACAAATGCAATAATTTTTTTCCCTTGGCAGATATTTGTATGTTGATGCTCACACTTGGATGTGGCTTAATCAACACAAATTATAGTGCCAGTGACAATATATTCAATTACTACACACCTATTATAACCATAGTTCATTATATATAAGTATAACCAGAAGTAATAATAATTGGAGATTTATCTTTGTCCTTTACATAAGTATCTATATGTACATGTATATACATATTTGGTTTTGGGGCCACCTGTTGGTGCTGAGGGGTTACTCCTGGCTCTGCACTCAGAAATCAGTGCTGGTAGGCTTGAGGGATATGGATGCCTCATATGGATGCGGGGATCAAACCTGGGTTGGTCACGTGCAAGGCAAATGCCCTACCCGTTGTGCTATTGTGCCAGCCCCTTTTTAGATATTTTATATCTTTTATTTTGAGGGGGGTCACACCTGGCAGCACTCTGAGGTTACTCCTGGCTCTGTACTCAGAAAGTACTCCTGGTAGGCTCAGGGAATTTATGGAATGCCAGGAATTGAACCCAGGTTGGCCGCATACAAGGCACATGCACTACTCACACTGTGCTATAGCTCCAGTGCCGATATTTGATATCTTTAATAAGTCTTTTTTCTTATTATTAGGAAACTGCTTTGGCTATCCTAACAGCTGTAACTCAAAAGGCCAGTGCTGGAACAGCAAAGTGGGCCTGGCTCAGGCGAGGATTATACTATTTGAAGGCTGGTCAGCATTCTCAAGCAGTGGCTGAGTAAGGCACCGTATTATATTAAAATTCTATTAGAATTAATAAACTTCAATTTAAGTTAAACTCTAATTAATTCAAAATAAAATCAGAACTTTATTAGTAGCCTTATACCAAGCCATTATTTGAAGGAAAAAGTACTTAAGTTTTTTTTGTATTAAGTAAATACAAATTTTATTTACTTTGTTGATTCTTCTTATTATCTACATGGTACTAGAATTGTAAAAATGGATTAAGTCATTTGTTATTAGGGAAATAGTCTAGTAAAGTACTGATAACACACAAATAGATAGAAATGTAAGATATAATTAAATAAAAACCACCCCAGATTAACAACAGCAGGTATTTTTCTGCTTATGTGCAGTCTTTGAACATGGGGAGATGTTTGACAGTTTTCAGGGCCTGTGGGACAGCTAATTTTTATTCATTTGGTTTGCACTGTACATAGGATAAATAAAATGTCTGAATCAAGATAAAGAGTTAGGGCTTTCTGTTGTTGTTTTTGTTGTTGGGCCACTTTGGCTCTGCACTTAGGACTCATTCCTGGCAGTGTTCAGGGACAGTGTGGGATGCTGGGTATTGAACTCAGGTTGGCCTCATGCAAAGCCAATGTCTTACCCACTATACTATCACTCCAGTTCCAAGACAAAGTTATTTTTAAGTTTTGTTTAATATGTAGACTATAAGTATTTTGAGTTTTCTGTGAAAATATATTTTCAGAAATATAAAACATCTTTAAGCCAATTAGTTGTAATTTTAATTTTGATATATCTGGTTTGGTAGAAGGCTAGATAGAGTTCATAGTTCATAGACTATAATGAAGCACACTGATATACATCCTTATTTTGGTAGGGTAGGAAATTCCTTTAAGAGAAAGAAATTCTGGTTGGGATTTTTTTTTGGGGGGGTGGCGGGGAAGTACAGACCACTTGTACTTGTGGCTTACTGCTGGCACTGCACTGAGGAATCACTCTTGACAGCTTCAGGGACCATATGATATGCTGTGGATTGAACCCCTGTCAGCTGTGTCTAAGGCAAGCACTCTATCCAGTGCACTATTTTTCTAGCCCAAGGATTTCTTAAAAATAGAACTGAATATCCCAGGTTATGGGGAGCTTGAGAGAGGAAGTGTGATGTGAACTGGCAGTAACAAAAAGACAATGATGGAGGATGATGGGCACATTCGTGGTGGTAAGATAACTCTACAGCAAAGTCATAAATGTCAGCACTTTTGTAAACATGTAACCTAAAGTTTAATAATTAAGTTAATTAAAACAAAAAGTGGTCAACGGTTGTGGGTATTTGATGATACAATAATATTGTACATCAGAACTTAAAATGTAAGCTAATATTATTGTATCCAAATTACCTAAAATAGAATTTAAATATATATATATATATATATATACACATATATAAATGTTTAATTCTTACTTATTCTGAAATAGTAGTAAGATCTCTTAGTAGTAAAACATTTCAAGTCTTGAACAGGTTTGCATGCTTTAAATAACATCTTTATAAATCAAAAGAACTTTGGATGTATGTGATTCATAAGAGATATTTATTTTATATAATAAATAATAAATTTATAAATAAATTTATAATAATAAATAAATAATTTTCAGGTGTGAAAATGGTATCATTACTTTTCATTTTCTTATTTGTGTTATCATTGTTTTGTTCTTATGTTTATTTTTAAAATTTTAGTTTGCAGGCAGCATTAAGAGCAGACCCAAAGGACTTCAATTGCTGGGAATCATTAGGAGAGGCGTACTTGAGCAGAGGTGGTTATACAACAGCCTTGAAATCCTTCACAAAAGCCAGTGAGCTGAACCCAGAATCCATATATAGTGTGTTCAAGGTTGCAGCGATACAGCAGATCCTAGGCAAATACAAAGAAGCTATAGCTCAGTACCATCTGATCATTAAAAAGAAAGAGGATTATGTACCTGCTTTGAAAGGTGATTATTTCTAGCAGTTCCTTTAACTTGTGATACTTAATTATAAAATCTCTGAGTAAATGTCTTCATGCATTGAATAACTAGAAAAAGACAATCTTTAATCAGTGGCAAGTGCCTGTATGAACCTCTTATAGCTAGTTATATAGGTTTGAATATAGGAAAAAGTTTTTACAGTTAGTAAAATAATATGATATTCATTCAACCTTTAGAAAATAATATGACAACTAGTCAACTCTAAAACACATGTTTCTTTGTTTTAGTATGCTCTCACTAATTTATTGTTTCCTCAGAAATTAATATCTTTAAAATTACTTTTTAAACTATAGAAGTTCATATTTTTTAATTTTTAAATCTGAGAGCTTAATTTTTGTGATTATCTAAATTAATTTTAGTTTCTCCAATAGATACCTGTTCCTTTTGACAAATAAGTTTTGGTTCATATAAAATAAACTGGTATCATCAATATGTAATCTCTCATGATTATTTTCAAATGTTAAATGCCCTAAGCATTTTAAAAGATATATAGATCCCATTATAAATTTTTTCCTCTGTTTCCTCCCCCCCCCTTTTTTTTTTAAGGAAAATCTCTTTATTTGAAGGTATTGAGAAAAGTGGGTGGTAGGGTGAGCATAAAAAAAGGAGAGAGTAAGGCGGTCAAGGGAGAGTAGGGCTTCTTCAAAGGTGGAGAGTAGAGAGAGCTCTGGCACATAACCCAGAATGAAAGTAGGAAAGTCAACATCCCAAGAAGGGAGATGCAGGTGACATGCTGGAATCATGTTCATTGGCCCACGGAGCACATGTACCTTCTTTTCCTTTTTTTTTAAGACACAGTTTTTAAAACACAGAAATATTATGATTTAGTGACATGCAACTTAGGCCTTCAAAACCTATTGAAAAACGTTTTCTTGGTTTTTTTGGGCCATATCTGATTGCAGATCCATATGGTATGCCAGGGATTAAACCTGGATTGGTTGCATGCAAGGCAAAATGCACTACTTGCTATGCTATTGTTTCCGCCCTGAAAAGCTTTTTGTTGTTTGGCTTTCTGGGTAACATTTGGTAGTGTTCAGAAGCCACACCTAAGTCTGTATAGAGGGGCCTTTTGGCCCGTGCAGAGGTAAGAGGATTTGATCTCGTGTTGCAGCCAGAATTTGTGTTAACTTTTGTACTGTCTGACCCTTGAAAACCTCCTATCAAGACCATAATTCACATGTATAAAATGTCTTTTTATGTACTTTGGAAAAATAAAGTTTCATTCAATTTTCATCGTATGATTTCAATACAGTTTTAATGCAGAGATCATATTTATTTAAGTGGTCCAGAGAGCGCTGAGAGGACTCAGTAGGCTGATGCCTTGCACACAAAAGGCCTTGGTTTAATCTCAGTACCACTGGAACAAACTCTTGAGCACTGAATGAGGAGTAGCCCCTGAGCTTTAGTGTGGCTTCTCCTACGCTACTCCTCAATATCTTTGTTTCACAACAACTAATAAATAGTATATGATAGAGTAGCATTAGATAACATCTCCATTTTCAAAGCCAAGATATAATAGTTGTTAGTCAAAAGTCAGTTCCATAGTTACTGGGTTTTTTTTTGTTTGTTTGTTTGTTTGTTTTTTTTGTTTTTTGGGGTCACACGTGGCAACGCTCAGGAGTTAGTCCTGGCAACGCTCAGGGGACCATACTGAATGCCAAGATTCGAACCATCAATGTTCTGCATGCAAGGCAAACGCCTTACCTCTATGCTAGCTTTCCAGCCCCAAATAGTTACTGGTTTTTTAAAAACTAATTTTTAGTGTATATTTACTTCAGCAGAATCTACCATTTGATTCTTTATGATATATAGCCAGGATCATCCTTAAAATTCATATTTATAAAATATAGTTTTGTTCTCTGTGTTTTAAATGTGACACTAATAAAATTCTCAGAGGTTCATGTCAAATCTTTTGATACCTATTTTAACAAACTCAAATTTCCCTCCTTCTAGGTTTGGGTGAATGCCATCTCATGATGGCAAAAGTAGCTTTAGCAGACTATCTTGATGGCAAAGCAGTTGACTACATAGAGAAAGCACTGGAATATTTTACTTGGTTGGTATCATTCTTAGTTTTCATTGCCTTTGTTCTCCTAGAATCTGTGTATAAAGTGTAGATATAGCAGTCATCCAAAATATCAGACAATACTACCTAGTTAACTAATACATATAGTACTAGTTTTGTGGTGGACACCAGCAGTTTCTTGTTCTTGGTCACAGCAGGCGTTCAGGGTGTAGACCTAGGCTAGGGCACTATTAGCATTAGGTTATTTTGGTGAGCGTTAGCATTCAGGTTTGTGTTAGGTTTTTTATTAGGGTTGAAGTTTATGTATGACTATGCTCCAAGTTGAAAATACTTCTAAGCATACATGTAGTTCCCAAAGTTGTATATATTTTGAATTTTGAAATTTTGCCCTACCATAATTTTTTGTCTTTGGCTCATACTCACCAGTGCTTGGGAGTTACTCCTGTGTCTGCACTTATGAATCTCTTCTAGAGGGTTCAGGGGACCATATAGGATGCCAAGAATCTAACCTGTTTAGCTGTGCACATGGCAAGTGTCCTACATCCTGTACTGTGGCCTCAGTCCAGCCCTATTCTTTTGTAATATTAAATAAATAACTTAGTTTGTCAAAATTGCTTTTGCTCGCTTCTGTTTTCTCTTTTATTCTGACAATTTTGGAAATTATGTTTAGATATCTAGGCAGAAGAACTACAAATAGTTTTGTCTTTCCTCCTGATCCTCTCTGGTTCTTTCTGTGATGACTGCAATAGTTAATCTTATTTCTCAGCAAGCTATTGGAAAATCATATTTTGGTTGGACTCCATGAGTGGAAAAGAATATAAAAAATGTCCCATCTGCTTGTCCATCTGCCAGTAACATGGCTGTTTGTGATTGCTTATTACCAACACTTGGCTTATATGAAATCCTGTTTTATTTTTAAGGTTTTTAAGAAGAGAAAAATGAAATATATATCTGATATTTTTCTCAACTTATAAAGGACTTTCCTTTATCTCCATAATTATTATTATTTTCCTTTTGAGCTGTTCATCTGTTTTAGTGCTTTAATAAAGATGGACTTACACATTTTTATATTTATATTTTGGATCTAGTTGATCTCAAAGAGTAAAATTCCTTTGGGCCACTATATATATTTATTTATCGATCTGTCAGTTTTTTTACTTTTTTATTTGAGAAAATTTAGAAGCAAAACACAAGTTTTTAGTAATCAGCTATAAGAGAATTATAAATTTTATTGGCTTGGTTATTATTTAAAAGTAAACACAAAGAATATAGTTTTAAAAAGTAGCTAACATCCTGAAACATGTATCCTGAAATATGAATCTATTTAAGTGATTTCTACTACTTCAAATGAAAATGATGAGGAACACCAAAAAAAATTTTGCCTTCAATTTAGAGAATAATGTCTCTACTCTCCTTCTCTCTCTCTTTCTTTTAATGAGGTAATAAGATGTAATTTGATTTGAATAGTTAGTAATGCATTCTTCTCACCTAATTAAGAAAGTAGTGTTTAATCATGATTGCATGCACAATTATTTTGTTTTAATTATAAACAAACAGTAATGAAGGTAAGTAAACACCATACTTACTGGAAAAATTTATAATCACATTTTCTTTTCTTTTTTTAAAGGGCTCTACAACATCGAGCTGATGCATCTTGCCTTTGGAAGCTTGTTGGAGATGCTTGCACTAGTCTGCATGTTGTCTCACTAGCTAAAGTGAATGTTAATGTTTTGGGAATCCTTCTAGGTCAGAAAGAAGGAAAACAAATATTAAAGAAAACAGAGCTCCTTCATCTTGGAGGAAGGTGATTTCAAAGATTGCCAGTTAATAACATTCCAATTGAATTAGACTATTATAAAAAACATAATATTCACTTTTTTATTTCCTTAGGTGTTATGGTCGTGCTTTAAAATTGATGTCAACATCAAATACGTGGTGTGATCTTGGAATTAATTATTATCGCCAAGTACAACATCTAGCAGAATCAGGCAGTAACATGAATGATCTCAATGAGTTGATGGAGAAATCTATACATGTAAGGTTTTGCTAAATTTTTCACAAACTAAGCAAAAACTAATGCTTTCCTGAATGATGATGATACTTATGTAAATACTATATGCATTTTGATTATTTTAGTATATAACCACTTCTATATTGATATAATACTGATATTCTAAGAAATAAACATTAATCTCATTTTACTTTTCAGTGTCTGAAAAAGGCAGTCAGGCTTGACAGTAATAATCACTTGTACTGGAATGCTCTTGGCGTGGTATCATGTTATAGTGGTAAGAAATGATCATTATTTCGTTTTACAAGATTGCCTGGTTTATTGCCTGGTAATAAAGTTCATGTTATCAACTTTTTTTTCTTCAGGAATTAAAAATTATGCCCTTGCTCAGCACTGTTTCATCAAATCAATTCAGTCAGAACAAATTGTGAGTATTCTGTATTTTTTGAGAGAATAATAGCAGACTTTAGTGTTAATAATTCTGAGACTTTTATGTAGACAAGGGATTTAATTCTCTCCTCTTCCCCTTCTTCTGCTTCCCTCATTCCTTCTATCCCTCCCTTTCTTTATCACTCCCTCCCTTCTTCCTTCATGTCCTTCTTTAACTCCTTTCTTTCCTTCCCTCCCTCCCTCCTACCCTTTCTCCTTCTTTCTATTCTTCTCCCCCCCCACCCCTTTCTTCCTTCTTTGAGAGCCACAAAGATCACTCCTAGAATATTCTTTCAATTGGGCAGTGAAGATGTGGTTACTTGGTTACTTCTTTGTATATATATTTTATTTATTTATTTATTTATTTATTTATTTATTTATTTATTTTTTAGAATGCTGTGGCATGGACCAACTTGGGAGTGTTATATCTTGCAAATGACAACATTGAGGTAAGTATGGTGTCATATTAAAAGAAAATACCATTATATGATTTCTTCATAATAATTCAACTTCTTGTAGAGAAATATTTTGAACTGTTATCATTTAAAGAACATTTATTTTTATTTATTGTTTTTTTCTATACCACACAAAAATTTTGTGTTTTTATAATTATATTCATTTCTGGGCTGGAGAGATAGCATAGCAGTAAGGCGCTTGCCTTGCAAGCAGCTGATCCAGGACCGATGGTGTTTGAATCCCGGCATCCCATATGGTCCCCGGTGCCTGCCAGGAGTGATTTCTGAGCACAAAGCAAGGAGTAATCCCTGGGCACCACTGGGTGTGACCCAAAAACCAAAAAAAAAAAAAAAAAAGAAACGTTTATAATTATATTCATTTTTATTTAGAGGTTGAAATAATTCTGCTCTGAATTATTTGGTGTTTTTATTTGTATGCATGTAAAAGGATGTCTGTGTAGGCTTTCTTGGAAAGTCAGATGAGCAAAGGCTGTAGAGATGATGGAAACTTGAGCAGTTTAAATGTAACTCAAGATATTGGGTGACTTGGGTTATATAGCAGATATTAATCTCTTTAAATGTACAGTACAATTTATTATGCCTTAATGTGATGTTTGCCTCTTTTTTCTAGCAAGCTCATGAAGCTTTCAAAATGGCTCAGTCCCTTGATCCATCTTATTTAATGTGCTGGATTGGACAGGTAAAATATATGACACATTTATTCTTATAAATCTATCACTATAGAAAACTTAATCAGGTAAACTATGTAAACAACTATCATGTAACCATGATAATTATTGATGACGTTTGGGGGCTTGATTTGAGCTGGTCCCTGTCGAGGCTCATTTAACTCACTTTTTATCAATCCATTGTGATAGTGGTGGTTATTCTAATCTTATTGCTGGGGAAATTAAAGTTAAAAATGCTAGATACCATGCAGAAGGCTACACAGCCTATAAAGATTAAACTTTGTTTTGGGGAGTTTTGAATCCTATCAGTTTGGCATTATTATACTTTAACAATAAGGCCAGAAGGGAAAACCAAAATTCAGAGCTCTGTTATCTAAATTATATTAGGAGTGGGGAAGAAAGAAGAACATTTATTAGTACCATTTTTGATTACTATTTTTCTCATTTTCTGTAAAAATCTTTATGTTTGATTTGATACTTAATTTACTTTTGTGTTTTCAACTCACTGATTTATTTTCTTTCCTTCAACATTAAAAATATTTTTTTGTTTTTGGGTCACACCTGGCAGTTTTTTTATGTATGGACTCTGAAATACTGGGACCACCCTGCACCATACTTAGAAGTACTTTGGGTTTTTTGGGGCTATATCCAGTGCTGCTGAGCCCACACTAACCTCTTTTTATTTAAAAAAAAAAATAAAAGGTACCCAAATGGGGCCGGAGAGATAGCATGGAGGAAAGGTATATGCCTTTCATGCAGAAGGTCGGTGGTTCGAATCCCGGCATCCCATATGGTCCTCCGAGCCTGCCAGGAGTGATTTCTGAGCATAGACCCAGGAGTAACTCCTGAGCGCTGCCGGTGTGACCCAAAAACAAAACAAAACAAAACAAAAAAATTCTTATGGGGCCGGTGAGGTGACGCTAGCAAGCGCTAGCCAAGGAAGGACTGCAGTTTGATCCCCCTGGCGTCCCAAATGATCCCCCCCAAGCCAAAGGCAATTTCTGAGCGCTTATCCAGGAGTAACCCCTGAGCATCAAATGGGTGTGGTCCCAAAAACCAAAAACCAAAAAAGAAAAAATAAATAAAAAGGTACCTAGATGATAATATTGCCAAGAACGCTGTCTCAGACAAATATATTATCAGAGGTTGAGAGGGAAGGGCAAGGTAATAGACTCACATCAGTGTTACCAGGGATTTTATGTGAATGGTTATATTACTGCCTGATTATGGATGTATTCCTGAAATCATTCTGAAAGAATTTATTAGCTCAAGGGCCAATTGTACAATGGTCTCGCTCTGAGTCATCAGCCAATTAAAGAAAAATCTTTGCTCTTTTCTTTGATGTTTAGATTTTACTTATTACCTTTTCCTCTTATATACATTAAGACTTTCTTTTTTTAAGGCTCTTATTGCAGAAACAGTTGCAAGTTATGACACTATGGACCTCTTCAGGCACACTACAGAACTCAGTATGCATGTAAGAAGTTGATCGTAACTGGATATTTGTTAATGAGTAAAGCATTGACTTTTTTGCTTGTTTATTTGCTTTTGGGCCATATCTGATAGTGCTCAGCACTTATTCCTGGCTCTGCTTTCAGGGATCATCTTAGTGGGCTCAGAGGACATTATAGGTTGCTGAGGATTGAGCCTGTTTGATCGCTTGCAGACAAGTGTCCTACAATGCTGTACAGGCCACATTCCCCAGAAAGCATTGATTCTGTTAGGAAATGAATAAATAGTGGCATAAGATGTTAATGACAGCAGTTTTCACTATTGTTTATTCTTTCTTAGAATAAAGAGCTGTTTTAAGAAAGTTTTCATTTTCATCTTCTTTCAAGAAATGATGAAAAATGCCATTGAAATTTACTTAGATGTATAGAAGTCATATAGAATAGAATCAGACTGTAGAAAATTATGATCTTGCAATAAGGAGTAGACATCGATAATGTAGATATTTATGAAAGTATTTTATAAATCTTTTATTTGGCGAAAATTAGTTTCATTTGTGGGAATGGTCCCAAGAAGAGGAAAAACAATCCATCAGGCAATGCTTTTCTGGATCTTATTTTCCCTACTTGTTTCTTCTGAGTTGGAGAAACAGAGACCCTTTATTTAAAGTGCCTAATTATTGACCTATTTATTGTAGTGAATTCATTGCTTCATTTCTTGTTTTTTTATTATGTTTATTACCCTCTGTATACTCGTTTTTGGCTTTTTTTTTTTTTTTTAAAGACGGAGGGTGCAATAGGTTATGCCTATTGGGTCTGTACAACACTGCAAGATAAAAGCAACAGAGAGACTGAATTGTACCAGTACAGCATACTACAGATGAATGCTATCCCAGCAGCACAAGTTGTTTTGAGTAAATACACAGGTAAGTGACTTATACAATGTTAATATATGTGATTTAACTGTTAAAATAATTTAAAGCATTTTTTTTAGCCAATTCCAAATGAGAAATTAGTGCTCCTTCAGATGAATTTGTGGGGGTAGATTTATAGCACAGTGGATAGAGCATTTGCCTTGCATGCGCCCAACTTGGTTTTGATCCCTGGCAACCCATATGGCCCCCATATCCTATTTCTTAGTGCAGAGCCAGGAGCTCCAATAATCAAGAAATCTATATTTCAAGCATTAATGAAGATATTTTTTTAAATGTTATTGTTACTTGTTGATTTTTACATTGGGGAGAAGGCATTTTATTTATTTCTTTTTAAAAAAAATGGAAAGAACTGTTTTACAGAGTTATTGCTAGTAGAGTTTTAGGCATATCATATTTCAACACCAATCTCACTACCATTGTCAACTCCCATTACCAATGCTCCCGTTTGCCACAATCCACCCTCAACACTCACCCACACCCCATCCCCTGCCTGCCACCTTAACAGACACTTTACAAAGTTTAGTGGTTTCAGTTAATATCTCAGCTTTTCAGTTTTGTTGAATCTTTGCTTTGGGTATTCCACTCTTCCACATCACCATATAACTGAGGCCCAGACCTCTATTCTCCCATTATTTCCCCTTCTCACTTTCTTCTTCCCTAACTTGATTCCTTTCCTGCTCTATTTCCTAAGCTCTGGGGTCAAGGGTGATCTAGCTATCCTTCGTTTACTACAACACATTTTCCTCATCCAGATACTCTATATACATCAGATAAGTTAGATCATCCTGTGTTTGTTTTTCTTCTTCTGGCTCACTTCACTCAAAATGATAAGAGAGAAGGTATTTTAGAGCCTACTAATGAGCCAGAGTTGCTGTTTTTCTGGCTTCACTATTTACTTTTTTGTATACCATATGTTTTACCACCCTTTCCTTAAGTTCTTTTCCTTTTGGAAAGTAGAAATAATGATGCTTAGGTTCTACAGATGTGAGAATAAATTAGACAATCTGCTTTACATTATAATATCTGCCTTTAAATATCCCACTTGATCAAATACGTTTTCTTCAATATTCTGAGAACTACTGTTTAAGTTTAGGAAAAGGATGAAATGAAGCTGTTTATTAGTCATCTCTTGTAGTAATTTTTCTTAGTAAAACTATCATTGAACTTTAATCTCTGCATATATCATATGATGACATCTTGGACGTTTTATCAAATTGAATATTAGTTTTCCCATGTGGATGAAAGTAGCTTTTATTAGGGCTTAAGTGAAATGATTGTGACAGAGTATTATGCAGAATACCTGACATACCCTCGATGCTCAGCTTTCATCAGAATTTTATTTATGCCTTGACTACATTCCAGAAAAGGAGTTGAAAAAGCAAGAAACAGTATTGGCAATTGAATAATATGAAGAAATAGATCAACTGAGATATGGAAGTGTGAATAAATAATTATTGAAAGGATTGCAGTACCGTACAGAGTTTTGGACAGTCAGTGTTAATTTATAAACATCACATCAGGACATTAATTTGCAGTGCAGTAGGTTAAAATGAATGAGTGTACGCCCTTTCCTGTGCCCTTTTAAGGTTGATTTAGTGCTTTAAGAGGCTAACACAGAAGGGTAAAATAAGTCTCCATTAAACCTAGAGAGGAGACTGTAAAATTACTCTCTGGATCCTGTCTGGAGTTACAGTCGAATAAAAGGATAAAAAAGAAAAAAAAAGGAATGAGTGTAGTTCAGGAGGTAATACAAAGTTCCAAGGCCCATGGTTCCATGGCTTCTGACCATCACTGAGGTTAATCCTAACTTCCAAGCATTGTTGTCATACTCTTGGTGCCCTGAACTGAGCTGAGCAATACTGTATCACTCAGCTACATTTCATAGTCTACATCACAGGATTAAGTAGTGCAAGAGTGAACATCAAGCTTCTGAACACTGCTGTCGAGCTTTCCCACACCCCATAGAGTGATTAGTGAATGATAACCTGTAGATAGAGCCTCTGAGAAGGTGTATGTATTGATTGTATTGATAGATTACCTTATAGATGGGTAACACTTTGTAAAGTATTTTTATAAAGAGCCAAATCTTGAGCTTTCTATAAAATTAAGACATCTAGAACTATGAGCAAACAATTTCCTTAAAGTTACATATAATAAAATATTTACTGTTATAAGGGAGTCATAACTTACACTCCTTTAACAAATCCAACTATGTATACATAGCCAAAAAAAAAAAAAAAACTCTCACAAATTAGGGTAAGGACAAGAGAGAATATGGACAGTCTCTGTTCTGTGACAGGCATATATCTACTTTTACTCAATTTAACTCTGTTTTGGTGACTCTCTCCTTGTCCATTGACCTTAGGTATTTTTGATTTTTTTCTTTTTCTTATTTTTTTTAATTTACTTTTTTAATCTTTATTTAAGCACCATGATTACGAACATGTTTGTAGTTGGGTGTCAGTCATAGAAAGAACACCCCTTCACCAGTGCAAATTCCCACCACCAATGCCACCCTTCTTCCTCTTCCCCCATCCTGTGCCTGTATTTGAGAGAGGCATTCTACATCTCTCACTCATCAACATTGTCATGGTAGTTCTTAGTGTAGTTTCTCTAACTGCATTCAGCACTCTTTGTGGTGAGCATCATATCGTGAGTTGAGTCCTTCTAGGCCTCATCTCTACTGTCTCTGGGTACTATTAAAATAATGTCTTTTATTTTTCTTTTCTCTTTTTTCCCTTATTTCTTCCAGGATCTCATGTCACATGGCATAGAGTTTCTCAAAGTAGTCTCTGATTACCCTTTGGATCTCTGTATTATCTGTAGTGATCTCCCCCTTTTCATTTCTAATCTGGTTTATTAAGTTTCTCTCTCTCCCTTTCTGAGTTTTGCTAGTGGTTTATCAATCTTGTGTATATTTCAAAGAATCAAATTTTGCTTTCTTTGATCTTTCAGATTGTTTTTTGGGTTTCCACTTCATTAATTTCTGCTCTAAGCTTTGTTATTTCCTTATACATACTTATTTTGGGTTCATTTTGTTGACCGCTCTCTAATTTTATAAGCTGTGTTATTAAGCTATTTATATAGGCCCCTTCTTCCTTCCTGATGTGTGTTTGCAACTTTGATTTTGAGTCTGCTTGTTCTGACTATTCAGAATTATTTCTTATAGGCAGCAGAATGTTGGATTCAGTTTTTGATCCATTTTGTCACTCTGTGTCTCTTAACTGGTGCATTTGGCCCATTGACGTTGAGAGAGATAATTGTCACAAGATTTATAGCCATCTTTGTATAGAAGTTTGGTGTGTCTTTAGACCTGTCAGTGTAGTTATTTCTCAAACTGCACTCACCACTCTGTGGTGAGCTTCATATCATGAGCCAGTCCTTCCAGCCCTCATTTCTATTGTCTCTGGGCTTTATTACAATAATGTTTTTATTTTTATTAAAACCCATAGATGAGAGATATACTATTCTGTGTCTATCTCTCTCCCTCTGACTTATTTCACTCAGCATAGTAGATTCTATGTACATCCACATATAGGAAAATTTCATGACTTCATCTCTCCTGACAGCTACATAATAGTCCATTGTGGATATGTTCTACAGTTTCTTTAGCCATTCATCTGTTGAAGGAAATCTTGTCTGGTTATTGTAAATAGCACTGCAATGAAAACCGGTGTGAGGAAGGGATTTTTGAATTGTATTTTTATGTTCCTAGGGTATATCCCTAGGAGTGGTATAGCTAGATCATATGCGAGTTCAATTTACAAGTTTTTTCAAGAACAAGTGATAGTGCTTTTTATCTTATGCTTTGGTTTAAATATCATATAGCATGTGATTAGACTCTACTCAGTTATACAATTTTTTTTGTGAGCTCAACATCCAGCAGCCTAAAAAGGAGAGATGGAACAAGTGGAAAACAGAGATATTAATTCAGTTATATAATTTTTAGAGATTTTGAAGACTTGCTTCTAAAGACTACTTTTAAATAGTTTGACATCATCTTTTACACATTAGTAGATAGATAGGTATTTTTAGATGGTGTTTTTAACCATTGAAATTTTAGAATACCATCAATAGTGCCTAAATTCTCCTTATTCTTGTATACATTTCTGATTTAATTAACAAAACCCTACAGAAATTGGAACAGAACCAATGAGAGATAAATTTAATTATAGAACCCCCTGATTAACCAGAAAAGAATATTTTTATAAGTTTCATGACTAGTTTAATGTGTGTCACAGTTTCATATTTTATACCTTTGGAGATTAAATCATTTGAGTGTTAAATATAAGAAAATAAAATAGAAAAGATATGTACCTGTAAATAATAATTATTTAATAATTATAAAATGATTACTGTAATCCGTAATCAATTTAAAGTCAGACTCTAACAATGTCAGTGATTTCAGTACATAATCTGTTAGTGAAGACATTGAGAAACTAAAAATAAATCTATCTTTTAAAAAATATACACATATAAACGAACTATTTTTATATTTCCAGAGAGAATTCAAAATTATGCTCCAGCTTTCACAATGTTGGGTTACTTAAATGAGAATCTACAGCTGAAAAAGGAGGCAGCTGCTGCATATCAAAAGTAAGTTCTACATGAACCTTATTACTTGGTTGGTCTTCCGAATTTTTTTCTTCTTTATTTTCTTTTTCCTTCCTTCCTTCCTTCCTTCCTTCCTCCCTCCCTCCCTCCCTCCCAACCTCCCTCTCTCCTTCCTTCCTTCCTTCCTTCCTTCCTTCCTTCCTTCCTTCCTTCCTTCCTTCCTTCCTTCCTTCCTTCCTTCCTTCCTTCCTTCCTTCCTTCCTTCCTTCCTTCCTTCCTTCCTTCCTTCCTTCCTTCCTTCCTGTTTTTGGGCCACACCTGGTGGCACTCAGGAATTATATCTGGCTCTGCACTCAGAGGTACTACTTGGCAGGCCCAGGGGACTATATGGGATGCTGGGGGTTGAATCCAGGTGGTTGCGTGCAAGGCTGCTGTGTTTTTACTTGGGCCCCAGAGGACTTTTCTGCATGGTGTGTTTAGGTTGCTAGGGTATATCCTTATGAGTGATATTGCTGGATCATTTGGATGCTCAATTTTTAGTTTTTTGAGGACTACCATATTGTTTTCCTAAAAGGCTCAACCAGTCAACTTTTCCACCATCATGAATGAGAGTTCCTTTCTCCCCACATCTGCGCCAGCATTGGTTGTTCTTCACTCAGAGAATTTTATAACATTCAGCTGTTTTTTATTTTCAGGGCAATGTTGTTGTTGCAGACTTCTGAAGACAGAGATATGTATAATGTTGCAGTAAGAAATTATGGTAGACTGTTATGGTAAGCGCATTCTCTGCCTTTAGAAGTGTGTGTATGTGTGTGTGTGTGTATGTTTGTGCACACAGACATAAATAGAGGTGGGAACTGATGGCTTCCCCTCAGCATACATCTTTCCTCAACACCAGGCTGAGTTAACTTTACCTAAAACTACACCTGAGCCTGATGTGCTTTGAGAGGAGCAGGGCCAGTAGTGATTGTGGGACTAAACTATAGAGAATTTGGAAGAAAGACGGTTGATATCTCTAATAGAACTTTGAAGTCTAGTTGTTTGAAAAAAGAAGGAGAATTGATCCATATTTTATATTTATTCTTAATCTAGGAATAAACAGTGGAAGCTAGAAATCTCTCTGCAGTAGGATACAAGCGTTTTAGTATGTCTGCACTTTGGAAAGAGAAAGGGAGCCCTGTAACTTTTCAGACTCTCAGTCTTCTGACTCCAAAGAATGTTTTTTAGAAATAGAGATTAAAAATCAGTCTCACCATTTAAGAGCCTAGAATAAAGTGTTATGGAGGCTATTTTCTTAGTTCATTTCTACCACAGTTGGCTTTCTTCAAATTGAGAGCTGTTCCAAAATTGCAGTGTCTACATAGAATAGTCAACTAGTGAACTGGAACTGCAGAGGTCATGGGTTGACAAGGGAAGTGTGTGTGTGTGTGTGTGTGTGTGTGTGTGTGTGTGTGTGTGTGTGTACGTGTACCTTGCCCACTATACTGGGCAATTGAAGAATTAAACAAAACTGAGTGTTCTGTGGGTTGAGACCTAGTGCTAGTCCTTTGAAATTTCAGGATTAGAATTTACACTGTTTGAGGAGATATATGGTACAGATTTGAGGATATAGTGCAACTGAATCACAGTGTAACCGAATCATCTTTATAGACTAGAAAATAGGCCTGTTTGGATGTTTCTTTTAAACTGTTTATTCGAATTGCTAGAATACTGACTGTTTCAAGATTATTTTGAAGTAAAGATAAATATAGTATAGACTACAATATCTTGTCTTCTTTTATATATATATATATATTTTATTTAAACGCCTTGATTACATACATGATTGTGTTTGGGTTTCAGTCATGTAAAGAACACCACCCATCACCAGTGCAGCGTTCCCATCACCAATGTCCCAACTCTCCCTCCTCCCCACCCGACCCCCGCCTGTACTCTAGACAGGCTTGTCTTCTTTAGCGCTAATATTTCATATATAATGCAAATAATTTTTAAAATGTCTTCCATTTAAAATAGATTTTCTTTTGAACTTGCTTTTACTGTTAAATATGTAAAAATAGAAAACAATACAGTATTAGAAATAATTTAATGATTATTAAGTTAATGCAATATCAGACAAAATTCCATGAGTTCTAAATTATATAAATAGGGTACTTAACTTGCAAACTTAAAATTCTATTAGATGAAATTCTTCAGGTTTCTTTTTCAAAGGAAAAGTTTTAGACTAAGTTTATGAACCCTTTACCTTTTAGTAGCAGTATTACAAACCAATGGCATTTCTTCTCATTTATGTCTTTAATACGAGTTTTAATACTGATAGATATAATAGGTGAAGGTGTTATAAAGAACATTGTGTAATAACAGTTTTAATTTGGTAGTCTTTCTATTTTAAGATCTTTTTATATTAAAATAAATTATGTTTTGATTCATAGTGCCAGTGGTGAATATGATAAAGCTATTCAGGCCTTTAAGTCAATACCCCTTGAAGAGTTGGAAGACATCATAGGTTTTGCGCTGGCATTATTTATGAAGGGTTTATATAAAGAAAGCAGCCAAGGTGAGTATGGTACTTGGTTCTAAAAGACATATTTTGCTTTTTAGAACTGAGTAGAATATAAATGGATGAGCTTGATGAGTTTATGTATATAAAAATGTAATATTGGGACTTGGGGTAGAGATTACAATGCTTATTAAAATCTGACTGGGAGTCAAGAATAATGCTAGGTACTTTTGATCTCTTCCATTAGTTAATATATTATGCTGATTAATAGTTCTTAAAATAGTCACTCAGTATTATCTTCATTATTCAGTTGAGGAAACAGATATAAGATGTCTTATGATAGTATTTAGAAGCAAATCTTAATGAATTCACTGTGATTAAATATAAATTTCTAGTAGGACTGCAGGCATTATTACTATTATCATATTTTACTAGAGTAAAATATAGTAATAACTATAAATTGCTATAGTTTTTATATATTAAATATATCCCCAATGTATGTGTGATGTGCACATGATTGCAACTTATTTAAGCCTCTACTGTTTGATGGAGTTGCGTATCTGAAGTTCAGTGACATGTCAGTGATTGTAGGCTTTTCTTTCTCTTGAAGATAGTGTTTCAGACTTTCCACTATACTCACTATATTATGAAAATAGGCATTGAGGAATGTTAGATAATGATTCCTAACATCTCAGAATTACCTGAGACAATTAAATCAAGTTTGATTGTTCTATAATTTTATTCCACTATAATAAAAGTTACAATCATGTATAATTTTAGTTAGACCTTGTTGAAAACAGGAAAGGAAAACTTACACAGTTTATATGTCAAGATTCTGCTCTGTTTTTGTTTCCAACTATATAACAGCTTATGAGAGAGCCTTGTCTGTTGTTGAATCGGAGCGAGACAAAGCCCATATATTGACAGCTCTGGCAATAACAGAATATAAACAAGGGAAAATGGATGCAGCTAAGACATTACTATTTAAATGGTATGTATAATTGACATTAATACTTTTTTGTTGTCCTTTTGACTTTGGGCCACACCTGGCTGTGCCCAAGTCTTACTCCTGACTTTGTGTTCAGGGATTAATCCTGGTGGTGGGGTTCAGAGGATCACACATGGTGCTGGGGATCACACCTGATGTGGCCTCATGCAGAGCAGTCCTCACAATCCACTGTACCATCTCTCTGGCTCTGACAGCAATACTACCATGATCACATACTGGTCAAAATTTTGAGCCACATAAAATGAAGTTTAGAAACTTTGTTAAAAGATCTGTCTGGGCTATCATGTCTTAATTTTTAATTAATTTCATCTAATTCTTCATATTCTGTCTCTTACTCTTTAACTCTCTCTCTCCCCCTCTATTTTTGGTTTTTGGGTCACATGCTTGTTGGGAGGAACCAGGGGGTCCCTGTCTCCACCCAGACACAGACCTTTTCCCTTCTCAAATTAATAAGGTAAAATAAAATATAATTCAAGTTGAGTCTCCAAAAATTTATATTAGTATAATTTATGATCATTTTTGTAACTTTTGAATAAATTAATAGCAATGATTTGATATCTAGGTTCTTATGGCATATTTTGAAAATTTTTTGACAACATTAACTTTAATTCTAAAAGTAGTAGATAATTGGGGCTGGAGTGGTGGCGTGGAGCAGTAAGGTGCCTGCCTTGCCGGCACTAGCCTAGGATGGACCGTGGTTCGATCCCCAGTGTCCCATATGGTCCCCCAAGTCAGGAGCGATTTCTGAGTGCATAGCCAGGAATAACCTCTGAGTGTTATCAGGTGTGGCCCAAAAAACAGAAACAAACAAACAAAACAAGTAGTAGATAACAATAGACACTGGTTATCAGTGAGAGTGCTCTATTGTCATTCTGTGATAGAGTCTGTACTGTACAGTATTACTTTATGTTCTGTCCAAAATTGTCTACTCTTTGCCTGAATATTCCTATTTCTACCCATTAAATGCTAATAATATTCAACCATCTGAGAGCCTGAAACTGTTTCCATTGACCTAAAGGCATGGTTTTTACAGTTCTATTTTAAAGGAGCCCACCACAGAAAGCCTTCAGACCCTGTGTGCTTTGGGATTGGCAGTGCAAGATGCTACCCTTTCCAAAGCTGCCCTTAATGAGTTACTGAAGCACAAGAAAGAGAAAGACATTGATTACCAGCAGTGCCTTCTTACCTCAGCGATTTATGCGCTGCAAGGCTGCAGAGTGGCTGTGCAGAGACAAGTATCTAAAGCCGTCCACAGGTAAATTCTGTTCTCAGTTTGAGGTTTAAATTTTCTATGACAAGATTCTCTTTGACATTTAGACCTTTTGACAGTATATATGTTACATATTCCTTATCTATTGAAAAAATTAATTTGTGATTTTCTGAAATTGGGTACAGGCTTAGGTAACTATCCAGTGTTCACCCCCCATAGTTTTTATTAAAGTTATTCTAAGAGCAGAAATTGTGCTCTTTTCAGATTATGGCCTAAATCTGGTTTTAGTTAAAAAGTTTTTGTTGGGGCGAGAAGGCAACTTCCTAATTGCTTTGGGGACTACTCCTAAACATTATACTTGGCCAATTCAGTCTAATAGTTCAGTTCTAGGGCCCAGGTGTTTGGTGCTACTCAGTCCCAGTGGTGCTTGGGAGGCCATTAGCCATACCTGACAATTCTAGGGATCAAGCGTAGGGCTTTATACATCCAAGACTGTGCCCCTGAACTCTGAGCACTCTCCTCATTTCCTTAACCTTGTTTCAGTGTGAAAATTTTTACTAATTTAAAGTTTTGATATGTTTTCAGTTATCAATAAAACCATCTATTTTGATGGTTGTAGGACTTAAACTATTAAATAGTTATTGATAAAATTTGGAAAAGAGCTGTCATCTCTAAAATGATATTTGCTTTCATTTTAGCAGTAAATTTTTTTTTTATTCACAATAGGTTCTTTCTCCTTCTACAGTTCTCATGTCTTGTGTTTTCTTCAGTATAACATATTAAAATTCCTTAACATTTGGCCATACCAATGTTTGAAGGGATCATTTCTTGCAGGGCTCAGGGGACCATGTGGGGTGCTGGGGATTAAAACCAAGTTGGCCACATGCAAGGCAAATGCCTTACTCATTGTCCTCAACTCTTATTAATTGCAAAGATTATATCTCAGGACTTGACAAAGTCATAACACTGCTGATTTTTTCCATCTTGCTTTCATAAGTATTATCATCCTGTATATAAAATATAAATAGATTTTTCTAAACATTCAGACACCTTCAACCCAAAATGGGCAGTTAACCCAAATTTGTTTTAGATATTTGAAAGATTCGAAATGGAATTTCTAAATAAAATGTTGATTGCTCTGTGTTTTGCAATTGAACTGACTCCCCTGGATAAGACCTCTGCTTTTGATTCTCTAGTAACCCAGCCAATCCTGCTCTTTGGTCTCTTTTGTCCCGAGTGGTTGCTCAATATCCCCAACAAAATGCAAAAGTAAGTAATGCTCTGAATTCTGGCAAAAAGATTAGCTGGTGATGTTGTAAATATCATTTTAAGTCATTTGATTTAACATTCTGGGCAAGAATACATACAGTGGGAGAGTTTTGTTATTTAGCTCATTTTTCATTAGTCATTTCAGCAGTACACTGAGTTTCACCTGTGTTCCATTGCTCTGTCTGCGTATTATGAAAAATACAAAGAAGTAGGTGGACTTTTTTTAAAAAAAAAAACACAAAAGATTATGCTAGTGACTGAAATGGCTATAATTATGACATTTCCATTTGGTAAGTATTAACTGTTGTGTTTTTAATTCCCAATGGATCATTTTATTTAAAAGCTCTTGAAAAACAACAAGAATAAAACAGCTAATGCCAAAATACATAAATTAAAATATAAAGTCATTGATGTTCTGTAAAAAAGATTATTCATTACATTTTAGTTCAGAGCAACTATGTCCTTATAATTTGTCAGTATCCTAGGTTAATATTGGCTATTAACATTGGGGTAATATTACTTTTTATAGTTAACAATTACTAGTTGGTAAATAATAGAAGTAGCTACTGTGTTTTGAATCTGTGTTTTACATCAAATACTCTCACAGCATCCAGTTTGTATCTTGTTATTCCTATGATTATTGGTCTTCTCTCTTTGCTTACCTGATATATATATATATATAAAAACACTGTAAAATTAACTTGAGGCCTAGTATTTAAGATACCAAATGTTCTGTAGAAATTGTACAAGGTTTTGCCACAGATTTGTCAATTCCACCTTTAGAGAAGCATTATATGAAAGGTTAGAGGTTGATATTTCTGGGAAAAACAGGCTGTCATATATCTGTGTTTTAACTTGTTAAAATTCTATCTCTAACTCAATCAGTAGGGGTAGAGCTTGATTTTCTGTATTTTTAACAAGGAAATTTTGTTTGTTTGTTTTTTGGGTCACACCCGGAGTGCTCAGGGGTTACTCCTGGCTCTATGCTCAGAAATCGCTCCTGGCAGGCTCAGGGGACCATATGGGATGCCGGGATTCAAACCACCAACCTTCTGCATGCAAGGCAAATGCCTTACCTCCATGCTATCTCTCCGGCCCTTTACAAGGAAGTTTTAATCTCACAAGGAATATTGATGATGCTAGTGCTACAGTTCACACTCTTTGTAGCAAAAGTTCCATTTCACCTGATTGCCTCAGTGAATATAGAGCTATCATTATATACTGCTGGAGTGAACTACTGCTCTAAGGAATTTTAATCCGAGAAATTATGTGAAGTAATTATAGTCTATATTATTTTCATAAAGTAATACACTTGAGATAGACATACATACTAAATAACTTGTTAGTAACTATGTTGCTGAGTCATCCTAGATTCTTATAAATGATCTCCTGAATCTTCCCTTTACTTTTCTTCACTGTCATTTACCATTTATGGCTTATACTCGTATTTTAAAAATTTTAATGTTAGCATTTTTGTATGCTAAGAATAGTTTTCAAACATTTATGATTTAAAATGAAACTTCTGACAAATCACTTTTTTCAGGTAAAATACTTAATTTTTAAAATGTAAGGATTTCAAATAAATTTTGTGAGGCTTATGATACATCACATATTTTTTTTCCTTTTTAATATTCATATAGTGATTTTTTTGCTTGATATTTGGGCCACACCTGGCAATGCTCAAAGATCACTTTTGGTTCAGGGGCCATCTGGGTTGCGGGAATCAAATCTTGGTCAACCCTGTACAAGACAAGCTATATTATGGCTCCTGGGTAGTAATGAGCATCTAGTGCTCAGAACTTTATTTATTTACTTATTTATTTATTGGTTTTGGGGCCACATCCTGTGGTGGTCGGGGGTTATACTTTTGGCTATGCACTCAAATCATTTTTGGCAGGCTCTGGGGACCATATGGGATACCAGGGATCAAACCCAGGTCTACCCTGGGTCGGCCACTTGCAAGGCAAACACCCTACTGCTGTGCTATCACTTCAGCCCCTAGTGCTCAGAACTTTAGATATCAGTTTTATTGTTGACTATTGTGAATGTTTTTAAAAATATTATATTTTCATGTTCTAGAACGTTCTAGAAGTATATTTATCTTTCAGTAAGTTTTGTGATCACCTTTCGTTTCAGTCTTTAACAGTCTTTTGTTTTGCTAGAAAATTGTCTTTTTAGTACTACTGAAAATTATGTAACTTTTGGACCTATAATGAGTCTTTTAATGAGTGGAGTTAAAATGACCTCAGTAAAAATGTTCAATAAAAATATTGGGGCTATAAGGGAGGCATCAAGACCAAACTGATGCAAGACTACTAAGTAGTTGGTTAGAGACAGAGGGGACGACATATTCTAGCCGCCCTGGGGGTGAGGGAAGAGGAAATGGGAGGTAAGACAGAAACGGGGGTGTAGGGAGGACAATTTGGGGATGGGAATCCCCCCTGATTTTATGTAAATATGTACCTAAAATATTATTGTCAACAATATGTAAGCCACTATGATCAAAATAAAAATTATATTAAAAAAAAATACATGCCAATAAAAAAAAAAAAAAAAGAAAAAACTACTATTTTTTTGCTTGTTACAGCAGGGTTATTTTTTGCATTGTTAGCCTTTTGATCTCTTTATCTAATCTGAGCTCTTTTCAATTCAGATATATTTATTAAAATAATTTGAATTAAAAAAAATATTGGGGCTAGAGCGATAGTATAGTGGAGAGGGCATTTGCCTTACACGTGGCCGATATGGGTTCAATCCTCTGTACGCCTTCTGACCCCCTGAGCTCTACCACAAGTGATTCCTGAATACACGGACAGAAGTAAGCCCTGATTACAGATGGTTGTGGCCACCCCCACCACAAACACCAAAGATAAATTACTAAACTACTCTTTTAAAATGGTGGTATAGGGACTGGAGAGATTACACAGTGGGCAGGGTGCTTGTCTTGCATGCAGCTGACCCAGATCCAACCCCCAGCTTGCCCTATAGTCCCCTGAGCCTGACCAGGAGTAAGCTTCGAACACCATTGGGTGTGGCCCCAAAACCAAAATAAAATAAAGTAAAAGGCATGTTGTTGAATAGTTAAAGAGGTTAAATTACATGAATGTGATCAAACTGAACCTTTCAAATTATTTAATGGAAAGGTCTTGACAGTTTTAATTTTTATTTTATGAACATCTACACATTTATCTAATCAATTCTTTTCTATTATAGGGAGGTGCTGTCGCAGGGAATGTGGCTCATATTCTGGACTCAAATCACGGAAAGGTTAGTTTGTCTAGCCATGGAGAAAATGCTCTGTTTCTTAGGTAGTATTGTTGATGAAAAAATAAATTAGTTTTAGTTTCTAGATTTATTTAGAAGTCACATTCAAATCAATAAAATCTTACTTTTAGTCATTTTGGAAGTTACAGGTCTATAAAGAAAATTAACACCCTTTTTCTCCCTCTTATACAGAAAGCATTACTATACACCGCAGTAAATCAGTTGGCTGTGGGAAACAGTTCAGCATTTGGTGGGAAGAATACTGCACTAAAGACCATTCAGAAGGTAGCGCTCCTTTCTCCAGGCAAGTATAAAACCCATTCGATTGAGTCAAATTTTGTCAGTCTTGCATTTGTGACATAAAGAGCAAAGAATGTCTTTCCGTGAAATAAGACATGGAAATGTTTTAGGAATTTGGCTAAGATAATGACTAATATTGAAGAAAATTTAAAGGGGTATTTACTTAAAATGCTTTATTATTTATTATAGAAAATCTTAATTTTCATGTTCCCAAAAGTTTTATTTTTATTTTTTACTAGCTATAGCTACTAAATTATTTAATAAATATGTATTTTGTTATTTTTTATCTGTAGTTAGCTCCTTGAAGAATGGAGGTATGTTGTCTATAGCAGTCGTTGTGAACAGTGGTTGTGTCAGTACATAAATGTAAAAAGTTGGAAATGATTGTTTTATAACCACTGTTAGAAATTCAGCTAGCAGGCTGAGCCATAGGATAGTGGATAGGGCACTTTTCTTGCATGTGGCAAACCCAGATCCTAGCCCCTTATTTGTCCCAAGGCCCCACCAGGAGTGATCCCTTAGTGCAGAACCAGGTGTAAGCCCTGCTCCACTGGGTGTGACCCAGACACACACACACACACACACACACACACACACACACACACACACACACTCACACACACAAGATTAAGCTAGTTCTTCACAGTTCTAACCAACTATGCCAGATGAATGCCATTAGTCATAAAATGATGATAAATTACTGATATATATTATCTCATGCTTGCATTGTCATGACAAGAGAAATTGCTGTGGAGTAGTATTTTCTCAAGATCCTTAATGAGACACATTAATTAATCTCAGGAATAAGTCTATTCAGAAACTGAATTTACTTTATTTAAACTGAGGATTTTATGCCTGATAGCATCTCAGCCATCATTAGTTTCAGTTCAGGGGCTGGGGAGATAGCTTAAGTGGTAGAGCATATGCCTAACTTACTTATGACCTTGAATTTGCTCCCTAATCTCTCATGACTCTCAGTCATACCAGGGATAGATAGCTTTGGCACTTCCTGAGTCTGAGAACTGTGCTACCATCTAGAGCACCAGGCTCTCAGGCACACACTACAAGGCCTAGTATCACTGAAAGTAACCTTAATTATTTTTTTTTAAAAAGGAAAGGATTTGTATTCAATTTCTTCCATTATTTTCTCAATTGTCATCGACACCTTTATGCCTCTAACTTTGGCCCCTCCAAAACTGCTACCAGTACACAAAGGAAGGGTGCAATGCAAAAGAGTGAAGGGGCATTTAATAATATCATTGCTGTGCATGGAATGATAAAGTAACTTTCATGCTTGGCTGGTTGCTGAGCTTTTTTTGAGGCTCAGACTTTAAGAACTGGGAAATTGTATTGAATTGCCTAAGGCTTTAAAACAGGAACTGAGTCAAAAAGAGGTGTCTGGACTTTGTTTTTTGATGTCCATTGAAAATGACTCTGAAACCCAACTACAATTATGCTTGTAATCAAATTGTATAAATACAGACATTAATAAAGAAAGAAGAAAAAAAGAAAATGACTCTTCCACAGTGACACACTACAATAGGCAACTGGGCTCACCAGATAAGAAAGAAGTGCTTAAGAAAGTATCTTCATCTTCTGACATATTAAAAAAAAGGCAAGTCTTAATTGCCTACTAATTAAATAGCATAACATGGTTTAGTTTTTCTTTAAGAAAGGACTTTTCTTTAGACACAGTGCATTTATTATTACTATTCTGGGTAAGCTTCCTTTCATTTTTGGTAGATTTTCAACAACTTGTTGACATCTAAGTACATTTTCTGTGTTTAGGTGACCCAGCTGTGTGGGCTGGACTAATGGCGGCCTGTTATGCTGATGATAAACTGGCTCTAATGAATAAAACTCAACCAAAGAGGATGGATTTACACTTGACACTGTTGTCTGCTGTTTCTGCATCAAGTAAGTTTAGAATGTGTGCTATTAATAATCAAGAGAACTAAATTAGATGCATATTATCAAAAAAGGAGTGGGCACAGCTTTCCCTATCCTAATTGCATCATGGTTCAACAAAGGCTTCAAATGATGAAATTAATTTTAAGAAATGTAACCAGAATGGTAGTGAGTGAGAAAAGTAGAATGCCTGCCTCGAAGACAGGCAAGGGCTGGGGGGCTTTGGTGGTGAGAAAGAAACACTAGTGAAGAGAGGGATGTACATTTTTATGACTGAAACCCACCTACAAACATGTTTGTAACCATGGTGCTTAAATAAAGATATTAATAAGCAAACAAAAAGATTTAGAGAGGGAAAAAAAGTAAAATAACTACAAACACATCAAGCTAGAAAATATCCATGAACTTTGAGCTGGGAGTAGTCCTGTAACACTGGCAAATAAGGCCCCCTAAAAGAAAACAGAAATAATACAAAAAAGAGCAAACAAAAAATTTCCTACAAGGAATACTCCAGATGTCTTCACTAGTGATTTTTACAGAATAACAAATAATACTAATTTTATACAGACTTTTAGAAAAATTGAAGTGGTGATAGCGCTACCTTCTATGAAACCAGCATTACTCTGATCCCCAAAGCAATATTCTAAGGAAACTATAGAATATAATATTCTCAGTCATAGAAGCAGAAATTCATAGCTATGCTTTAGCTAGACTAATCAAGCAACATATAAAAAGAGATAATGCATCATATTCAGATGGAGTTTATTCTAGCAGTGTTAACTTACTTTAGTTTTAAAAAAATAGGTATTATAAAAAAATGAGTTTAAGGTAATATGTTTAAACTGTGAAACAAGCCAGAAAGTATATAGTTTATGATTCTGTTTGTGTGAAATTTCAGAAAATGCAAACTGACCTCTTGTGATTAAGTCTTCTGGGGGACAGGGTAAAAGCAGAGATTGACTATTGACATCATGATTACAAAGGAGCTAGAAGAAAGCTTTGGTGATGCTGAATATATTCATTTCCTGGATTATATTGTTGTACTCATAATTTCTTCCTACTATTTTCTCAACTATCATCATGCCTATCTATCTTCAACTCTGGCTCCTCTAAAATTGTTATCAAGGCACGAAGGAAGGAAATTCATCAATTTGTATAATTTGATTATGTACAGCTTATCTTAAGTCAATAATATTGTTACCTTTTAATTCTAAGGTCAACTATATTTGTTTCTCCTACAATAGAGTCTTTTTAAAAGATGTCACAGGTATATACGTCTTAAGGTATTAAACGTAAGTATTCCACTCAAGTTTTAGCAACATGGTTCATGTTAATTATACTATATGGGTTTATTTTTAATTTATAATTTTTTAATTTACAACTTTGAGCTTTACAAAGTTATTCATAGTCAAGTTTTAGACATACAATGTTTCAGTACCAATCCCATTACCAGTATCAATCACCTTCTATCAATGTCCCTAGAGCCCATCAGATACTACCACCTTCCCTCCTACACTATCCCAGTCTTACACCATAATAGGCACCCTTTTGATTCTTGGTTGGTAAAGTTTGGGTCTTATTATTTCATAGCTGTTGATTCCATGCCTTGGATATTTAATTCTGTCCTTTCTTCACACCAGTTGTACCTGAGTCCCCTTGGCCTCTATCCTCCGTTATGTTGCAGAAGCAAATTGCATTATTGCATCCTTTCTTACAACTTTGTAGTATTCCATTGTATATATTTGCTACTCACTTCATGATCCACTCATCTATTATTAGACGTCTAGATTGATTCCAACTTTTAACTGTCATACTAAGTGCAACAATGAATAGTGGAGTGCATGCAATCGTGCTTTTAAATGAATGTTTTTCTGGCCTGGGTTCCTTTTTCATCTGATTCTCACCAACACAGATTGTATCCAGTATTTTTTTTTTGTTTATGGTTCACACCCAGTGATGCTCAGAGATTACTCCTAGCTATGCTCTCAGAAATCGCCTCTGGCTTGGAGGACCATATGGGAGGCCCGGGGATTGAACCTCAGTTTGCCCTAGGTTAGCGCGAGCAAGGCAAACGCCCTATCACCTGCACCACTGCTCTGGCCCCTGTATCCAGTATTTTTGATCCGTATGTCACAGCTTTGAAAAGTTTTCTACTTTTGGGCCGGAGCGATAGTACAGGGGGTAAAGCACTTACGTTGCATGTGACTGACTTGAGTTCAATCTCCACCATCTCATATGGACTCCTGAACCCAGGCAGAAGTAAATCTTGATAACCCCTGAGCATTGCCAAATGTGACTCCCCCAAACCAAAACAAAAAACAAAAAAGTTTTTCATTTGTAATCCCTTTAGTCCAAGAAAATGTTATGTGATCCCAGGTATATAGGTATATAAAATAGATACATAAGTCAAACATTTTATGAGTGTTAAGAAATATATATACATTTATTTTAAAATAAGTTCTAAAAAGCCATATGATCTCATGTGGTTTATTATGTCATGGTTTAAGAAGTGAGGATCTAAGGTATTTTTCTAGTCCATGAAATTTAAAAAGTTCTATAGGTATAAAGTTCTTCTTAGAAACTAATTACTTGCTCAGGAATACATTAGAAACTACAACAGAAAATAACATTGAGATTTTTTTTTTTTTTGCAGTTAAAGACAAAGAATTCCTTGAAAATTACAACCAAACTCTTGAAAAGTGGTCTCTTTCTCAAGCTGTCACTAGTCTGATAGATACAAAAAGAATATCTGAAGCTGAAGCCCTCTGCACAAAGGTAGTATATGGCACTGAGCAGTGAGATTCTTGGTTTCTTAGATCATTTCCAAAGTTACTTCAAAAATAAATTGCCTGCTATTTATATGTGGGGATGGTGATGGTTGAAATGATATCACCTCACCCAATATTTATTGAGTACTTACTGCCAGCTAATTATTGCATGTAGCCAGTTGTATTTGAATTTCTCAATATTTAGCTTGAGGTTGACTGGTTGCCATTTGTCTGACTCGAGGACTCATATTTATGTTTGTTTTGGGATCGCACTGGGTGGTGCTCAGGACTTCCTCCTGGCTCTGTGCTCAGGGCATCAGAGGTAGTGTCCTCAACGAAGCAAGTGCCCTACCTGCTGTACACACACACTCTCTCTCAAAATACATATCGATATAGCTATATCTTTCTATATATTGCTATATCTAGATAGCTATATATAGATATTTATATTTATGATAGATAGTTATATCTATATACAGATATATATCTCTATATATCAATATAGGTATGCCTATATAGTTTTCGTTTGTTTGGGGGCCACACCTGGAGGTACTTAGTGCTTACTCGACTGTACTCTTGGATCATTCACGGCAGTGAAGATTGAACCCACATTGGCTGTGTGGAACAAGAATGTCCTCCCTGCTCTGTACTGTCTCTCTTTTTAAAAATTATACCATTAGAATGGTGTCAGTATGGTGACTCCTTTCTGAATGCTAAATATCCCTGCATTTGTCCAAATTTTTAACTACATAGAATACTGAGGATTAACTTGTGAATAGAATTATTCAGTAATGATTTTTTATGTGCTTGAATTATAGGTTCAGTAAATTTTTAGCACCTTACCGAGCACAAAATGAAGACTAAATATTAGTTGAAGGAATGAGTTGGTTTCATAACCTTATTCAAATTAATGTATAAGATTTTTTTAGTATCATTATTGCTGAAAATAAAAATTTAATAAACTCTGACCAGGAAGATTGTATTGCCATCTAAAAATATCTTTATTAGAGACTTATTTAAATCTTCTATTTAAGCACCCTATTTGCTATGTTATTGCTCTGGCCCAATAGTGAATTTTTTATTATTTAATAATTTTCACTTAGTTTATACAGTAAGTATTTAGTAACTATAAATGGACAGTTGCTGTGCTCTTTCTCTGACAGAATAAGAGATACTTTTATGAACTTTTTCTGTCACTTTCTAAGTGTCTTACTTAGATAAAGGATTGATACATTATATGTACACGTATATACATAGACCCACCTTCAATACAGTACATAAATGCACTATATATGTATTATTTCAGGGCATGAATAATAGCTTAAAGGAATTAGTTAATAAATCATTTGTCTTAACTCTATCCAATGTGAAAAAGTATGTGACTGAGAACGAATATGCAGTAAATATCTATGTAAAGAGATTGAGAAAGAAAAAAATACATAGCTTTTTCCTTTTGCTAGAATGACATTTTTTCCAGTAAGGACTGGTTTTATATTTTATTGTATAACCATTTATTTTCAAAACCCAAGTTCTTCAGAATATCACCTGAGAAGACATTAAGTCACAGGATCATGCCAAATCTAAAATAAACTACAATCATCATATTTTTAGTGCTTTAATATAGCACTGGTATTCTAAGATGTTAAGTAGTATATTTATTTTACAATTGTTGTTTATCTCTCAAAAAGAAAAGATCAGATTTACCTTTTATTTTTTAAAGAATTTTTTGTACTTTGTTTCAGAACTGATCTAATGAAGTTCTATGTGGGGTTTAATTTTCAGAACTTAATCAGTAACCCGGATCAGCCAACTGTTAGGTTGCTTTTAAGACAAGTGCAGTGCAAAGCACTCCTGGACTCACAAAAGCCCCTCCCGGATGCTGTCCTTGAAGAACTGCAGAAAACAGTCCTGACAAATTCAACCTCTGTTCCAGCTTGGCAGGTACATTCTCCTTTCTTACATGAATTCTGAATAAAAATTCTCATGATGAGGTAAAGGATATGCTCAATTTATTTTTTTTGACTTGAGTTCATTGTGTATCTCATTTTCCAGGCTTAAAGCTAAGGTTCCCAAACTTACTTCTCTGAGTGCAAAAATCTCTTAGAAGCTCCCTCGGAGTCTATCTGCTCTAAGCTTACAAACAGAAAATGAACCTCAATTGTCTTGTACCTGAGGCTATCACTGCTTCACTGGATTGGCTCAGTAGCCTCCCGGGGTGGTGTTCCCCACTGTGGCAAACACTAGAACGGGTTTAAAAACATTTAAAGGGCATTTTGGCTGGTTGACTAAGGAAGTTGAATACTAATTTAGGACCTCTGCTCCCTGGCGTCCTTAACTGTTGATTTCACATTTCTTTGTTTTGTTTTGGGTCCACACCCAGCAGGATTCAGAGTTTACTTCTGTCTCTGCTCTCAGGGGTCACTCCTGGTGGGACTTAGGGCACCATCTGGGGTGTCAGGGATTGGACCCAGGTCATCCATGTGCAAGGGCAAATGCTCTACCCGCTGTTCTATTGATTTGGCCCCTATTCCACATTCCTTCAACTAAAAACTGCTGAAAATGCTGACTTACCTGAGCTGAAGTAAGAATCCTAATAAAGGATTGCTTTGTTTTTGTTTTTGTTTTTGGGCCACACTCAGTGACACTCAGGGCTTACTCCTGGTTATGCACTCAGAAATCACTCCTGGCTTGGGGGACCGTATGGGACACCGGGGATCGAACCCAGGTTTGTCCTGGGTCAGCCATGTGCAAGGCAAACACCCTACCACTGCATTCACTCAGCCCTGAGAGTTACATATTATGTTTCTGTAACAGTGACCTTAACTCTGCCTTTAGAGGTGAAGTACAGAATGTCCTCACTTAACTGATCAATCTTTTCTTAGAAATAGACTTATTTAAAATTATTTTTTATTAAAATACTATAATATTTACAGTACTGTTAATTATACCTTTTCTGCATGTATTATTTAATTGCCACACCAATAACCAATCTCAGGGTCTATGTCCTCTACCATATAAGTCAGGTTCTAAGAATTTTGACCATTTGTTCTCTTGTTGTTTCTTTATCTCCCACATATCAGAAACTATGTATAACTTATTGGCAATAGAATATCAGTTTATATTCTTTTTTTTTTCCTTTTTGGGGGTCACACCCGGCGACACTCAGGGGTTACTCCTGGCTCTGTGCTTAGAAGTCTCTCGTACGGGCTGGAATGGTGGTGCAGAGTGGTAAGGCGTCTGCCTTGCAAGCGCTAGCCTAGGACTGACTGTGGTTCGATCCCCTGGCAGCCCATATGGTCCCCAAAGCCAGGAGCGATTTCTAAGTGTATAGCTAGGAGTAACCCCTGAGCGTCACTGGGTGTGGGCCCCAAAACAAACAAACAAACAAACAAAAGAAATCTCTCCTGGCAGGCTCAGGGGATCATATGGGATGCCAGGAATTGAACCATCACCAGTCCTGGGTTGGCTGCATGCAAGGCAAATGCCCTACTGCTGTGCTGTCTCTCCAACCCCTGAGTTCATATTCTAAATTAAAATATTTGGGGTTCTTTGTTTGTTGTTGTTTTCCAGTGGCTGGCATACATATATCAATCCCAAGGAATGATGAGTGCTGCAGAGATGTGTTACAGAAAGAGCCTGCAAGTTGCATCGCAGCAGGGTAGCTGGTGTGGGAAGCTCTCAAGTCTGTTGAGATTAGCACTGCTTGCATTAGAAGTATGCATGGTAAGTTTGTGTTCTAATTCTGATTATGAAAATTGATTATTATGTGGGGTTTTTTTTTTGTTTTGTTTTGTTTTGTTTTTGGTTTTTGGGTTACACCCGGCGGTGCTCAGGGGTTACTCCTGGCTATCTGTTCAGAAATAGCTCCTGGCAGGCACGAGGGACCATATGGGACGCCGGGATTGAACCAACCACCTTAGGTCCTGGATTGGCTGCTTGCAAGGCAAACGCTGCTGTGCTATATCTCTGGCCCCTATTATGTGTTTTTAAAGATGAAAATAATTCAGTGGCACTTTATTGGATTACTATTGCTCATTGACTTCTAGTGTGGCCTCTCAAAAGACTTGGTATTTGGGCTCTTGGCAGATAAGAGAGTGAAATAAACTTACTCTGCTGGAACTGTCTTAGTGTTTTGGAGTTAAAAGAAAGACTGCCAGTTTTCAGAGTTGAGGGTCTGGAGAGATTGTACAAGGGTTAGAGTTTGCCTTGCATGCTGCTCACACGAGTTGAATCCATAGCACTGCCAGGGGCATGGGTTGGGATTAAATCCTGAACATCACTGGGTATGTCCCATAAAGAAAAAAATAAAGAAAAAAAAGAATTATGGGGCCGGAGAGATAGCATGGAGGTAAGGCATTTGCCTTGCATGCAGAAGGACAGTGGTTTGAATTCTAGCATCCCATATGTTCCTCCCAGCTTGCCAGGAGTGATTTCTGAGCATAGAGCCAGGAGTAACCCCTGAGCGCTGCCGGGTGTGACCCAAAAACCAAAAAAAAAAAAAAAAATATTATTAAATATTACTTTTCTCAAATCAGTTATATTTACTAACTCCCATTATTTATTTTGTTTTTATATAAGGTGCTTCACAACCTCTGTTCTACATTTTCAAATTTACTATCTTTATAATTTCCTCTTCCTTGATGTCATAGATTATTTTTACCAGTGCTGCACTCAGTTGATTGCTTTTTTAAAAAATAGTTTAGGGGGTTAACATGGACAATGTATTTGACTCATTATGTTGACTTAACGAAAATGTATATCCTAGATAATCTGTAATTATAAAATCCTGGTTACAATTTAATATTTTTAGTGAAATATTTTAGTGCATTTTCTTACATAATTCAGTTTAATATTCATTTTATTTTCAGTTACTGTTTATAGACAAAACTAAACTTATATTATTTCTGAGTGAATACTTAAGAAATTAGCATTTCCAGCCCAAATGCCATTTTGATAGTTTTATTATTGTTTCCTCACAAGGTGAAATTCTTGAAAG